>NC_056511.1:6685813-6710246 GCF_014905685.2 Nematolebias whitei | reverse complement strand
CCTGGATCTTAACAAAGAGTGATGACAACAGTGGATAACAAACTGTTTTTCAATTCTAAAACAAACAAACAAAAAAATTAAATTTGTATGAATAATTTGTGAATGTGTATTGTTGTCGTTATCACTGTCTTATTATCTTGTGCTGCCTGCTCGGTTCCAATTTCTTCATGGACGATGTGTGTGAGGGTGGACATGTTTGGAGGTTTCTGTGTTGAAGCTCCATGAATCAGCCTCTCTGCAGCTCTCAGCACCTTCACTGAGCCTTGAGGGAATCACTGAGCTGCTCTTGTTCTTCACAGTTAGAAGGTGGTAGCTTTCGTCAAATGATGATCTCCAGCATCATCTTGTTCATGCCAGGCTTTTCATCCACCTGTAAACATCAGGGGGACCAGCAGCTGTTTAACACATCTGGAAGAAAACCAGTGAGATTTTAATGACCATTATGATATGATGTTATGTGGGGGAGTGGTGGTGCAGAGGTTAGAAGATGGGCCTGTGATTGGAAAGTTGCAGGTTCAACTCCCGGTATTGTCAACATCAAAATGTGGTGGAAAAGGTGAAACACCCACACCTGCCTCCACCCTCATTCGCCCCACTCTGGGCCCCTGAGCAAGGCACTCAACCCCCACCATCTGCTCCTAAACAGGTCTCTCTAGAAAATGAGTTCTCGTGACTAAATGAAACTACCTGGATAAATAAAGAGTAAATTAAAAAATAAAAGTTTAAAATAGAAATGCTCACATCATGAGGTCATGGTTGTGGGTGTGACATGCACGTTCCTGAGAGTGTGTGTGTGATGTGCACGTTCCTGAGAGGTGACAGACAGATCACTTCAGCTTTTGTTGAGTTCCTGTAGTCCTGCAGTTTTCAAGCTGAAATGAAAAAGCATCATGAATATGAACTTTACAGTCTATAGTTACCTGTTCATATAAACACATGGAGGTGTCTCACCTTGTGACTGACAATAAAATATGTAACTTTATGAACATTAATGAACTTATAATGATGCTCCTACTCTTTGAAGGTGAACCGATGGTACCACACCATCTCTCAGTGGGACAATCTGATCAGTTAGATCAAAATCCTCCAGTTTCAAATCCTCACTGCTCAGATGAATCCTCCTCAAAGATACTTCCTCCTCTTCCTCACATCTTGTTCTTTGGGAAACCTTCAAAATGAAAACAGGAGATTTGTTTCTACACAAAAACATTGTACAAAGGAGGTCAATCTTATTTTCTATTTCCTATATTCTCCCTAGTTTTATTTTTTAATATCCTAGAACTTAAACAAAACTCCAATTCTGATGCATATCTGTTGATAATGAATCAAAGCTACTGAAATTGTGAGTATGCTTGTTAGAAAAATATTCCTGTCATCAGATCTCAGTCAGCTTCATTGCAGCTGAACACCTGTTACACTGAACATATCATCAGCTGCTGGACATAAATACAGTACAGTAATATTATATTCACAAAATACTAACAATAATATGTTCATCTTACTTGTGAAAAGTTATCCCTCGAGACCTGACGTCAACAGTCCTTCGATTATAACAGAAATAAGCTGCCAAGTGCTGAGACATCTTCTGCTTTAACCAAATAAGGACGACCGCTCCAAGATGGCGGCCGAAAATTTGCGCCGCAGCAGCCAATGCGGGATCTAGTGTTTATATGATGTTTGATCACGTGACTCAGACTAAATGAATCAAGCTCCGACTCAACGCTCGTTCGGTTTTTTTATTATTTTATTTACATGAGCCTTTAGCTCTGCTTTCAGATAGATGGATCGTCCCTACTTTTCAGCGGTTTATACAGTTTCGCTAACGTTTACAGTAAATCCACCGTCTTGATTTCGGCTCAGTAACTGTTAAATGAAACTTCAGATCAACGAAAGCTAGCAGATGTGAAGACATCAGGCTAAACAACGACTGGAAGCAGCAGCCGAATAAATGTCGGAGTTTCTGGACAAAACAGGCCCAGATCATGAAGAGGAACGGTCGCGTTTAAAAGAAAAAATGCAAGAAAACAAAATCCTGGATGCTGTTTGGAACCCCAGAGCTCGTCTGCACACATTAGGTTTGTATAAATACATTTATCTTATTCAGTGTGATCATGTTAGCTGCAGTTTTTGTAGCTAAGTGACTTAGCATCGACTAAAGTTTTAGAGGATCGTGTTCTGTCGCACCACCTTTTTTTTTTTTTTACCTGACTAATTGAGGCCCACTTGAATACAGACTGTATTCTATACAAGTAATATCCTTTATTAATCCATTAAAACAATCATTAAAACCAGGCTTCATACATGCGACTGTTTCTGTAAGAGGAAAAAAAGAAGCCAATTATCCAAAAAGAAGGAAGAAAAAACATGCAATACACAAAACAAATTAATAAAGCAACTGATCAAACTTATTTAAAATGCTTCAGTTTCAAAATGTCACATCAATAACAATAAAGAGGTTTTGTTCAGAATTGAAGAGCGAAGAAGACCAGCTGCATTTCTGACACGTTAAAGGCTGTTTTTATATTTTCAAACTGTGGAAACTAAACTTGCTTTAAACTCGTCGTCCTGTCGAACTTCTCTGTTCGAATGTGTTTGTGACAAACTGAGCAGCAAAGACTTGACATCAATAAAAGCAGCAAGGACTCCAAGGAGAACAACAAAGTCCATGCTCAATAATCCAGGTATACAATCCAACATTTTTCAGTCGGGTCATCTGGACAGTTTTTTTTGTGCTGAAACGTTTCGCCTTCGGTCCGGACGGCTTCATCAGTCAAGAACACAACACGCAACAAAACTGCTCCAAGGAGCTTTTCAAACGTCAAACAAATAAAACAGTTCAATTACTGGAACAACTGGCAACGTCCCATTCTCCACCCTCCGACATCAGGGTTCAAAGAGGCATGTACCTCCAGTCCAAGTCGCTGCCCAGCAGTTGGCGTAAAATGGAAACGGCGTAACCATATACAGGCAAAACAAGACAGCAGGGCGCCAAAGCGCTGCTGCTTTAAATGCACCATGCAGGCAATCGTGTGCCCAGAGATGAGAACGCAGACCTCCTGGGGAAGGAGCAGACTAGCAGAGGAGCTGACAACAAGGGGAGGCCGTGCACCGCAACCCCAGCCGGCAACGCCGGTGGAGCAATAACGGATCACAGTAGAATGGATCAAGAACGCCAGTCACCCAAACAGCTGACGTGCCGCCGGAACAACAACACACTGAGTGAGTTGATTCATCTGTTCTTGTTGCTGTTTTTAGAAGTTCCCTCAACTCACTAAACTCAGAACGTGCAGTGGCTGGTGGAGTTAGCCGAGAGCTGTCGTGCACCCCATACTGCAACCCATATGTGGATGGAAGAGAATAACTGCACTCCCTAAAGCCAACTGGAAACCCCTGCCTCTCTCACCGGATTGCCTCGCTACGCACCTCCAACAAGGTGGAAGCAGGATGACCCCGAACATACTGTTTAAGTTCCCGGCGGAGGACACTGTCCAACACATGTTCCACAAACTGATCACGCAGCAGAATGTCAGCGTTAAGCAACCCATCAGGAGCATTCTGCTTCACTGGTTCCATAAGGGCCATCAAAGCTAAAGAAAACTGTACTGGTGTTTCCTCCTGTTGTTGCTTCCTAGCAAAAAATGCATACTGCAGAGCTATATGTGATTCAGAGCAGCCAAACAACTCTCTTTGAATAGCTAAGATTTTAGCTGGGTCATTCCTTTCTACACTGGTGCGATACTTTATTTCCTCCCTCACTTCCCCCTCTAGGTGATCAAAAAAGAAGAAAGCCTGGTCAGCTGCTGACAAATGGTGGGCCCGGATACATGACTGGGCCTCCTCAATCCACTTACCGATCCCAATGCCAGTCCTACCATTGAACATGGGACATTTACAAACAGACCTGCACTTTGTTTAACTGGATAAATATTTCCTGTCAATAGTCAGTTAGATTTTAAAAATTATTTCCATTTTTTAAATGTTCAGATATTGAGATCATTTTTTTTAGATAATTCTTTAAGTCGGCGTGACGTCATCCTCCCGTCAAACTGCTATTTTTGTTTGGGGGGGAAGATACCATTGTGGAAAACTGACGGACAAGTGAAGCAGATTATTTTGTGTTTATCTTGTATATTCTTTCAAGTATACGCAGGAATGTTGTAAGGATATGAATTCCTCATGCAGGAGCGATTCTAGAATCTGCCCTTTAGGGGTGCTTAGCCCCCAGTGTTGACAGTGACTCTTAGCTTGAACAATGCAGTGGCCATTGATGTCACAAGCATTTTTAAAGTGTGGGGAGGGGACACATTGGTGGTGGGGGGGGGGTCATCCCCCAGTAAATTATGAATAAATTAGATTCCATTTCCTGCATTCTGGTGTATTTTAATGGGTTTTTAAACATCTGTGTTTAACAGCGTATATAAATACTTGATTCAATAACTATTTTAGAGAGCACGACACAACAAGAAGTAATGCTAAGCTAATGGAGCGCAATACAGTCGCGCTAGCTAAGATGGTAGAGATGTAGCACTCCGCTTTACATTGCATTCATTCATTCAGCCTTTATTTATACAGATTAGTCATGAGGACTCATTTTCAAGAGACCTGTTTTAAACAAACAAAAAAACAAAACGCAGATGAGATACACACAACAATAAACAGTCATTAAAACAGCATATATACTGTATAAATACATGTAAAGCATACACAACCTAAAACACTTTGTACAAAATCCGTTTAGGGTTAACTGATCATAAACAAAGACTAAAATTATGCAACCAGTAGTTGCAACATATCAGAATCAGAATAAGCTTTATTATCATTGCACCGAGATACGAGAACATGTACGTACAGTCGTCCGAAAGATGGGCGGAGTGCACGAAGCTGCTACTATAAAAAAGTGCGGCCTTCTTATTCTTATTCAGAATAATATTTTGCTTAGATGAGAAAAGGAAAGAAAACCTGAGGAGAGACGGTATTAAAAAAAAAAGATCTCACGCCATGTCCTAGACGGGGCACGATTTGAGGCATCAAGAAAAACTACCACAGCAAAGCAACATAAATAGACGTGATACGCATATAGGCCGGTGAAGACAATGAATTTTTAAGGCGAAGTCTTAGCATAGTCCAGAGCCCCCCCTCTCAGCCATTGTCCAGATAAGAGGTGTTGTTCATCATCAGCTCGGTTGAGGCTCTGTCACATGTCCACGGCCTTGGGGAAGGGAGTGGTGAGGAGACAGTCAAAGCATCTTTGTTTTTTCTAAACATGCCAGGAGGAGTTGAGATAAGTCCGACGTCAAGGCCACAGTTTTGAGTCAGGCAGAACTTGAGAATTGCTGTTTCTGCCTTTTAAAGTCTCGCTGGTATATATTCCTCTGATGGAAACTCCAAACAGCCGAATTGATTCCTTACGTCGAAAGTCGAGCTCACAGCTTCTCCAAGATTATTCCAACCTTCATGTGTGCTGCTAGAGAGTCCACAGTCCTGATAACAGCTGCACCAGCTCTCTGACACAGCTGCACATAGTTCAGTCTGAGTGCTGCCGAGCTTCGACACATCCACACAAATTTGTAGACAATCCTGATTTCACCAGCCAAACGGCAAATAACTCTTGCAAATAACATTATAGATTTTCCTGGCCCGTTTAAGATTGTCATCATTTATTCCACATTCATTCCAAATTTATTCAATATTTTGGTGAATCTAAGGTTTGAGAACTGAGTTTCCTTTCAAAATCCTAATGATGGTTTCTTAATTTTTTATGGGTGCTGGGTAAATTTTAGGGGTGCTTCAGCACCCCCCAATTATAGACTAAATTGCCACTGTGCTCATATAAAGTCCTGGGGTTTATGTGACTAAATGACCCGATGGTGTCGCCCGACTTGGTCTACAAACATGCTACACCTATACCAAAGAGTCCACAAAGACTTTTTCTTATAACTTACAGTTGTAAAGATTTTCATAATTGTTTATATTGAATATATTCAGCATCCTGATATTTATTATAAGATAACTGATGAAACAAAGATCATCATTTCACACTAATTTGAACAGTCATGCATCTCATTTATGTAATAGCACTTATTAAACAATTTAAGATAAACAAAATAATGTAAAATATTTATAATATACAACTGGCTTTCAAGAAACTAATAATAACAAAGAAAAAAAAAGTAGTACAATTATATTTCAATTCAGTTTGTTTATATAGCGCCAAATCACAACAAAGTTGTCTCAGGGCACTTTACAGAAACATTCACATACATAAGTGTAATACAATAATTCCATCCTGAAAAAGTTAAAAATTAAAACTTTAACTTTATTGACATTCTTGTTAACAGTGTATGTAAAATTTTGGTCATTACTGTTTCTTGACAAAAGATAAATACATTTTTACATCAATTCTGCATCAGTGCATGGAGGCTGAACTGAGGCAATCTGATCATATTTCTTGGTTCTTCTTCTTCCTTTCTTGGATAATGATGGGGAAACACTGGATGAGAATCTGGAATAAGTTTGGAAGATTTTTTGCAACAGGTTTTTGTTGTTCCTTAAAAGAACCAACTAAAATTTCTAAGTTTTACCATCTTTTGAGAGTCAGTCATAAGGACTTCTGTCTTATGGATTTAGTTTCATGACATTTTTCTGACGTCCAGCATTAGATGTTGTTTTGAGCTGATCAGTGAACTCAGTGATAACACCAGTGATGTTTGTGTGAATATAAAGTTACAACTGTCCTTATTGTTCATGTGTTTCAGTGTTCCCTGTAGATGTTCAGCACACGGTGCTGATTAAAGAAGAAGCTCCTGAAGAATGGAGTTCTGGTGTGGACCAGAAGGACCCAGAGACCCTCAACATAAAGGAGGAAGAGGAGGAACCGAGGATCAGTCTGGAAGTGGAGCAGTTCGGTGTGAAGGAGGAGACTGATGACACTAGAGCTGGGTCATATCATATCGTTCACTATAATACCGGTAAAAAAACTTGACCAGGAAAATAAATTATATCATGATATGCTAATTTCATGGCGTAAATACGTCAGTGTTTCCCCTACCATTATACAAGCTTGGCGCCCCGCCCAATTTACAGAACTGAGCGCACGAGCTTCCGAACTGTGCACAACCCTTCACCTGTCGGTACTGGTGTAATGCTAAGCTAGCCGCGCGTAATACTAGCTAGCTAAAAAGCTAAAGGCATTACTCGCACTACCTCTTCCCTCATGCTGAATCTCCCCCCCCCCCTGCTCAAAAACTGCAGGTACAAACAACGTGCAGCTCAGCTGTGTCCCCCCTCCACCCCCCACTTTTAACTGCCAGTACAAAGGCACAGATGGATGTGTCTCCCCACTCCACTGTGTCTCTTGAGTCATGGTTCCAGTCAGTTCGTGGACCAAGAAAAGAGGCAGGTAATCAAAGACAGAGCAGTCAGCGAAATGAAATCATTCCTGCAGGAATAGAGGAAGCTGAACCACCACCAAAAAGTTCAGGGTCAGATGAAGACACCTTGTCTCAAGTTTTGGATGTTATAGCTCATTTAAAGGCAACATATATTTTGTTCTAGGTTATATTTATGCTCATTGTATCTTAGGCTTTCATTTTATTTAGTTTTTTTTCGGGGGGGGAACCGCACCTGCACTTTAGTTTTTGTGGTGGATTTTGTTGAGCTATATTTTGTGTAGATGTTTTAAATCTAAATAACGGATCATTTTTATTTTCCTACGTTGAGACTGAATACTTTTACTAAATAAAGTAAATTCAGTAAAATTAACCCTTGTTGTTTTATTTAGTTTTTATATAATACTGCAAAGCAACATGTTAAGTTAATTTTGTCAAATTAATAATTATGATTTCTGTTGGTTTTTTTTTTTTAGTTATATCACAAAATTTATAGTTCTCGTCAGAATGCTCTGAAATATATTCTATTTGAGCCATATTGCCCACCCCTAGATGTCATCAGGTTTTCTTTCTCTGCAGTTCCTTTGAAGAGTGAGGATGATGAAGAGAAACCTCTGTTCTCTCAGCTTCATCAGCACCAAGTGGAAGATGGAGATCTTCCAACCAGCAGCTCAGCTGACCAGATGAAAGCAGCAACTGGTGGAGAAGATTGTGTTCAACGCTGCAGTTTAGGTTTGTGTTTTGGGATCACTGTCAAAGTAAAAGTTTCTTTATTTGTCATTCACATCATATGTGGTACATGTGGTGGAACGAAATTGTGTACACAGGGTCCCAGTTACATCAAACAAAAGTATAAATTGTAAAGAAAAAACAGTAATAAGATCTAAGATATAAACTAACAAATATGCTAAACTAAGAATACACTAAGCACTAGTAATACAAAAAACTATATGCTGAACAACAGCAGCACGAACATGAGTCTGTGTGAGCAGATGAGTACGAATGAACATAGCAACTTGAAATAAATCAGCAGCATGAGATCAGCAGCTCATATCAACAATCAAGCGGTATTGCAATGATTGTTTTCACAGTGATAATCCTGATTAGGGATTTATGAGTCTTAACAGCTTCAGGGTAGAAGCTGTTCCTCAGTGTAGTGGTTCTACACTTAATGCTCCTCAACCTCCTGCCCGAGGGGAGCGGGGCAAAAAGTGAGTGTGCTGGGTGAGTGGGGTCCTTCATGATGCAGGTGGCCCTCGTCCTATATCTGGAGGTGTAAATGTCTGATGGTGGGGAGGCTGACTCCAACAGTCTTCTGTGCAGCCTTCACCACTCTCTGCAAAGCTTTTCTTTCTGCAGCTGTGCAGCCTCCATGCCACACGTTGGTGCTGGAGCACAGGATGCTCTCCACTGCACACCTGTAGAAGGAGGTGAGGACTGAGCTTCCCAGACCAGTTCGCCTCAGCCACCTGAGGAAGTGCTTTCTTGATCAGGCTGGTGGTGTTATTACTCCAGCTGAGGTTGTCGTTCAGGTGCACACCCAAGTACTTGTAGTTGGAGACCATGTCCACTGCAGATTATCCTGTGTTCGGTGTGTGTGTGTGGGGGGGGGGCGCATAGGTGTGGTGCATGTTCCGTCTGAAGTCCACGACCATCTCTGTCGTCTTCTTCACATTCATGTGAAGGTTGTTCTTCCTGCACCAGCTCTCCAGATGTTCCACCTCCTACCTGTAGCTGGACTCATCATTGTTTGTGATGCAACCATCTACCGCTGTATCGTCTGTAAACTTTAATTGTCAGTGTCTGTAAATGAGGAGGGAAACGTGTCAGGAGACGAAAGGAAAAGAGGAAAGTCAAGAATGTAGGACTGAGGGTTCCAACTCTAAATGTGGGGACAATGACAGGCAAAGGTAGAGAGCTGGCTGACATGATGCAGAGAAGGAAGGTAGGTGTTTTATGTGTCCAAGAGACCAAGTGGAAAGCCAGCAAGGCTCACAGCATTGGAGCAGGGTTCAAACTGTTTTACCATGGTGTGGATAGGAAGAGAAATGGAGTAGGGGTGGTCCTGAAGGAGGAGTTGACAATAAATGTAATAGAGGTGAAAAAAGTGTCAGATAGGGTGATGTGTCTGAAGGTAGAAGTAGAAGGTCTGATGCTAAATGTTGTCAGTTGTTATGCTCCACAGGTTGGATGTGATGTGGAGGAGAAAGATAACAGTTTGGAAGGATCTGGATGAATTAAGAGAGAGCACTCCCAGGGAGAAGAGAGTATTGATCAGAGCAGACCTGAATGGACATGATGGTGAAGGAAAGAGAGGGGATGAGGAAGTGATGGGTAGGTTTGGTGTCAAGGAAAGAAACCAGGAAGTACTGATGGTGGTGGATTTTGCCAAGAGAATGGAAATGGCTGTAGTCAACACCTATTTCCAAAAGAGGAAGGAACATAGAATGACCTATAAAAGTGGAGGAAGGAGTATGCAGGTCAACTACATTTTGTGTAGTAGAGGAAACCTGAGGGAGATTGGGGACTGTAAGGTTGTGGCAGGGGAAATTGTGGCCAAATCGCATCATATGGTTGTGTGTAGAATGACTGTTGTGAAGAAGAGAAAAAGAGTAAAATCAGAGTAGAAGACGACCAAATGGTGGAAGATGAAGAAGGAAGAATGTGAGAAATCCAGAGAGGAGCTGTTAAAGGCTCTGGGTGGTAAGAAAGGTTACACACAAGGTTTTGGTTCTAGAATTGCACCGCTCGGTGTGGCTGCATGTTGGAGTAGCTCTGTTACATTCATTCTGAGTTATTGCTTTTGAAAACTTTAATTTCTCTTTTTTTCTGGATGTAAGTCAATTTTTTGGGATGATTATTTCCTCTGGTATCAGATGCTGTGCAGCTAGAATGATTTTTACTGAAACCTTTTTATGTTTGGGCGTTTGTTATGATGCGTAACCTTGGCAACAAGGTGTTTTTTTAAACAACCAGGAGCATCTGATTAAGATTTCAAAGCTCAAATATTCTCAACTACAGCCCCAAATCCCAAATGAGTTGAAAAGTAGGCACCGTGGATGAATTCCCGTCAATCTGTGGCAGTGCTCGAGTACCTGACCGCCGAGATCCTGGAACTGGTGAGAAACTCAGCTCGTGACAACAGGAGGACTGGGATCATCCTCCTGCACCTTCAGCTGTCGGCCCGTGGCGACGAGGAGCTCAGCAGACCACTGGGAGGAGTGACCATTGCTCATAGAGGAATTCTGCCTGGCTTTCAGGCAGTCCTGCTGCCCAGGAGGAGGACCGAGAGGCCCACAGAATCTGACACCAAGCTGGATCCAGGTGGACGGATCAGTATCTGTGGCTAGATTCGCTGCAGGAGATCCTTCCTGCCCACAGCTATCAGCATCTAACAACTCTTGAATGAAACTAGGATGATGAGCTACGACAACACTTAATTTCCCTTTGAGATTAATAAAGTATTTTTGAATTTGAATTGAAAGAGCTTCCAAATGATTGGACTACTACAGCAACAGTCATTAGAGAGACAGGTAGGAAGGTACTTGGTGTGTCATCTGGACAGAGAATGGATGATAAGAAAACCTGGTAGTGGAATAGTGAAGTGCAGGACGCCGTTCAAAGAAAGAGGTTAGTCAAGAAGAAATATGACAGTGAAAGGACTTAAGAGTGGAGACAGGAATATAAGGAGATGGGATGTAGAGCAAAGAGAGAGGTAGCTAAAGCAAAGCAGAAGGCGTATAATGAGTTGTATGGGAGGCTGGACACTAAAGAGTGCAAGAAGGACTTGTACCGATTAACAAGACGGAGGGATCAGACTGGAAAGGATGTGCAGCAGGTTAGGCTTTTTAAAGATGGGAATGGTAATGTTCTAACAAGTGAGGAGAGTGTTATGGGAAGCTGGGAGGAGTATTTTGATGAGCTAATTAATGAAGAGAATGAAAGAGAAAAAAGAGTAGAGGTCATAGAAACTGTAGACCAGGAAGTGGGAAAGATTAGTGGGGTGGGGGGCACGACTAGTCGACGTGAAATATAAAAACTTGCGAGATGTTCCAGCATCCATTAGTCGAATAGTCTATTCAACCCCTAGTTGTGGCACAGCTTTATCGCTAAAAAAAGCTATGTGGAGGAATAACGTACATTGGATCCAGCATATTAAAAATAAACCTAAACCCCTCGCCTTCTACTGAGCTGTCTGCTTGTAAATCCTTGGTGATATAGCAAGCGATGGAGTGGGAAATCTTCGCAGTCCTGTTTGGGGAATCAGCTGTAAGTTTGTTGTTTCCGTTCGTTGATCTGCTGCTTTCGCTTTTCATCTTCGCGCATTTTTTCGTATTTCCAAAATACTGTACTGTAATTTTATTTTACACTTCTTGCAAACAACTCTGCTCTTGTTCAGTTCTGTCTTTCCCCAGAACAGTGTAGGATCTGAAATGATTTTTAACAACGTAGGAGTGGGTTGAATTGCATTGTCCTCCCACTCCATGATAGCAGGAAAGGGAGCTGGCTAAATAGCTTGCTGTACGGTGGCCTATATGGCCAAATTCTACGGCGGCCGAGCGGACACGTAATGTGATATGCAGTATGCTCCGGAGTAGGAGCGATAAAAAATTAAACTGAAACACATTTTAAAATCTATTTGTGGGCCTTTAGAATTGATTCAGAATAGCCAGAACTAAGAATCTAGATTTAAAAAAAAAAAATCAAAATGTTTTTTTTTTTGCACCCCTACGTTTTTATTATTATTTTTTCTCAATCTCGAGTATTTATCTTAAATTTCATCACAAAACTATTAAAGAAATACAAGATAAGGGTGGGGAAGCATGCTTGAAAGGCTGGACTCATTCCGCTGCACAAGCTGGTCCAGTGCATTATGGGATTTGTAGTTTTAGTTGCTGGTATGCTGTACACCTGCTGGTGGCTTTTTTACATGAGATATGGCTAGTCTTTACCTTGACATGTCTGATCCATTTCTTTTTTCACCTTCTGATAGTCAGTCAAGATGTCTGTCACTGAATTTGTTTCAGGAGGTTTTTCTGACGTCCATCATTAGAAGTTGTTTTGAGTTGATATGTTCATGTGTTTCATTGTTCCCTGCAGATGCTCAGCAGATGATGCTGATTGTAGAAGAAGGTTCTGAAGAATGGAGGTTTGATGTGGACCAGAAGGACTCAGAGACCCTCTATATGAAGCTTCATCAGCACAAAGTGGAAGATGAAGATCTTCCAACCATCAGCTCAGCTGACCAGATGAAAGCATCAACTGTTGGAGAGGACTGTGGAAGAGCAGGAACTATCAGGAACTCAGATCTAAATATTCATGAAGATGATTCCAGCTCTTCAGAGACCGAAGACAGTGAGGATGATGATGAAGATGTGAATGATCCTGATTCTCAGCTGAAAGACTCATCAGACTTTGGGTCAGAACCTGAAGACCATGACAAAGACTGGGCTCCTGAGTCAAGTGTAAACAATGTCAACAAATCTTGCAACTTCACTGAGTGTGAAAAACAATTTCTTCACAAGGAGTCTGTTCAGAGACAAAAGACAGGTCATTCAAGAATAAAGTCCTCAAGTTTTTTGGTTAGTAAGAATTGTTTTAGAGTGAAGAAAACTGGAGGCTCAAACAAAAATATCCATCCAAGTCAGAAACCATTTAATTGTGACGACTGTGGAAAAAGATTTAACAGAAAAGTAAACCTAAACAGACACATGTTAATTCACACGGGACAGAAACCATTTGCTTGTGATGTTTGTGGACAAAGGTTTGGACACAAGTCAACTGTAAACACACACATGAGAATCCACACAGAACAGAAACCATTTGCTTGTGATGTTTGCGGACAAAGGTTTAGACAAAAGTCACATTTAAAGACACACATGAGAATCCACACAGGACAGAAACCATTTCCTTGTGATGTTTGTGGACATAAATTTAGAGAGAAGTCCGCTTTAAACATACATGAGAGAATCCACACAGGACAGAAACCATTTGCCTGTGAGGTTTGTGGACAAAGTTTTAGAGTCAAGTCACGTTTAAACATGCACATGAGAATCCACACAGGACAAAAACCATTTCCTTGTGATGTTTGTGGACATAAGTTTAGAGATAAGTCAACGTTAAAGAGACACATAAGAATCCACACAGGACAGAAACCATTTGCTTGTGATGTTTGTGGGCACAGGTTTGGACGAAAGTCACATTTAAACATGCACATGAGAATCCACACAGGACAGAAACCATTTCCTTGTGATGTTTGTGGACATAAGTTTAGAGATAAGTCAACTTTAAACATGCACATGAGAAACCACACTGGACAGAAATCATTTGCTTGTGATGTTTGTGGACAAAAGTTTGGATACAAGTCACATTTGAACCAACACATGAGAATCCACACAGGAGGAGAAAACAGTTCAGTTCTAAATATTAAGACAGTTTCTAAAGACACTTAGGAGTTCATTCAAACTCAAAACTGAGTAGCTCTAAGGTATTTTGTAAAAATTATTAATTGCTTTTCGTAACTGTATTTTTTTTTTACTAGTAATGTATGTATTTATGTTAGAGGTGTAATGGTACATATATTTGTACCAGATAGTCACAGATTGTGTGTTTGGGACAGGTACAGAGATGCTAATGAAAAGTATGTTGGTCACATGCGACCACCTCTCTTGAAGGAGGCAGTCAATTTTTTTAACTGCATTTTTCTTAACTGCTATGATAAGTAGAAGAATGTACCATCTGAATCTCTCCACACCAAAGTAAAACATGAATATTTTGTTAGGATGAAACAGAGGAGCTTGAAGACCTGCCTGTTTATTTCAAGTCAGTCGTGTGGAAAAACTATGTGATCCTAATTATCATTGTCAATGAAGAGCAATGAGAGGTGCCAATGTGGCAAACCAAGTAGGTCATGAACTGAGGGACTTGAAACTAACTGTGGAAAGCATTGGTGTATTTTATTTTTTACATTATAATACTGATATTGTGTCATTTTTAACTCTATAACTCAAGCAGCTGAGATTCCAGATGTGAGTTTTTAACATTTTATTTTTATGTACATAATTCATAATGAAAATAATAGTGGGTTTAAAATGAGTAATTTCACAAGTTTTCATTTAACTTTATTTACTTTCCAATAATAATACAAAGTATGTTGGGGTGTTTTTAAAACAGTTTGTATAAGGCGTACTGTAAAATGTTTCCTTGTCTATTATTCAAACATTTCTATGTTGATTTGGCTATAAGTGCAATCAACCTATTTTTTTTTTATTTGAAATAATTGTTATAAGAGCAAAAGTTTTCATAGAGGGTTCCATTTGTGTGTCCTGTTATTTAAAAGTTGTTCAGTTGTGTTTGAGAACAGAGCAGTCTTCATGTAGAAATCAGTGCCATAGAGAGAGAGTTGTGACACTCTTTGAACTAACCGATACGCAGTCACCTGGTTCTTGCAGCTCTCAATAGTTCCAAACATTTCACCGCTGTCAGTCAGTTTGAGCAGCTACTGGCGCGACATAAGGCAAAAATCGACTTTTCTTACTTTGGCTAGTAACTTTCTGTAATTATTGAGCAGTAACGAACCGATTGCTTAACTGACTATGCATTTTATCAAAGCATTTTTAGATGCGGCAGGGACATTTATCATTAATCATACAACACATATTACAGACCATATTTGGGGAGTGGTGGAGCAGAGATTAGAAGATGGGCCTGTGATCGGAAAGTCGCAGGTTCAACTCCCGGTACCGTCAACATCAAAATGTAGGTGGAAAAGGTGAAACACCCACACCTGCCTCCACCCTTATTTACCTCACTCTGGGCCCCTGAACAAGACCCTTAACTCCCACCATCTGCTCCCTAAACAGGTCTCTCTTGAAAATGAGTTCTCGTGGCTCAATGAGACTACCTGTAGAAATTAAGTGTAAAAAAATAAATACAGACCATATTTGTTAGAAAAATTGTCTATGCAATAAAATGATCAATATAGCCATGTCAACAGTGTTTTATAATAACATTATACATGTAAAAAAAATAAAAAATTATCCAGGAGTAACAACACCTATTATAAAGCTATTTCTGATGTTCTCTGCATGCTAGCATGAGAATGCTCTACCTTCTCCATGCCAGCAGTCCAGGGCTCTGCTCCAGTTTACCTTAGATCTGAGATGAATCTTCATTTCTGTAGAAGATATAATTGTTCTATTTTTTGTTTTTTTATGGCAACTGAGTACCTGAATTGTACCAAGTTGATTGTGCTTGTAACCTGACAGCTATTGTAAAATTGTAATTCATTGATTAAAATGTTAATTTAAATGAAGCTGTTTCTAATTAAAATCACAAAAGATGACAAAATAAGTGTTAATTGTACAAAAATTAATTACCAAACAATTTATTATAAAATATGTAAAATGTAAAACAAATGAATAAAGTATTGTTATTTATACTGTTTATTAATTACATCTGCACCAATAAACTATCTGATCAAATTTGGACAAAGTGGAAATTTTCTCAAGTCTGAATGAGGGTTCATCCTCCATGGCATCAGAAGATGAAAATGTAGCTTCAGAGAACAGGGACATGCCAGGAACTAATGATGAGGGTCAACAGGTCCAGGAGGATGTATCAACAGGCACTGCAATTGGAAGAACAGAGATGGAAAAACCTGAGGGAGCAATTAGAACAAAAAAATTTGTCATAAGGAGGATAAAAGGAGAACTTCACAGACAAGAGTATTAATGCATTCATGCGGAAAAAAGTTAATAGAAAAGAAATGTGGCCATATTTTTATAAAAGATCGGATGAAGGCAATTGGCATGAAGAATAGGAGGGGCTTCAACACCTGTACATATGGATACTATTTTTGGAAATGCTTATGAACTGGTCAGACTGGTTTTTCGTGGCTGGTTCTCGTGATATTTTTACGTAAATTTGTCCCCAAAACACATCTTATAATAAACCTTTTTTAATAAATCTTTAACATCCTGATGCACGCTCAATAATGAAGATGGTTTGAGAGAGGAGTAAAGGAGGCCATCTTTGTGAAAAGAAACCGTCCATCATTAAACAGGGGTGGAGACCTCCGGGTTCAACTGTCCCCCTCTTACAATGCTGTTATTGCTAGTATCACTCAACCCCCTGTGAATAGAAAACAGCCATCAGGTGCTAATGATCCATTGTTAGGCTGATGGTCCTTCTTGAGCATGTGAGCAGCTGGTTTTGGTTGTCAGCAGCAAAACTGGTTGATCCACTCTGAGAAGGTGCTATTTAAGAGACTGAGCTGAATACAGCACCTCAGACTGAGGAAGTCTCTCGGATGAAAGATGCAATGTTTCTACTTTTTTTTATTATTATTTGCTTTATTTTAGTTTTTGAATGTCCAGAGGACCAGACTTAATTAGCCTTTAAATTTTACAATATATCTAATCAGTGACGTAGCTTTGGTGCTCTCTGACCTTCAGACGTAATTGATCACGTGACTCAGACTAAACGAATCAAGTACCGATTCGGCTCCTTGGTCTTTGTTTTTTTTTTTCTTTTTTATGCTTCCGCTTTATCTTCAGACGGATCGTTTCTACTTTTCAGCGATTTATAAACTTTCTGTAACGTTTCCAGTAAATCCAGCTTCTTGAGTTCGGCTCAGTAACTGTTAAAGGAAACTTTAGATCAACGACAACAGATGTGACAAGCTAAACAACGACTGGAAGCAGCACGTGAAGAATGGAGTTTCTGGACAAAACGGGCCCAGATGAAGAAAAAATGCAACAAAACAAAATCCTGGATGCTGCTTTGGACCCCAGAGATCGTCTGCATATATCAGGTTTATATAAATACATTCATCTTATTCAGTGTGATGACGCTAGCTGCAGTTTAGTGACTTAACATGGTTAGGACCGTGTGGATCATGTGCTCGCGCACTTTCACTTTAATCTTAAAATCCAGCCAGAACCTTGTTGATGGATCCAAAAAGGCTGTTCTCAAGGTGCAATTTACTTTAGAGTCATTAAGCTGAATTTTAGTGGGGGTGTAATGTTAAAACTACATATTTACTGAGACCTGACCTTTTTTTTTTTAACTGAATAAATATTTCCTGTCAAAGGTCAGTTAGATTTTTAAAAATGATTTCCATTTGTTAAATGCTCAGACATTGAGTTGTTTGAAAAAAATTTTTTTAGATACTAACAATTCTTGAAGTCAGCGTGATGTTACATTACAAGTAACCATCTATTTTCTCTGCATTTGGCATCACTGACTTTAAACTGTTCACTGGATCAAACAGTTTGATTTTTTTTTTCCTTGTCGTGAAAGTTTACTGTCATTTTGTTTTAATCCCTCCTGACAAAACTGGTGGCACTGAGTCAGGTTTGTAGGCTGCCTTGCTCACACACACACGCCTTTTCAGCTCTGCTCAGTTTTTAAATCAGATTAAGTGCTTTGTGATGGCCTCTACAAAACATTGATTTGTTGTCCTTAAGCCACTTTGTAACCAGTTTGGCAGAATGTTTAAAGTCTTTGTCCATTAATAGACCCGTTTGCTTCTGAAATGTTGCTTCAATATTTCCACATAACGGTCTTTCTTTGTAAAACCATCTATTTTGTGAAGTGCACCAGTACTTCCTGCAGCAAAACATGATGCAGCAAACTTCACAGTTGGGATGGTGTTCTCAGGCTTGCACAAGGTTCCTGTTTATATTCTCCAGATGTCGAGATGTTCATTATGGCTCAATATTAGATTTATCAGAACATTGGACTTGTCTTGTAAAATGAAGGTGTTTGTCTCTGTGTACGTTTACAAATTGAAACAAACTTGAAAATCCTAACTGACCTAAAACAGGAACGGTTTAGTCTGATTTAATGTCAGACAGTGAAATGTCTTTTTGTTGTTTTAACGATGTATGTCAACTTCTGGTTCCAACTGTATGTATTTAAAGCTTGTATACATTAGACCCTGTAGAGAAATCCAGAATAAATGTAATCTTGTGATCTCGATTCTTGTTCTCAAAAATCATCAGAGTTGTATGTAGTACAATAATTCCATCCTGAAAAAGTTAAAAATTAAAACATTAACTTTACTGACATTCTTGCGAACAGTCAGTGTATGTAAAGTTTTGATCATTGCTGTTTCTTGACAAGAGATAAATAATTTTTACATCAATTCTACATCAGTGCAGTGAGGCTGAACTGATACATCTGATCAGATTTCTTGGTTCTTCTTCCTTGGATAATGACGGGGAAACACTGGATGAGAATCTGGAACAAGTTTGGAAGATTTTTTTGCAACAGGTTTTTATTGTTCCTTAAAAGAACCAACTAAAGTCTCTAAGCTTTACCATCTTCTGGGAGTCAGCCATAAGGACTTCTGTCATGAATTTAGTTCCAAGACATTTTTCTGACGTCCAGCATTAGATGTTGTTTTGAGCTGATCAGTGAACTCAGTGAAAACACCAGTGTTGTTTGTGTGAATATAAAGTTATAACTGTCCTTGTTCATGTGTTTCATTGTTCCCTGCAGATGTTCATCATATGGTGCTGATTATAGAAGAAGCACCTGAAGACTGGAGTTCTGGTGTGGACCAGAAGGACCCAGAGACCCTCAACATAAAGGAGGAAGAGGAGGAACCGAGGATCAGTCTGGATGTGGAGCAGCTCAGTGTGAAGGAGGAGACTGATGACACCAGGTTCTCCTTCACTGCAGATCCTTTGAAGAGTGAGGATGATGAAGAGAAACCTCCGTCCTCTCAGCTTCATCAGCACCAAGTGGAAGATGGAGATCTTCCAACCAGCAGCTCAGCTGACCAGATGAAAGCAGCAACGGGTGGAGAAGATTGTGTTCAACTCCACAGATCAGGTTTGTATCTTTGGATCATTGTCAGTGTTTGTAAAAGTTTAGTTACAGTTTTTAAGAAGATAATAATCTTAGCTTTTTAGGAACATTTTGGGTAACTGTTCTTTGGGTTTGTATCTTAACTTACTAAATGATTAATCGGTGTTAATGTGCTTACAATGTGACAACAGCAGATGTTGGTGCCCTTTTACTATATGAATATTTATTGTTTCTTTTTTACTCTATTAACATAAAAACCTGAAGATTCACACCTGTTTCACACACAGTGTATACATGTTCAACACATCACAATGACAGCCAGAACTGACAGAAATGTCACATGATCATAAACAACAACAACTGTCAACTCGGTGTGTTGAGCAATCACCATGAAACAGTTCATTTCAGGTCCTAGTTTCAAACTGCTCTTCCTATGTTTGACCACAAGACGGCGCCAAGTAAAGACGTGAAAAATTTTAAGCAGGGTGCCCAATACGTCGATCGCGAAACCAATTTGAGTAGATTGCATGGCAAAGTAGACGTCAGACTTTAAAAATATATATATTTTAATTCAATTTTTTTCATTAGCCTATCAATCCATCCTCACTATGCAGTTCGTTACTTGATTGACATCCAGTTTAACCAATCTGAGACCGGACCTTTTCTGACTCATTGGTCACCACAGGCCCTTTTCCACTATCGCCTCTATGGCACGATTCGACATGGCTCTGCACGGTTCCAAGGCTTTTCCACTGGCAATGATTCGTGGAACCAGCCCCTTTTTCACAACGTACTTCGCTGTGGTTCCAAGTGTACAATGCTGGCCTGAAAACATGACGTCAGAACACTGTCGGTCACTGATTGGTTAGGGGGTGGAGTCACTGGTTGCCAAGAGCAACTATCACAACAAACCGATCCGCCATTTGCAATAGTAATAATAACTGGAAGGAGCGACTGGACCTATTTTGAAGATCTTAAAATCCGTAATGACAACACCGTGGTCTGATGCTGAAGTTCAGGCGTTTTTGTGCTTGGTGGCCGATTAAAAAAATTCAGAGCGAACTAGATGGAGCGAAAAAGTGTTTAAAGAGGTGTCGGAGCTGATGGCTTCTCACGGCTACCAGCGAACATCGACGCAATGCTAGGACAAGTTTAAAAAAAAAACTAAAATGCGATTACAGCACAATTAAAGACCTTAATGGCAGGAGCTGATCGAACCAACAAAATTGGAAATTATTTGATCAGCTGGATGCCATAAACGGCAACCGACTAGCAAACAATGGAAGGGAGAGTTGCTTGGACACAACCACTGCTCAGCTGGAATCAGTGATGGATGATGGAGAGTGTTTTCTAACTTTAAGCATATTTTAAGTTACTCGTCCCATCAGTTTGGAGCATTGAACAACCAAAAGAAGCTGACGCCATTGCCCCTGAATGTAAGAGGACAGCTAATTAGCATCAAGGCTAACTGTGCTCTGTTCCTGTGTTTCACTCTTATTTTGATCTGCAGCTCCATGTTGCATGTGTTCAGAAGTTGTGTGTTTCTTTTGAAGAAGCTCCTGAAGACTGGAGTTCTGGTGTGGACCAGAAGGACCCGGAGATCATCAACATAAAGGAGGAAGAGGAGGAACCGAGGATCAGTCTGGATGTGGAGCAGCTCAGTGTGAAGGAGGAGACTGATGACACCAGATTCTCCTTCAATGCAGTTCATCTGAAGAGTGAGGATGATGAAGAGAAACCTCCGTCCTCTCAGCTTCATCAGCACCAAGTGGAAGATGGAGATCTTCCAACCAGCAGCTCAGCGGACCAGATGAAAGCAGCAACTGGTGGAGAAGATTGTGTTCAACTCCACAGATCAGGTTTGTATCTTTGGATCATTGTCAGCGTTTGTAAAAGTTTAGTTACGGTTTTTAAGAAGATAATAATCTTAGCTTTTTAGGAACATTTTGGGTAACTAACTACTCTTTGGGTTTGTATCTTAACTTACTAAATGATTAATCAGTGTTAATGTGCTTACAATGTGACAACAGCAGATGTTGGTGCCCTTTTACTATATGAATATTTAATGTTTCTTTTTTACTCTATAAACATAAAAACCTGAAGATCCACACCTGTTTCACACACAGTGTATACATGTTCAACACATCACAATGACAGCCAGAACTGACAGAAATGTCACATGATCATAAACAACAACTGTCAACTCAGTGTTGAACAATCACCATGAAACAGTTCATTTCAGGTCCTAGTTTCAAACTGCTCTTCCTATGTTTGACCACAAGATGGCGCCAAGTAAAGGCTTGAAAAGCTTAAAGCAGAGTGCCCAATATGTTGATCGCAAAGACAATAGGCTCTGTGCACATGCGTCCTGAATCACTTCCCCTTTGACCGGATGTCGGCATTCCAGTTTCCGGTCTAATCCCCGGTCTCGGTGAAAATGGCGTTTTCTAGATGTTTACAAGAGCTGCCCAAGATAAATATCAGCGATGTTCATCGTATTGTTGATGCCTGGTCCCCTGCTCCGACAAGCAAACGTAACAAGGGATTTAAATTGTATATCTCAAGTTACCTGCACAACTACGAGGGTAAGTAACGTTAGTTTGATCGTTGTGATGTTGCTAACTGTTTGCAGCTAACGTTAGGCTATTAGCAACACGACCATTTTTGTGTATACTCACGTTATAGAAACAGGTTTTCCACACTTAAACAAAAGGCTCCCCGTGGACAAGATGACTGTGCTGTCTGCTAAACCGAAGAGTGGAGCAACAACAGAGGGTGTAAGGTAAAAAAAAATCAATAAAAATTCTGATGTATTACAACAGTGTTTCTCAACCCTGGTCCTCAAGGCACACTGCTCTGCATGCTTTATAGATTTCCCTGCTTTAACACAGCTGATACAGTTGTTAATCAGTTACCAACTGAAATGAGCTGTGTTTAAGCAGGGACAAATCTCAAACATGCAGGACAGTGTGCCTTGAGGACCAGGCTTGAAAAACACTATTATTTTATGTTTCATATCTGAACGAAATGCAGGTGGGTATTCTATTTTTGACTCATGTTCTTTTCTTATTTATATACACAGGAGCACACTCTACAAAGGCCTTAGTGGGGATTTGCCGGACCTTTCTGTCCTTAGAGTAAGTAGTTGTATTTAAATTACTGATAAATAAAAATGAAATTAACAGTAGGCTACAATGTACTAACAAAGAGTTGTAGACTTACTGGTGTATTGAATACTTTTATTTTCAAGTGCTGTCTCTTTGTGAAGTGTAGAATTTTTGAGGGCTTAAAATTAGTTGATATACATGTATTTTACATTTTATTGAAATAATTGTTTTCACTTTCCCAGGTTTCCGAGGTGTATGAAGATTTTGCAGCAGCTGATGCACCAATGATCTGCAGCATGGGAATCAGCCATGAATTTCCCCTTGTTGACTCTGCCCTTGGCAAAGTTCAGGCTGGAAGTCCTCTGTCCTACCAACAGCCAGCAACAGCAAAGAGAGACATGTCCTTCAATGCTGCACCACCCCGCCCATCTCTGCCTCTTAAGAACTACCACCTACAGCCATCAAAAAGCATGTTTGTTTGTTCTGAACCACAACAGCTACACCTTAAAAGTATGGAGGTCACCTGGGACATGGTGAATAAATTTGAATGTGCTACCAGAGCACAGAGTACATGTCCTGAATGGCATCAGCTAAGGAGGCATAGGTTGACTGCCTCCCGCTTCAGGGAGATCTGCCAGGTTCGAGATAAATCTGAGGAAGATCTGGCAAATCGTCTGCTGCAAGGGACCTATCAGACTGCAGCTATGAAGAGAGGGCTTGAATTAGAGGCAGATGCTATCTGGGAATATTGTCAAATTAAAAGAGTCAACCACTATCCCTGTGGATTTGTGATTCACCCTGATGCTCCTTGGCTAGGGGCATCTCCAGACGGATTGATCTTTGATCCTTCTGAGCCATGTCAGTTCGGGCTGATTGAGATTAAGTGTCCAAATGTGAAAAGTTATGTTGACTGTCCATATCTCCAAATGAAGTCAGGCAAATTGGAACTAAAAAAAACTCATGCTTACTATTGGCAGGTTCAGGGGCAGATGCTAATAACTGGGATGAACTGGTGTGATTTTGTTGTCTCAGCTGAGGAAGATATTCTTATTCAAAGAATTTATGCAGACACTAATGTGATGGATTCAATCAAACACAAAGTAGACACATATTTTTTCTATGTTTACCTGCAGAAATGTCTAAATTAGGAGTTTGATCAAATCAAATGTACAAATTTGTTTCAAAATATTTCCATCATGAATATCTATTTACAAATGTAAGACAATGTCAATGTAAGTAAATGACAGCATTTTCTGTTTCTTCAAGACTGTGCCATCAGCTTTTCTGTCAAACTTCATATCTCCATTTCCTGACCAAAGGTCCATTTTGGTAATTTGACAGGAGACAGGCAACTGTAAAAATTTGGTTTATGCTTCCTGCAATGGAGAGAGGGATAGTGGAATCAAAGAGTTTATTTTCTTTAACTCTTCTTATTAACCTCTCAACATGCACCCTCAAACGGGCAATGGACTGGGTCTTCAAAACGTCGACCTCTGACATTTGGGCCCTCTTGGAGAGGAAGGCAGGACGATGAACAGTCCCAGGTACGAGATCATCCACCAAGAATCCCTTGTCCACCATGATGGCCATGTCCAGTGTCAAGAGTGATGTAATCCCTGATTGACGGAACACTTCCTTGTCACTCATGGAACCCTCAAACAGTGCTGACACAAATGTCAGGGCTCCGTGAGGAGACATGCCCACCATGGCCTTAAAGGTACAGTGGGATTTGTAGGTGGAGAAGACTTCACTCTGGAGGAGCAGGGATGAAGGTGTTTGACACCGTAGTTCTGTACAGTCCAGGATAACTTGTGTGTCACTGTAGCGGCCATCAAAATCTTGTGGAAGACTGGAACTCACAGCTGCAGGAGACATCCACACACAAATTGAGCCCAATAAGCAGTACAGGAAGTTGGCCCATGTCACAATAATGCGGCTGACTGTTGCTCTGTGGATGTTAAATCGATGGCCCAGTTCCCTCTGGGTACATCCAGTAGACAGGTAGGAGAGGAAAAGAAAAAGCTCATCTATTGGCAGCAGTTTCTGGACAGAAAATTATTTAAATGTTAGTTCAAAACCAGCATTCTCATTGTGTGTGTGTGTGTGTGTGTGTGTGTGTGT
>NC_056511.1:6651819-6680813 GCF_014905685.2 Nematolebias whitei | reverse complement strand
TACTAGTACTAGTACTAGTACTAGTACTAGTACTAGTACTAGTACTACTACTACTACTGCTACTGCTGCTGCTGCTGCTGCTGCTGCTGCTGCTGCTGCTGCTGCTGCTGCTGCTGCTGCTGCTGCTGCTGCTGCTGCTGCTGCTGCTGCTGCTGCTGCTGCTGCTGCTGCTACTAATACTAATACTAATACTACTAATACTACTAATACTACTAATACTACTAATACTACTAATACTACTAATACTACTAATACTAATAATAATAATAATAATAATAATAATGTGTTACATTATGTATAATTTCATTTCCACTAGTAAGTGTGTACTTGTGTTGGTCTCTCAAAGAAAATTACAATGAAATTGTTTTTGGTTGTAATGTGACAAAATATACAATGACTCAAAGCGTATTAATTTTTTTCAGAGACATAACGTAATATTTAAATTTTACAACTCTGACCTGGTGTAAAATCTGATGTCTTCTGGTGACGTAGAAAAACGTTCCAGTCCAAACGGCTTTTGAAGACTACAGGATCGGAGCTGCTCTTTCAGTTGCTCAATTTCTCTCAGCATGCTGTGATATTGCTCCCGGTCAACACACGTGGTTCTGCTGGCGCCGTAGTCATGGTCCACGACCATAGGTACCATGACGGGTGGTTCATTGTCCTCAATTGGATCCGCCGAATCAGGTTCTGGATTAGATGGTCGACAACGGCGCTCCCAAACACCTGCTCGTGTCTTCCTGCTGTATTTGTTCCACTCAAATAATGATGGAACCGACCCAGCTGCTAAAATTCGTCTTCCCTTTTCTGTAGTAATTACTTCATTCTCCAGGAAATGTCGGCTACATACCTTGGTGTGAGGAGTTACCGTAAATCCCTCTCTTCTGATTTTTTGCAGCCAGCACAAACGAAGGCTTGTCTCCTTAGGGAAACGGTGAAAGCTCAAATGGCTATTATAGCGACCTGAAGACGAGCAAAGCGGCACACAACAGTGCTCCTTAGACCCAAACACCGTCGGCTGAAATCTAAAGCTGCCACGCACGTTATATTTTTGTTTATTTGACGCAGCAACACTCATTTTAGTTGTTTATCTCTGGGATGACAGGATACAGGAATTAAACCGGAAACTGGAATGCCGACATCCGGTCAAAGCGGAAGTGATTCAGGACGCATGTGCACAGAGCCTATTTGAGTAGATTGCATGGCAAAGTAGACGTCAGACTTAAAATAATAATAATAATTTAAATTTTTCAATAGATGTCAGCCTATCAATCCATCCTCACTATGCAATTTGTTACTTGAGTGACATCCAGTTTAGCCAATCTTAGACCAGACCTGACACATTTCTGACCTAATTAAAAGCCTAAGACCGGCCCGGCCATCCATCCATCCATCCATCCATCCATCCATCCATTATCTTTACCCGTTTGTTCCATTTTGGGTCACGGGGGTCGCCGGTGCCCATGTCCAGCAGTCACTGTGCTAGGGGCGGGGTACACCCTGGACGGGTCGCAAGTCCATCGCAGGGCCACATAGAGACAAACAACCATTCACTCTCTCACTCACACCTAGGGACAATTTAGAGTTACCAATCAGCCTAACATGCATGTTTTTGGTCTGTGGGAGGAAACCGGAGTATCCGGAGAAAACCCACGCATGCATGGAGAGAACATGCAAACTCCACCCAGAAAGGCCCCTGGACCGGGGTTTGAACCAAGGACCTGCTCGCTGAGAGGCAGCAGCTCTACCAGTTGTGCCACCGTGCTGCCTCGCCCGGCCTGCCCATTAATCACATTATAACGGCCCAGTCATAATCCAGGTCGGGGTTCAGGTTTGGGTTAGAAATGACAGCTGTAGCTTGGACACAGCCACTGCTCAGCTGGAATCATTGATGGATGATGGTGAATGTTTTCTAACTTTAAGCATATTTTAAGTTACCCATCCCATCGGTTTTGAGCATCGAACAACCAAAAGAGGCTGACGCCATTGCCCCTGAATGTAAGAGAACAGCTAATTAGCATCAAGGCTAACTGTGCTCTGTTCCTGTGTTTCACTCTTATTTTGATCTGCAGCTCATGTTGTGTGTGTTTCTTTTATTCCAGAATGTCTCCCGGCATGTAATGGTTCGTCTACAAATCACATTTTGGACCCTCCAAGCTCCGCGGCTTCTGCCCCTGCTCCAGCCGTGGCGTCTGCACCGTCCAGAGCTTTGTCGCAGACTAGCACCGCGCAGAGCAGCACAACGCAGCAGCCTGCTGCGCTTGGTAAGAAGCAACCATCATGTTTCAAATCACTTTGGACTTGATTTTTTTTTTTTTTCCTTTTGTTTTAAGTAAAAAAAAAAAAAAAAAAGTAAAAAATGCAGTGTAGTAAAACTACTCATTCACGTTTTTCCCAAGTCCATGTAACCGAGTAAATGTAACTAGTTTCTACCCACCTGCTTACTATCAGCACACTCATAAAGTTTGCATTGTGTACAGAATCACAAAATTGATCCAGCAAACAACAAGGACCTTTCTTCAGTTGCAGTTGTGCCTTTCTTTGTTTTATGCATTTCTTCAAAAACAGTATCTAGACTGGATTTCTGTTAACCACCTGCCATTTCTTCTTTCTTCTGTCTAGGCAAGAGAAAGAGGGTTTCCAGTAAAGACCAGTCTTTTATTGCGGCGATGCAAGCAGAAGACGAACTGAACCGAGCACAGCGGGATCAACACTTTCGCCGTCTTTTAAATGAAGCTCGGGAGGCACGGGAACAGAAAGCAGCGGCAAGGGACCAGGAAGCAGCATTTCGAAAGGAGGAGATCGCACAGAATGCTGCCTTCAATCAAGCCTTCCTTGGGGTGCTCGGAGAGCTTGCACGTGCCATAACTCACAGACATGTGACATAGTTTTGGATGGATGGATGGATGGATGGATGGATGGATGGATGGATGCCTTATGCTTTGCAATTGTGCATCATATAGCTTTTTGACACACTGTAAGGTTTAAAGCTGATTGAATACTCAGGTGTGGCGTAAATATAACTGGAGGTTCAGGTGGTGTTTTAAAGTCATTGAAGTCAGATTTGTCTCGGAGGTAAAGAAAATAGAGAAGGACTTAGAATTTCTGCCTTGTCATAGTTTTCTTGATCCAGTTCAGCACATCAGTAAAATCTAAACTCTCTGGTGCTTTTGTCTTTTTTTTCTTTTGGAAGCAGTACAGTAGTATAAACAGGTTTACTTGTGTTAATTACTTATTATATTATATTATAATTGGAGCTTTGTGTGATTTCATCAGGGGAGCTCCGGGAGACACAATCCAAGGGTCAGAGCTATTATGGACATTGTCTTGAATCCCCTTTACAGTATGGTTGACCGTCTGTCGAGCAGTCGTAGCCAAAGATTACTTCAGCCCCATTGTCCTAAGGAGCGATGTAGCAAATCTCTTTTGCCTGCGGCTGTCTGACTTTTTAATAACATCTAAAGTTGTAAGTCTCAAATGAAGAATATATTTTTATCTATCCATTGAGTGATTTGTGTGTGTAAGACTTTTACTGTTTATTGTTTTTTATTGTTTCGTGTTTTTGTTGTGTGTTCTATACCAAACCTGGACCCCCTCCAGTTCACATACCAGCAACGCACTGGGGTTGATGACATCATCATCTACCTGCTGCACCTACACACACCAGGCAGCGCTGTAAGACTCATGTTCTTTGACTTCTCCAGTGTTTTTAACACCATCAGACCTGCTCTGCTCTGCAGCAACTCCTGGACATGCAGGTGAAGGACTCGCTGGTCACCTGGACCAGAGACTACCTCACAGGTCGGCCACAGTATGTGAGGCTGCAGAGCACCACCTCAGACACCAGACTGAGCAGCACAGGGGCTCCTCAGGGCACGGTCCTCTCACCGTTTCTGTTCACCCTCTACACCTCGGACTTCAGGTACAACTCACAATCCTGCATCTGCAGAAGTTCTGGATGACTCTGCCATTGTGGGCTGCATCACTGGTGACCAGGAAGCTGAATACAGAGGTGTGGTGGACAGGAACCACCTGCAACTCAACGTTGGAAAAACTAAAGGGCTGAAGGTGGACTACAGGAAGAAGACCAGCCCCCCCAACCCTATATCAACATCAAGGGTACTAAGGTGGACACTGTGGACTGCTACAAGTACCTGGGGGTCCACCTAGACAATGAACTGGACTGGACAGCTAACACCAACGCCCTCTACGAGAAATGGCAGAGTCACCTTTTTCTTCTGAGGAGACTCAGGTCCTTTAACATCTGCAGGACCATGCTGCAGATGTTTTACCACTCGGTGGTCTCCAGTGTCTTCTTCTACTCTGTGGTGTTCTGGGGCAGCAGGGTGAAGAAAGATAAACTCATGAAGAGAGCTGGTTCAGTTCTGGGAGTGGACCTGCAGTCTCTGACAGAGGATGCTGAGGAAACTGCTCCAGATGTTGAACAACACGTCTCACCCCTGCATGACACCTGGACTCTTACCTCAGCACCTTCAGTCGTAGACTGAGACCACCGAGGTGCTCCACAGACCGACACAAGTCCCTGTGACGATCAAACTTTTCAACTCCTCCATCTTTTTGCACCCAGGACAAGTGTAATAACCCGATTATCTTCACAGTCAGGATGTTTTTTTTTTTTTTTACATTTATTGAAAAATACATAAATTTTATTGAAATGCACTGAGGCATTGGATGTATTTTATTTTGTATAATATTGTTTCAGAGTTATTGTTAAAATACATATCCTAACTAACAGATTAATAACAGTTTGTGAATGTTACGGAGGTAGCGGTGAGTGAACGAACGTGCAGCGAGACCGCTCGGAGCTGAAAAAACTTTGAAAAGTGCTGGACGCCGCGTTTATCCAGCTTGGATCTCAGTTTCGTGCCCAGAAGACTGCGGAGGAGTCCCTGGTCGAACTGCACAGCAAAGAATTGAGTCTGGGCTGTGTCTTTTTCCCTCGAGGTGCTGAACTGAAGGGGGACGAGTGACGCAGGGATCCAGCCATCCGTTTGGAGCGAGAGTCACGGGGGGAGCTCTGAAATTTGGTGGTCGCACCTTCAGTGCATCGTGTGGACAAGGAAATATTCCAGACCGGTAGGATTATAGTTTCCATAAATAATATGAGCTCCAACGCGCACCAACAAACTCATGTGCACGCTTGCGTAAAAGAAAAATTTATTTAATTTAAATTGATCTCAAGTAATATTCTAATTTTCTGAGATACTAAATTTAGGGTATTCAGTAGTTGTCAGTTATAATCATCAACTTTAAAATATTTGAAATATATCAGTCTGTGTGTAATGACTGAGTACAAGTGTCACTTTTTGAATAAAATTACTGAAATAAATCAACTTTATTCAAAATGTTATGACCAGCACACTTTAAAAAAAGTTGCGTACGGTAATTGTGGTGAGGGGACTGTAATTTTATATAGCTTTTATTTCTAGTGTTGCTAGTTCAGCTATCCGAAAATGAAATGAAGGCATGTTATTATTTTTTTTTTTTTATGTTAAGTACAGACCAAAGCTATGTGAGCTGTGTATTTTTATAGATTTGTTTGTGTACATTGTGTTTTGCCACCAGTTGATAAGCTCCCTGTTAATTCTAGGTTTTTTTTTTTAAAAAGGTACTGAAGGTGGACTTTTTTTTTAAGTTTTGTTTTTGCCACCAGTGTTACGCTATTGTTCTGTTAATCCTTTAAATTGTGTTAAATAAAGAAAATAAATGAAAAATTTAAGGAGTGATTTGTAAACTCTAATCCAACTGTTTCTAGGACCATGTTTCCTGCTGGTGGTCAAATGAACTACTTCCCAACTTCAGTCGCAGTTTTAAAGTACTTTTCATATGCATAGCATAGAAGCAGCATTTTTTAAGTGACTAAAACAAGTTAAATATAATAAGAGCCTATTTAAAATAATAAATATAGTTAGTTGACGTGGAAAAGACGTCTATATTAACACGTCAGTTAAACGTCGAAACTAGACGTCGGAAAAAGACGTCTATATTGCAATGTCCCATAGCCGTCGAAACGACGTCTTTTAGACGTCGGAAAAAGACGTCTTCTGGCGTCACAGTCTGCACCTCCGAGGGACCCAATTTAGACGTGCAGAAACGACTTAAAAAAGACGTTGTGTAGACGTCTCCTTGCTTAGTGGGTGGAAAAAATAACATTAGACGTCCAGATTATGTCTATATTGGGTTGAAGACCAATTCTGGACGTTTCCCCGACGTGCAAACAAGGTCCACTTTTGAACGTCTAACCATGACCGCATGTGTACGTCGCTATAACGTCAGACTTGGAGGTCATTTAGACGTCGGAAAAAGACGTCTATATTAACACGTCCGTTAGACGTCGAAACTAGACGTCTTTTGGACGTCGGAAAAAGACGTCTTCTGGCGTCACAGTCTGCACCTCCAATTTAGACGTGCAGAAAGGACTTCGTTGTTTAGACGCCTCCGTGCTCAGTGGGATACAATGCATCTGGAAAATATTTACAGCGCTTCACTTTTTCCACATTTATGTTATAGCCTTATTTCAAATTGTATTAATCTTAATTAATTAAATTAAATTAAATTAATTAATTAAATCTTAATTAATCTTTTTCCTTAAAATTCTACACACACTAACTTACGACGTAAAGTTGAATTGATGGATTAATTGAATAATTTTATATTATACCTCTTTTAACTTTATTTGTTATGCAATTTTTTTTTTCTTCCATTTAACCAAATTTGATCCAAATTTGAGACGTCTCCTTGCTCAGTGGGTGGTTCCTTTGAAGAGCTGCACCATGGAGTTTGGTAGAGCATCAAAAGCTTTTTTTAATTTTTTTTTCTTTATTTAGAACTTTACTTCAAATACAACAATCTAAAAAATACACATTAAAGAACATTAAACATATACATAAACCCACACACCCCCCAAAAAAAACCACCAACAACACCCCCCCCAAAAAAAAAAGAAAGCAAACAATTATTTAAAAATTTTAATAAAAAAAAATACAAAGAAATAAATGCGAGTCACAAAGTTAAGTTCAGATCAAAAACCGGTTTCCTATGGATTATTTTACTTTTATGGATATGGAATTTATCAGAGCATCAAAAATCTGCCCAGCTCTCGAACCTTAAAACATTAATCGCGTGACTCAGACTAAACTAATCAAGCACCGACTCAGCGATCTTAGTTGTTTTTAATGAGGCTTAGCTTTAGCTTTAGACGGATCGTCTCTACTCCAGCGAAGTTTATGTAACGTTTACAGTAAACCCAACTTATTGAGTTCGCCTCATTAACTGTTAAAAGAAACTTTAGATCAACGAAAGCTAACAGATCAGCTGTGAAGACATAAGGCTAAACAACGACGCGGTTATATGTCGGAGTTTCTGGACAAAACAGGCCCAGAGATTATGAAGAGGAACGTCTCGTTTAAAAGAAAAAATGCAACAAAACAAAATCCCGGATGCTGTTTTGAACCCCAGAGATCGTCTTCACTCATTGGGTTTGTATAAATACATTCATCTTATTTAATGTGATGATGTTAGCTGCAGTTTTTGTAGCTAAGTGACTTAGCATCGACTTGAGTTTTGAGGATCTCGTGATGTGCTGTTGCACTTTCACCTCTTTTAAAATCCATCCAGAACCGTGTGGATGGATTCAAAAGGACTGTTATCTTGGTGCAATTTACTTTAGTTTCATTGAACTGAATTTTAGTGGGGATGTAACGTTAAAACTACATTCAACTTTTATTTATACAGGTTAGTCTCATTGAGTCTCAAGGACCCAACAGTCAGTGTATGTAAAGTTTTGATCATTGCTGTTTCTTGACAAAAGATAAATACATTTTTACTTCAAGTCTGCATCAGTGCAGGGAGGCCGAACTGATACATCTGATCAGATTTCTTGGTTCTCCTTCCTTCTTTGGATAATGACGGGGAAACACTGGATCAGTTTTGAAGTTTAGAAGAAGGTTTTTATTGTTCCTTAAAGAACCAACTAAAATCTCTTAAGTTTTACCATCTTCTGGGAGTCAGCCATAAGGACCTCTGTCTCTTACGGATTTAGTTTCATGACATTTTTCTGACCCCTTGAGCTGATCAGTGAACTCAGTGATAACACCAGTGATGTTTGTGTGAATATAAAGTTATAACTGTCCTTATTGTTCATGTGTTTCAGTGTTCCCTGCAGATGTTCATCAGACGGTGCTGATTAAAGAAGAAGCTCCTGAAGAACGGAGTTGTGGTGTGGACCAGAAGGACCCAGAGACCCTCAACATAAAGGAGGAAGAGGAGGAACTGAGGACCAGTCTGGATGTGGAGCAGCTCAGTGTGAAGGAGGAGACTGAAGACACCAGGTTCTCCTTCACTGCAGTTCATCTGAAGAGTGAGGATGATGAAGAGAAACCTCTGTTCTCTGAGCTTCATCAGCACCAAGTGGAAGATGGAGATCTTCCAACCAGCAGCTCAGCTGACCAGATGAAAGCAGCAACTGGTGGAGAAGATTGTGTTCAACTCTACAGATCAGGTGTGTGTTTTGGGATCATCGTCAGTGTTTTTAAAATTTTAGTTACAGATTTTAAGAAGATAATAATCTTAGCTTTTTAGGAACATTTTGGGTAACTGTTCTTTGGGTTTGTATCTTAACTTACTAAATGATAAATCGGTGTTAATGTGCTTACAATGTGACAACAGCAGATGTTGGTGCCTTTTTACTATATGAACATTTTATGTTTCTTTTTTACCCTATACAAGTAAAAACCTAGTGATCCATTATTTTAGAGGTTCCCATCAGGGCTGACAACTATCAAACATCATTTTGCTCATTTGGTGCCTCTTGTACAAAGACATGCTTGGATTTTCTTTTGAAACTGTGCGTACACCTAAATCGAGAAAATAACATACAGTAGTCCCTCACTTATGACGGAGTTACGTTCCAGACGCCCCTGCAATAGATGAAAATCCGCAATGTAGGGATGTTATATTTATTTTAGTATTTATATATATTTTAAGGCTTTATAAACCCTTCCCACACTCTTGCAATGTTCAAACTGTCTAAACGCTCAGAAGAGAGCAGACAGACTGATGCTACGGTCACTGAGCCAGTCCTGGTGGCCTGACCATCAGGAGCACCGAGACGTCTCTACTCTGCTGTGACAGAGAGCCTCGGAAAGAGAAGGGGGGGGGGTCTGTTTTATACCTGAGTGAGCCGCGCTCAGCCACTCTCTCTTTTTAAAATTGATTTAATCTAATTTTTCCACCTAAGCATTTTCTCAGATATTCTACATTTGTTCATCTGATCTGTTCCTCCCTGCTCCCTTAGCAGTAGAGACGGGGAAAGACAGACTCAAATTCCTGTTCTGACTGATCATTTTTTAAATAATTTTTGAGTTTACATTAAACGACAACACAGTCACTGAGAGTAAATTTAATTTAGGAGTTGTTTATCAGAAAACGCTGCAAGGAAAGTTAAAGATTCTCTTCCATCATTGTTTTCCTCCGTCTTGCTGAGTAATGCATCAGAGCAGTGACTTAGATCATCTGGTTGATAAATTTACAACTTCTTTGCAAACGTCACTTGATAAAGCTGCTCTGCTGAAAAAGAAAGTAATCAATCAGAGGAGACTGGCTCCTTGGTTCAATTCTGAGTTACATACTTTAAAACTGACAATTTTTTTTTTTGCGATATAAGTTGAAACTAAATCGATATAAAATTATAGTTTTATGCTTGGAAATCCTCCTGTTGTCTTCTTTCTCCCATGCGGCCCCTCCTCCTTGAACACAAACACAGCCCAAGACGAGATGTTTAACACAACAAGTAAACACGGGAGAAACACAGCAGCTTAAGCCCTATTCACATGGGATTAGTTTTACCTAGGGACCACACGTAATAAATAAATAAATTACTCCCAACGTCTCCTTTTTATGTGGCACATTCACACGGGATAACCAAAGCCTGTTCTCCTGAAGGATCTCTTCCCAGACCTGGATTAGAGCATCAGTTAGCTCCTGAACAGTCTGTAGTGTGATGTGGCATTGGTGGATTGACCGAAACACGATGTTCCAGATGTGCTCAATTTGATTCAGGTCTGGGGAGCGGGCAGGCCTGTCCATAACATCAATGCCCTCATCATGCAGGAACTGCTGACACACTTCAGCCACATTAGGCCTAGCATTGTCATGTATAAGAAGGAACCCAGGGCCCATTGCAACAACATATGGTCTCACAATGGGTCTGAGGCTCTCATCCCGGTACCTTATGGCAGTCAGGGCACCTCTGGCTAGTATATGGAGGGCTGTGTGGCCATCCAAAGAAATGCCTTCCCACACCATGACTGACCCACCACCAAACTGGTCATGCTGGAGGATGTTGCAGGCAACATAACGTTCTCTACAGTGTTTTCAGACTCTGTCACGTCTGTCACATGTGCTCAGTGTGAAACTGCTTTCATCCGTGAAGAGCACAGGACGCCAATGGCCAATCTGCCAATTTTGGTGTTCCCTAGAAAACGCCAATTGTCCTGCACAGTATTGGTCTGTAAGCACAGGCCCTATATGTGGATGTTGGACCCTCATACCACCCTCATGGAGTCTCCTTCTGACAGTTTGATTGGTAACATGCACATTAGTGGCCTGCTGGAGGTAATTTTGTAGGGCCCTGGCAGTGGACCTCCTGTTCCTCCTTGCACAAAGGATGAGGTAGCGGTCCTGCTGCTGGGTTGTAGCCCTCCTACGGCCCCCTCCATGTCTCCTGGTGTACTGGCCTGTCTCCTGGTACCCATTCCATGCTCTGGACACTGTGCTGAGAGACACAGCAAATCTTCTAGCCACCACTCGCATTGATGTTCCATCTTGGATTAGCTGCACTACTTGAGCAACTTCAGTGGGCTGTAAAAAAAACTCCTCATGATGCCTCTTATGTGTGACAGCACTGACAAAATGAAAAAGTGACTAAAAGTTCAACCAGAAAGGACGAGAACGGAGAAATGACCTGTGGTCACTACCTGCAGAATCACTCTTTTGTAGGGGTTGTCTTTCTAATTGTCTCTCATTTAGGGCTGGGTACCTTTCTAAAAAAATCAGTATCGGTACCGGTGTCGGTACCTTCACTTCGGTGTCGGTTCCTGGACGGTTCTTTTTTCGGTACCAATTTTGTAATTACTATTAATTCTAACAAGAATAAAATTACGTTACACATTACAGTACAAATTGTGAGTTTTATTTTTTAACTTTGGTATTTTTCTATTCCAAGCAGTTTTCTTAACATAAAAACATAAACAAATAATTTCCAGTTCAAAAGACCAGTTACAAACCAGTGACACGTCAGTGTCTAATGCTCACTGTTACACACTGAGGACCTTTTCACTGAACAGTTTTTCTTCAGAAACATCAATATGTCTGTTTTCTCTGGACACAAACAAGATGCTCCTGGCTGATGGTGTCTCCAGCAGTAGAAAATGTTCACTCCGAGGCTGTGGATGATGATTGTTGCACACACAGATACCTGCTTGCCAGTTTGACATTGTCCCTCACATCCCACCAGCAGGTCACTGGATTCACTGAGGTAGGGATGATGCGGACTTCTGCACCTCTGTGTCTCTGCCTGAATCTTCTCTGGGGTTTAGGGCTCTGATCATCTCCCTAATTGGCATTAGAACAAAACATCAACAATAACATGGTTGTGTTATTATTGATCAAAAAACATTATCTAGGCTGAGAGATAAAGGTTTAACTGGTCAACAAAATCCTTTAAAGTTTAATTTACCTCCAACATGCAGCTCCACTGTAGAAAAAGCAGCAAATTTTTAACAACAAAGTCTGATTGTCCTGTGGCCCCCACCTCACTTTTCTTTTGTCTGTCCTCCTCACATCTGGGTCAGAACCTCATGTGAGGAGAACATGAACATAAACAGTGAACATTAGTGAACTGTTTAAGCAGCTGATCCAATGGACGAGCAGTTTTACAAGCTAAGATTTATGTTACTGTCAATCTTTAGTTAGCTTCTGAGTTTAGCTAGCTACGTAGATAAAATAAATTTACACACTAATATGTTAAAGGTAGCGTTACATGGATCATAGTTTATTTCACCGCGATGTACATGTTAAGCTGCAGTTACGTTGACAAACCTAAACTCACCAGCTGAAACTCACAGAGCCGTCCTCGGAGTTCTTTGATGAAGAGTCCGGTCGTGGAGATAATGAATCAGGACGTTCAGGCTCTACTCACAGGCTGACTTTAATGCTGAGAGGAGGGGGGCTGCTGAACTCCTCTCTCCTCGCAGCAAAACATGGAGCAACTTTCTGCAGCGCGTGTTGTCGAAGCCGTTCGACAACACGCGCTGCACACGTGAACCCATCTGTGGGCATCACCATAGACGTAATTATACATAGATTAGGTACGGCAGCTCTATACAGCTCTGGATGTAATCTGGGTGTAGTCTGTTTGTCATATGTCTGGTGTTTTGCCTGCCTGCATGCTGAAACCACGTGACGCGTTACAGCCAATACCGAAACTTGACACCAAAAGAAGAGTGACGTTTCAATACATACACCGACTGGTGCAGTTCAGTCGGTGCCATAAAAGAACCTCGGTTCGGTACTCAGCCCTACTCTCATTCCACCTGTTGTGTGTTCCATTTGCACAGTAGCAGGTGAAATTGATTCACAATAAGCATTACTACCTAAGTGGTGACATTGATTCCACAAAGGCGTGACTGATTTGGAGTTGCATCATTTGGTTTAGGCGTTCCCTTTATTTTATTTTTTTAGCAGAAGGCATTTTAAACCCCTCCCACACTGTTGCAATATTCTAAACAATATTTCTACATTATAAGGCTCTTAAAGAGCATAGCATGTCATAATTTCAGCTCTTTGCCTCCGGCTGCACTCTTGGCCATGCCCACTTCTCCGCTCTGCATGGAGATCAGCTGATCTAGTCACGCGAGTCTCACATGCTCTGTGCATGCAGGGGGATAGGTCTTCATGACTCAATAAGAATGCATTCACACCAGTCCTGTTTAGTCCGCTTTGACCAAACTCTAGTCCGTTTGCTTAGAAAGTCCGGTTTGTTTGGGGAGGTGTGAATGTGCAATCAAACTCTGATGAAGACCAAAAAAGCAAACTCTGGTCCGCCTAAAAGTCTAGGTCTCGGTTCAGTTGAAGTGAACTCTAGTGCAGTTTGAATGCATTGTGAATGCAAGCAGACCGGAGACTGCTTCAGAAGCAGGAAGTGGACTACAGCGCAGGGCATTCTGTGTAAATGCAACCAAAACAAACGCGCATTTCTCATGCCTCATACGGAGCCGTCTCAGCCGCCTTGTGTGGAAAAACAACATTCTTCATGGTCTTCTGCCTCATCTGGCCCTCATGCTGAGTCCATTGTTGAAAAATTACAAAACAGAAATCCTAAAACTGCTAAAATTTGATGCCACTCCATTTTTGTTTTTATTTCCAGAAGAAGCAGAAAAAGTGTATTCTTCAAATTGAGCATGCATCAGGATATTCTTCAAAGGTTTTCGTGTTGTTTCCTTCAGTAGTTTTTGGCGTAGCGCCACCACAGGTGTTGGGGGGGGGGGGGGGGGCAGGTTGACTCAATTGACAGTGCAGTGTGAATGCGAACCGCACCAGCTAAAAATATAAACAAATGTTCCTAATTTTAGTCCCCGATTGAACCGAGTCTACCGGACTATCTATATACCTTAAAAACTTGGTATTTAGTCTGTTCTTTTATTTTTTATTTTTTATCAAAAACTCAAACTCTCCTGTTTTTAAGTTATTTTTTTGTTTGGTTCTCAAGTATTCAGCTTAAATTTCAGCACAAAACTATTAAAGAATAAAAAGAAGGGTAGGGAAGCAGGCTTGAAAGGCTGAACTCATATTGCTGCACAGGCTGTTCCAGTGCATTATGGTATTTGTAGTTTTAGTTTTTCATGCTGTACACCTGCTGCTGGCTATTTTACATGACATATGACTGGTCTTTACCTTGACATGTCTGCTATACAGGTGCTGGTCATAAAATTAGAATATCATGAAAAAGTTTGTATTTCAATAATTCCATTCAAAAAGTGAAACTTGTATATTATATTCCTTCATTACACACAGACCGATATTTTTCAAATGTTTATTTCTTTTAATGTTTATGATTATAACTAGGGGTGGGCGATATGGCTCAAATATTATATTGTGATATTTCAGTGCATTCTGGCGATAACGATAAATTTCATGGTAGAACCAAAAAACAAAACAGAAATTAAAGTTATTCATTTGACAAAATTAACTTAACATTTTGCTTTGCAGTAATATATATATATATATATATATATATATATATATATATATATATATAAAAACAAGAGTTAATTTTACTGAAATTACTTTATTTAGTAAAGTATTCAGTCTCCAATTATAAAAATAAAAAAGATCCTTCGGTTATTTAGATTTAAAAAGTCTGCACAAAATATAGACCAACAAAATCCACCACAAAAACTAAAGTACAGGTGAAGTTTCCCAAAATAACTAAATAAAATGAAAGCTTAAGATCTGTTGAGCATAAATGTAACATACAACAAAATATATCTTGCCTTTAAATGAGGTATAACTTCCAAAACTTGACAAGGTGATCAGCTGACCCTGACTCTTGTTGGTGTTTCAGCTTCCTCTATTCCTGCAGGAATGATTCCATTTCATTCATCAGTCTGTCATACAACAAAAGTGTCTTCAGTCAGAGGCTTCTTCAGATCTGCTGTAAGACAGACCGCTAGAAGAGATCCTTCCTGCCCACAGCCATCAGCATCTATAACAACTCTTTAATGAAACCAGGATGATGAGTTACAACATTTAATTTCCGTCTTGAATTAATAAAGTATTGGTAACAGTGTTTCCCCTAATTAGCTTGCCATGGCGGGGTGCTCATCTCATCTGTGATTTTTGCTGATGGGGGAGGACGGAGACATGTCTGAGCGCAGCTTGTACTAACAGTTTTTGAGCAGGGGTGGGGGGCGTTCAGCTTTTGGGAAGAGGCAATGTGAGTGCTGCCTTTGGCTTTTTAGCTAGAGAGCCTGTATTTTGCGCCGCTAGCTTAGTGATATGTCAGTGGGGGTGGGAGGGGAACGTTCAGTATGGTAGGCGGTGTGCTCAGTTCTGTTGACGGGGTGGGGCACCCCGCCTGTATAATGGTAGGGGGAAAACTGGGTAAGTATCGCTCGGTTCTGTTAATGGGATGGGGCACCCTGACATATTACGTCATGAAATTAGCTTATCATGATATCATTTATTTTTGCGGGCAAGCTTTTTTTTTAAAACTGGTATTATTGTGAACGATATGATATGGCCCAGACCTAATTATGACTGACAACTAATGAAAACCCCAAATTAAGTAGCTCAGAAAAATTAGAATATTACTTAAGACCAATTAAATAAAAAGGAGTTTTAGAAATGTTGGCCAAGTAAAAAGTATGAACATGAAAAGTATGAGCATGTACAGCACTCAATACTTAGTTGGGGCTTCTTTTGCCTGGATTACTGCAGCGATATGGTGTGGCATGGAGTCGATCAGTCTGTGGCACTGCTCAGGTGTTATGAGAGCACAGGTTACTCTGATAGTGACCTTCAGTTTGTCTGAATTGTTGGGTGTGGCGTATTGCATCTTCTTCACAATACCCCATAGATGTTCTATAAGTTAAGGTCAGGCGAGTTTGCTGGCCAATTAAGAACAAGGATACCATGGTCCTTAAACCAGGTACTGGTAGCATTGGCACTGTGTGCAGGTGCCAAGTTCTGTTGGAAAATGAAATCTGGATCTCTATAAAGTTGGTCAGCAGCAGGAAGCATGTAGTGCTCTAAAACTTCCTGGTAGATGGCTTTGTTGACCTTGGACCTCAGAAAACAGTGGACCAACACCTGCAGATGACATGGTACCCCAAACCATCACTGACTGTGGAAACTTGACACTGGACCTCAAGCAACATAGATTATGTGCCTCTCCTCTCTTTTTTCAGACTCTGGGACCTTGATTTCCCAAGGAAATTTAAATTTTTTTTCATCAGAGAACATAACTTTGGGCCACTCAGCAGAAGTCCAGTCCTATTTGTCTTTAGCCCAGGCGAGATGCCTCTGAGGCTGTCTCTTGTTCAAGAGTGGCTTGACACAAGGAATATGACAGCTGAAACCCATGTCTTGCATACATTTGTGCATGGTGGTTCTTGAAGCACTGACTCCAGCTTCAGTCCATTCTTTGTGAATCTCCCCCACATTTTGGAATGTTTTATGTTTCACCATCCTCTGCAGGGTGCGGTTTTCCCTATTACTTGTACTCTATTTTTTTCTACCACATCATTTCCTTCCCTTTGCCTCTATGAATGTGCTTGGACACAGAGCTCTGTGAACAGTCAACCTTTTTAGCAATACCATACCATTTTATTTATAGAGCACTTAAAACAGTGACAAGGCCAATCAAAGTGCTGTACAGACAGAGCAACAGGTAACACATAAAACAATATACAATGACTTTTGCTTCTTGCCCTCCTTGTGCAAATGGTCACTGGTTGTCTTTTGGACAACTGTCAAGTCAGCAGTCTTCCCCATGATTGTGTAGCCTACAGAACTGGACTGAGAGAACCTTGCAGGTATTTTGAGTTAATTAGCTGATTAGAGTGTGGCACCAGGTGTCGTCAATATTGATCCTTTTCACAATATTCTAATTTTTTTAGATACTGAATTTGGGGTTTTCATTAGTTGTCAGTTATAATCATCATTAAAAGAAATAAACATTTGGAATATATCTGTTGGAGCCTAAATGCAGTTTATAATGGTTAACAAATCTAACTATAGTTTTGAGTTCATAGGTGGTACACTGAGATTCATTTAAAATGATAAAGATATAGGTGTGATATTTAGTTAATTTTTTTAAAAGATAAATAGATAAAACAATATAAGATTTATTAGAGATTTTAAGTTATATATTTTCCAGTAACAGTGTAAAATTAGGTGTTTTGATTAGGGATGCACGATATTAGATGTTTGTCCGATATCCGATATGCCGATATGTTAAAACTTATTTGGCTGATAACCGATGCCAATATCGATAGTTTATATATGTTCCTTTGTCAGATCAACTTATTGAGGCTTATTTGCTGCAAAAATTGTGCAACAGCTGTAAGAGATGGTGACATATATTCAGTAACAGCCATATGATATGCATAGCACTTTAACTTATATTAAATGAAAAGTGTTGAATGTTATTTATTAACATTAGTCACTTATGAACTTGTGGAGGCTTGTTCCAGGTTTCTAGCTGCAGTGTGGGATCCTCTGCACTCATGTGCATAAAGGACAGCCTTTTTAAGTTAAAAAGTTTTTGTCTATCCATTGTGCTGTAAGACTAATCATGCTAACAGGGCTAACAGGACGTCCAAATGTCTGTGGTAAAACTCACCCAACAAGTTATGCTATTGGCTATTAGCTTCTCGATGACGTCAGAAATGACGGCTTGTAACACGGGTAACGTTGCGTCGGAAAAATATCTCTGACTGAGGACGATGTAGCGAGGCTCAACCTAGTCCATAAATCTTCGGAATCTGACATCCTCACCAACGAAAAATAAAACTTCCACACTGCCGACATTTTGAATTTTCCTCTCCGCCGTGAGATCAGGTAGTCGCGTGTGTCGTCATCGCGTTGTGCTGCCGCTGCGACGTCATCACATTGTGCTGCAATGTCATCGAGTTGTGCTGCCGCTGCAGGCAAAAACAGCGCCTCTTATATTGACGAGTTATTTTAGTGGAATGGCCGATGTCCGATATTGAACTTTAACGCTAATATTGGCTGATACCATGCCAATAATATCGTGCATCCCTAGTTTTGATGATTACCTGTATTGAGATGAGTGGGGTTTATTTGGCAGGGAGTTAGTCAGGAAATCGTCAGTCAGGTGGAGCAGAGTCAAGCCATACAGTTTTTTGACCTCACGCTATGTTTCTGTAGTTCCTTCTCTTTAATTTTGTACAAGTTTTGCTTTTTATCAACAGAAGTAAAGTGTTTGACTAAGAACTCTGTGGAATTTTTATGCATGGTGTTAAGGATTAGGAGACGCCTCAGAGCATCAAGCTTGCATTGAAGCATTGGCTTCAATCATTGGAAACCTACGTTTAGTCAAAAAACTGGCACTTCACAAGCCCAGGAAAAGTGGAACTGCCTGACTCGACGAAGGAGTACTGGAAACTTTACCAGATATCTCGGTGATTTGGATAACAGTGACTGCCCATCCGTGAGTAAAAGTTTTCTGGTGATCTGCTGTGCAAGGTGAATGGAAAATTACTGGAGGCAAGTTGTGACTGGACAGCTCAGGTGGAACCCTGTTGTTGGATAAAGACTGCTCTTTGTTGCTGTTTTTACTGGTTGTACTACATGGATGAAAATATAGAAAAACGGACAGTAAAAATGACAGAGAAGGCTGCAGAGCAATGTAAAGCTAAACAAATCCAGGCACGCAAGCTGTCACAGTTAACTAACATAACAAAACAAATTGAGCAATTAATGGAAGGATTAGCTAATGTTGAAATCGTTAAGAACCAGCTGTGTGTGGACTTTAGTGGACTGCAACAAGAGTTTTTTTTAACCTAAACCATGGTTTGCAACCCTTCATGACAGAGAGAGTCTGTGTGTAATGAATGAATAGAATATACAAGTTTCACTTTTTGAATGGAATTACTGAAATACATCAAATTTTTCATGATATTCTAATTTTATGACCAGCACTTGTATTTGTTTTACTATCTTCTTATAGCCAGTCAGGATGTCTATCTCACTAAATTTGTTTCAGGAGGTTTTTCTGACGTTCAGCATTAGATGTTGTTTTGAGGTGATCAGTGAACTCAACAAGTGATGTTTGTGTGAATATCAAGTTTCAACTGTCCTTAACGTTTGTGTTTCACTATTCCCTACAGATGTTCAGCAGATGATGCTGATTGTAGAAGAAACTTCTGAAGAATGGAGGTCTGATGTGGACCAGAAAGACCCAGAGCTCCTCCATATGAAGCTTCATCAGCACCAAGTAGAAGATACAGTACATCTTCCACCCAGAAGCTCAGCTGACCAGATGAATGCATTAACTGTTGGAGAAGACTGTGGAGGAGCAAAAACTACCAGGAACCCAGCCCTAAATACTAATGAAGATGATTCCAGCTCTTCAGAGACTGAAGACAGTGTGGATGATGAGGATGTGAATGATCCTGATTCTCAGCTGAAAGACTCGTCAGACTCTGGATCCGAACCTGAAGACAGTGACAAAGACTGGACGGAGAGCAGGGCTCCTGAGTCAAGTGTAAACATTGTCAACAAATCTTGCAGCTTCTCTGAGTGTGAGAAACAATTTCTCCACAATCCATATGTCCAGAGAAACAAGATGGGTCATTCAAGAATAAAATCCTCAAGTTGTTTGTTCAATGAGAAATGTTTTAGAGTGAAAAAAACTGGAGGCTCAAACAAACAAATCCCACCAAGACACAAATCATTTAGTTGTGATGTTTGTGAACAAAGATTTGGACACAAGTCATATTTAAGCAGACATATGAGAATCCACACGGGACTGAAACCATTTCCTTGTAATGTCTGTGGACATAAGTTTAGAGATAAGTCAACTTTAAACATACATGTGAGAATCCACACAGGACAGAAACCATTTGCTTGTAATGTTTGTGGACACAGGTTTGGACACAAGTCAAATTTAAACACACACATGAGAAGCCACACCGGACAAAAACCATTTGCTTGTGAGGTTTGTGGACAAAGGTTTGGACACAAGTCACATTTAAACAGACACATAAGAATCCACACAGGACAAAAACCATTTGCTTGTGATGTTTGTGAACAAAGGTTTGGACAAAAGTCACATTTAAACATGCACATGAGAATCCACACCGGACAGAAACCATTTCCTTGTGATGTTTGTGGACAAAGGTTTGGACACAAGTCGCATTTAAATAGACATATGAGAATCCACACAGGACATAAAACATTTGCTTGTGATGTTTGTGAACAAACGTTTGGACAAAAGTCACATTTAAACAAACACATGAGAATCCACACAGGACAGAAACCATTTTCTTGTGATGTTTGTGGACAAAGGTTTAGAGATAAGTCAACTTTAAACATACACATGAGAATCCATACAGGGCAGAAACCATTTGCATGTGATGTTTGTGGACAAAAGTTTACAGACAAGTCAACTTTAAACAGACACATGAGAATCCACACAGGACAAAAAACATTTGCTTGTGATGTTTGTGGACAAAAGTTTAGAGAAAAGTCAACTTTAAACTCGCACATGAGAATCCACACAGGACAGAAACCATTTGCTTGTGATTTTTGTGGACTAACATTTGGGCACAAGTCAAATTTAAACAGACACATGAGAATCCACACAGGAGGAGAAAACAGTTCAATTTTAAATATTAAAACAATTTCTAAAGACACTTGAGTTCACTCAAACTCGAAACTGAACAGCTAAGGTATTTTGTAAAAATTGTTTGAATAATTGTTTTCTGTAACTAGATTTTTTTTTAACAGCATTTATCTGTTTATGTTAGAGGTTTAATGGCACATATATTTGTACCAGACTGTCACAGATTGTGTGTTTGGGACAGGTACAGAGATGAAAATGAAAAGAATGTTGTTCACAGGCAATCACCTCTTTCCTCTACAAGTAGACAGACAGTTTATTTAACTACATTTTCTTAATTGCTATGATAAGTAGAAGAACATACTATCTGAAGTTCTCCACACCAAAGCAAAGCATGAATATTTTCTTCAGATGAAACAGAAGAGCTTGAAGACCTGCATGTTTATTTCAGGTCAACTGTGTGGAAAAACTTTGTGATCCTAATTATCACTGTCAATGAAGAGCAATGAGAAGTGCCAGTATGGCAAACCAAGTAAGTCATGAACTGAGGTACTTGAAACTCACTGGGGCAAGCCATTGGTGTATTTTTTTAATAATCCTGATATCAAGTGTCTTTTTTATTTTTACACGCAGTCCGCTTGGCACTCTGGTACTCCTCAGCTACCTCCAGAGTCCCACAGGCCAACAAGGCCCGATAGGATGCGTTCTTCAGCTTGACAGCCTCCCTGACCCGAGGTGTCCACCACCGAGTTCGTGGATGGCCACCGCGAGAAGCACTGACAACCTTGTGGCCACAGCTCAAGGCAGCTACCTCATCAAGTGAGGCGCAGAACATGGCCCACTCGGACTCAATGTCCTGCACTTCAGCTGGGATGCGATTATAGCTCTCCTGGAGGTGTGAGTTGAAGATCTCTCGGAGAACCAGAATCAGAATGCCTTTATTGTCATTATACACAAGTACAATGATATTAAGAGTCACTCCTTTTTTCAGTGCTTAAGAAAAACACTAAAAATATTTTTAAAAAGTAACGCAATATAGATATAATAGCACTATGAAAGTAAAAAATGCAAGTATTTCACAATTTTATTACACATTATGGATATTAGTGAGGCAGTTAAGAGATTGAGAGTATGAAGTGTCAGTAGTATTGCACAATAGAAGTCCAGGGGGTTGGGAGGTTAGATTATTAAATCAGTGCATACGTGAGTTCAGTGTGGTAATGGCTTTTGGGAAAAAACCTTGAATTTGTTGGTTCTTGTTCTGATGCGCCTGTAGCGCTTCCCTGAAGGCAACAAGTCAAACAGTTCAAAACCCAGGTGTGAACAGTCCTTGATTATGCTTTCTGCTCTGTTGAGGCAGTGAGATGTGTAAATGTCCATCAGGGAGGGGAGAGGGCAGCCAATTATCTTTTGTGCTGTCTTGACTACTCTCTGAAGCCTCTCCCTGTCAGCCAGGGTGCAGCTGCCGTACCATACAGAAATACAGTATGTCAGAAGGCTCTTGATGGACGAACGGTAGAAGGTCAACAGAAATTTGGTGTTCAGGTTGTCCTTCTTAAGTACTCTTAAGAATTGTAGTCTCTGCTGAGCCTTCTTGATGACCGCTGTGGTGTTCTCTTTCCAGTTGAGGTCAGCAGAGATATGGACACCAAGAAATCTGAAAGTGTGAACCCTCTCCACGCACTCGCCATTGATGTAAAGTGGGTCTAGGTTGGTGTTGTGCTTCCTGAAATCAATAATTACCTCCTTGTTTTTTTGATATTCAGAGCCAGGTTTTTCTCTGAGCACCAGGTTGCTAGCTCCAGGACCTCCTGTCTATAAAATCTCTCTGACGGGTTCTTCTGCCAGGCGTTCCCAGCAAACCCTCACTACACGTTTGGGTCTACCAGGTCTGTCTGGCATCTTCCCCATACCATCTGCTCCAACTCACTACCAGGTGGTGATCACTTGACAGCTCAGCTCCTCTCTTCACCCGAGTGTCCAAAACAAGCGGTCGTAAATCAGATGACACAACTATGAAGTCAATCATCGATCTACAACCTAGGGCATCCTGGTGCCAAGTGCACTTATGGACTCCTTTATGTTCGAACATGGTGTTCGTGATGGACAAACTATGACTAACACAGAAGTCCAACAAGAGAACACCGCTCGGGTTCAGATCAGAGAGGCCGTTCCTCCCAATCACGCCCTTCCAGGTCACACTGTCATTACCCACGTGGGCATTGAAGTCCCCCAGCAGAATAAAGGAGTCCCCAGCTGGCGCACCTTCCAGTACCCCTGCCAAAGACTCCAAGAAGGCCGGATACTCTGAACTGCCGTTCAGCGCGTAGGCACAAACAACAGTCAGAGCCCGTCCCCCCCACCAAAAGGCGAAGGGAAACCACCCTCTCATCTACCGGGGAAAACTCCAACACACAGGCACCAAGTCAGGGGGCTACAAGTAGACCCACACCAGCTCGACACCTCTCACCATGGGCAACTCCAGAGTGGAATAAGGTTCATCCCCTCTCAAGGAGATCGGTTCCAGAGCCCATGCTGTGCGGCGAGGTGAGCCCAACTGTATCTAGTCGGTATCTCTCAACCTCGCTCACAAGCTCAGGCTCCTTCCCCACCAGAGAGATCATGTTCCATGTCCCAAGAGCCAGCTTTGGTAAGCCAAAGTCATAGCACCAAAGTCCCCGCATTCGGCCACTGCCCAATAGCATCATGCACCTGACTTTTATGGCCCTTCCTGCAGGTGGTGGGTCCACAGGAATGCAAACCCATGTTGCTTCTGGCTGTTCCCGACCGGGCCCCATGGGCAGAGACCCGGTCACCAGGCGCTCGCAGACGAGCCCCTCCCCCAGACCTGGCTCCAGGGTGGGGCCCCGGTAACCCACGTCTGGGCAAGGGACACTGAGTTTCTTGTTTTTTCCTGTCCATATAAATCTTCTGGATCGCTCTTTGTCTGGCCTGCCAACCAGGAATGGGCAATTATAGGCCATATATGGCCCTGTAATGTGTTTTGTTTTTCCTTAAGAAGTCGGAGAGCAATCTGTCGACAGATTTACAAACTGATTTATCAACATAAAGAGACTGGGCAGTATAGGCCAGACGGGACAGTCCTTCTGCTTTAGTAAGCAAGACTCTACCTCTGTGCAAGGTTCCTGTCGCTCCAAGAGAATATAGTATTGTCTTTGATGCTATCCCATCTGGTTTGCTCATGTTGTTTAAAGATGTTGACTTCTCTTCTATCCAGTCTATGAGTCCTCCTGACCCTAAGCAGTCTGTTGTTGGTAAGCTCTGTTTCTCAACTCAATTAAAAGGCGTCAATTCCAAAATCTGTTCTTTATTTCAAGAAAATCTGGTTTCATCCCCATCTTGTGTTTCCTATTGGAACACCTTTGTGCAGAATCTTAATTGGAAAAAAGTTTGGTCTCTCCCACAATTTTTTTTCTCACTAATAAAAGTCAAAGAAGTTTATTTTAAATTAATAAATAAATTTTATCCAACCAAACACTTTCTTCATAAATATAAAGCTGATATTGATCTTTCCTGTTCATTCTGCAAGATTTATCCAGAAACATCTGTTCATCTTTTTTGGAAATGAACATACTCACCGAACTTTTGGAAGGACATTGTTGCTCTGATATCCAATAATATCCAACCAGGTTTCCTTCTCTATTTTGAAAATGTTCTGTTTGGTATGCTAGATTTCAAGACGAAAGACTCTTCTCACGTATTTAGTATCAATCTGATCTTGTTTCTTGCTAAGTTCCATATCCATAAAAGTTAAATAATGCATAAGAAACCATTTTTTGATCTCTTTGTAATGGATGTAAAACAGTTTCTTGACTCAATCTCAGACTCGATTAACAAAAAGGCTATAAAAACAAAAAATATCTAATGAATACAACTTAACTTTGTAACGCACAATTGTTTCTTTATATTTTATTTATTTATTATTATTATTGTTTGCTTCCTTTTTTCTTCTTTTTTTATGTTCAATGTTATTTAGTGTGTATTTTTTTTAATTGTTGTATTTGAAGTAAAGTTCTAAATAAAGATTTGGAAAAAGTCTGTGATCACGTGACTCAGACTAAACGAATCGAGCTTCGACTCAAGCGCTACTTCGTCTTTTTTTTTTTTTTTTTTTTTAGCCTTAGCTTTAGCCTCAGACAGATCGTCTGCGCTCTTCAGCGATTTATAAAGTTTCTGTAACGTTTACAGTAAATCCAGCTTATTGAGTTCGGATCAGTGACTGTTATAGGAAACTTTAGATCAAGGAAAGCTAACAGATGTAGAGGCGACGACTGGAAGTAGCGGCACAATAAATGTCGGGAGTTTCTGGACATAACGGGCCCAGATTATGAAGAGGAAAGGTCTCGTATAAAGGAAAAAATGCAACAAAACAAAATCCTGGATGCTGTTTTGAACCCTAGAGATCGTCTGCACACATTAGGTTTGTATGAATACATTCATCTTGATGTTAACTGCAGTTTTTGTAGCTAAGTGACTTGGCATCTGTGGAGGACCGTGTGGATCATGATCGCACTTTTATCTCATAAAATCCAACCAGAACCTTGTTGATGGATCCAAAAAGGCTGTTATCATGGTGCAATTTACTTTAGTTTACTTGAGCTTAATTTTAGTGTGGATGTAACGATGAATGTACATGAATGCTCCTGCAAGCACCTTGCTGATGTTGGATGCTGTCTATCACGGTAACTGGCAGTGTTGCCAGATGGTCGAGGTTTTCCAGCATAAAAATCTGTTAAAAACCGCCACATCACACAAAAACCCGCACAATTGTATATATATATATGTATGTGTATGTATATATATATGTATGTATGTATGTGTATAAATAAATAAATATATATATATATATATATATGTGTGTGTGTGTATGTATGTATGTGTATAAATATATATATATATATATATATATATATATATATATATATATATATATATACTGTATAAATAAAGGTTGAATGAAAAAAAATGTGTATGCCTAAAACTAGCATAATTTATTGTGCCGCCTCACCATTTCTTTGTTGTGAACGTAACTCAAAAACCGCCGATCTGACTCCAAATCCACCCAAATTCTCCCCACCCGCCCAAAGCATTTTTTACCCGCAAAATCAGAATGAAAACCGCTTTGAGAATAACTTTAAAGTTAGATACTACACTGGCCTCCGTTATTCCTTGTTAATGAGTGTTTTTTGATCTGGTATTTATGCTGTAGCCCACTATTTGATAAGTTGAATGTAGAAGTCATTTTGATGAAAAGACAAATCACCCACAGTTCTCATATGATATTCAATTTCAACTGTTTTGAATTCCTAATAATAGGCTTTAACTTTGAACTTTATCAGTCCCACCAGTGAGCAGGAACCATACAGCAACATGCATGTTTTTATGTTTTGTACATGTCAATAAAACACTAGATTGGTAAGTTGCCAAAGAACAATCACTACACCTAGGTTTTATTTATTTGCAGTGTAAAGATGCATTACAATGAAACTATTTCTCAGAATTGGAGATTAAACAGAGTGCTACCTTAATTATTAAAATAAAGAATGTGAAACTTGGTGAGCTGTTTTATTCAAACTAAAAGTAAATAAACACGTACATTTAGGAATGCATTACAGAACAATGCATGCGTCACAACCACACCAAATGTACTTCAAAAGCAGATTTATTTATAGAAATGATATTTTCACTGATTTGTTGCTGTGGTGCACGACTACTCACAACTTCTGGCTGAAGTCGAGTTTCATTCATCTTCTGGGAGTACCTTACACAGTAATACAACACAATGGAGGAAAACAATTGAAATGCAGTTCCTGTTTCAGGGTTTAAAACAGCACACAGTTACTAATGGAAAATCAGCCACTTCACTTAATAACCAAACTTCTACAATTCATATCCCTCCTACAAGTCAATCCTCAGTTAATCACAGCTTCTCTTTTTCTCCATTCTCAGTCGGTGAGGTAAATAAACTGTTGAAAGGTCTTGATCCTAAAAAATCTGCAGGTCCAGATGAACTTCCACCTTATTTCTTAAGGCTGGCTGCTCATATCATCACAGTCCCTGTGACCCACATCTTCAATCTCTCCATAAGCCAAAACTCCATTCCAGATGCTTGGAAAACAGTCTTTGTTCTTCCTTTGCTGAAGGGAGGAGACCCCACCTCACTGAACAACTATCGACCAATCTCAAAACTCTGCATTTTAGCCAAGGTTATATGACATCATCCAGTCTGATTTGTTCCGCCTCAAACTTGTCCTAAATGCCGACAAAACCAAAGGGATGCTTTTTTTTCAAACAGGAAGTTGGTCCCAGCAGTTCTTCCTCAGATTTCATCCACAAATGGTGTCCCGATTGAGTTTGTTGATTCCTATAAATATTTGGGTATCTTGGTCGACACGCATCTCTCTCTCTTTTAAGCTCCATGTGGAAAACCTAGTAAAGAAACTGAAAGTTAAACTGGGTTTCTTTTTTAGAAACAGATCCTGTCTAACCCTGAATGCTAAACACCTTGTAACTGCAACATTCCTCCCCTCCACTGACTACGATGACATTATTTACATGAACGCTCCTACAAGAACCCTGCAGATGTTGGATGCTGTCTATCATGGTGCACTAAGATTCATAACTGGCTGTGATTATCGTACCCACCACTGCACCCTGTATTTACTGATTAACTGGACATCATTAACTTCACACAGACTCTCCCATTGGTACATTTGCATCTTTAAATCACTTCTTGGTCTGCTGCCTTCATACATCTCCTCCTACATGTCTCTGCGTGAGTGCAGCTACAGAGTGCGCTCTCAAGACATTATTACCTGCAGTGTTCCCTCAGTGCGGACTGAAATAGGCAAAAGGGCCTTCTCCTATTCCGCTCCTGTTTCCTGGAATATCTTACAAAAAGATTTGAAGCTCTCAACCTTGACCTCTCCAAGTGGCTTTAAGAATCTGTTGGACTCCTGGCAGGGACCAATGCAGACATGTTCCTATTTTTAGTTTTCTACATTTGCCTTAGAATCTAGCAGTTTTTTGTTACTTCTTTTGCCATCTTATTTGTAAAAAAAATATAAAAAAATCTGTATGCCTTTTTGTGGCTGTCTATTGTTGTCGCTGTTGTCATCATTCTTTGTTGAAATCAGGTCTCTCTTGTAAAAGAGTCCTTGAGGCTCAATGGGATTTACCTGTCTAAATAAAGGTTGAATGAATGAAAAATTTGTCTAATTGATTAAAAGGAGTTATCAAATTGTAATTTTTCACCACTAACTTTATTAACACGCAGTCAAAGTGGAAAATAAATATCAGTGACATTTACTGTAGCACATTAAATAGTTATGACAGCAATAATTACAAATGATTTATTTCTCCTCCTACATGTCACTTTGTCAGTGCAGCTACACTTGCACTCTCAAGACATAATTACCTGCAGTGTCCCCTCAGTGCGCACCGAACTTGGTAACAGGGCCTTCTCTTACTCTGCTCTGGTGACCTGGAACACCTTGCAGAAAGATTTGAAGTTGTCAACTTTGACCTCTCTAAGGGATTTAAAACAACTGTTAAGTTCATGGCAAAAAAAACACATTGCAAATATGTTCCTGTTTTTAGTATTTTACATTGCTTCATAATGTAACTGTTTTTGTTTTCTTTTAATCTAATTTTATTTTATTTACTTTTTATTTTATATGCTTTTATGGTTGTCTATTGTTGTTTGTACTCATCTGTGTTCTTTGTTTAAAACAGTTCTCTTGTAAATGAATCTTCGAGGCTCAATGAGACTAACCTGTATAAATAAGGGTTGAATGAGAAGTTTGGAAAAGTTTTGCAGCAGGTTTAATTTGTTCCTTAAAAGAATCAATTGAAATCTACATTTTTTTACCATCTTCTGAGAGTCGGTCATTAGGACCTCTCTCTATTATGGATTTAGTTTCAGGACATTTTTCTGACGTCCAGCATTAGATGTTGTTTTGATCTGATCATTGAACTCAGTGAAAACACCAGTGATGTTTGTGTGAATATAAAGTTGTAGCTGCCCTTTATTGTTCATTCATTCAACCTTTATTTATACAGGTTAGTTTCATTGAGCCTTGATGACTCATTTACAAGAAAGACCTGATTGTAACAAAGAATGATGACAACATTAGTCAACAAAGGTCACAATAGACAATCGTAAAGGATGCATACAAATTGAGAAGAACAAATGAGAGAAAATCGTATTTAAAACAAAAAAACAGCTTTGTGTTTCATGTGTTTCAATGTTTCCTGCAGATGTTCAGCAGCCGGTGCTGATTAAAGAAGAAGCTCCTGAAGAATGGAGTTCTGGTGTGGACCAGAAGGACCCAGAGACCCTCAACATAAAAGAGGAAGAGGAGGAACTGTGGACCAGTCTGGATGTAGAGCAGCTCTGTGTGAAGGAGGAGACTGATGACACCAGGTTCTCCTTCACAGCAGTTCATCTGAAGAGTGAGGATGATGAAGAGAAACCTCTGTTCTCTCAGCTTCATCAGCACCAAGTGGAAGATGGAGATCTTCCAACCAGCAGCTCAGCTGACCAGATGAAAGCAGCAACTGGTGGAGAAGATTGTGTTCAACT
>NC_056511.1:6601179-6651419 GCF_014905685.2 Nematolebias whitei | reverse complement strand
TAGATATAGATATAGATATTATATATATATATATATATATATATATAGATATATGATATATATATATATATATATATATATATATATAAACACGGTCGTAAGACCCGACTACAGTACTCTGTCAGGACCCAGCAGGATCAGTAAAGCACCCAGACAGGAGATTTTCCAGCAGATGGTCCGCAGAAGATGAAGCAGCAGACGGTCTGAAGTTGGTTATAATCCTCTGGAGACATTCAAAACCGCCGCTGCTGCACGTGCACTTGCTGCGCGTGCACTTGCTGCATGTGTGCCCCCGCTATGCATACAAGGCCTGACCACCTGAAGCAGGCAGGACTCAAGAGGATCAGTGAAACATCTGGATGGACGATTTAACATCTGATGGTCAGCAGCAGATGACGAAGCAGCAGAGAGCTTGATGCTGGTTTGAATCCTCACGAGACGGCCGGCACGTCTTCTACGGTGCCTGTAGCGACGTTTTCGGGCAGGCAGGAATGCCGCGTGCTGCAGGTAAACAATTATATCAACAAGCAAAGGGTGTGGGGGTCCAGAGCCCCGATCAAAGTGGTCAAACAAGGCGAGATTTGCAGTATCCATCCATCCATCCATCCATCCATCCATTATCTTTACCCGCTTATTCCATTTTGGGTCACGGGGGTCGCCGGTGCCCATGTCCAGCAATCACTGTGCGAGGGGCGGGGTACACCCTGGACGGGTCGCAAGTCCATCACAGGGCCACATAGAGACAAACGAGACAAACAACCATTCACTCTCTCACTCACACCTAGGGACAATTTAGAGTTACCAATCAGCCTAACATGCATGTTTTTGGTCTGTGGGAGGAAACCGGAGTACCCGAAGAAAACCCACGCATGCACGGAGAGAACATGCAAACTCCACCCAGAGAGGCCCCTGGACCGGGGTTTGAACCAAGGACCTGCTCGCTGAGAGGCAGCAGCTCTACCAGTTGCGCCACCGTGCTGCCAGATTTGCAGTAGATAACTGTAAATTTAAAAGTTGTTGGCGATCATAAACAAGCAGTGAGTTGATGTCACAGAAGAAATCAAAACAGACAGAGGTGAACGGCAAGCCACCAACACTGGCGCCATCTTCCCAGAAGTTATGTTTGTTCTCTTACTGTAAATTTAAAAAAATTTAAAAACAAAACAACTGGAACTTATTTGTATCTGAAGATGTTTTGCTTCTCATCCGAAGAGCTTTCTCAATTCAAAGAAACTAGGAGTGTGGGATTCAAGTTATAAAGCAGTGGTGTTCAGTAAGCTTGCAGTAATAATGATGCAGATGCATTACGCACTTCTAGAGGACAAATTGACCTTATTTCCTTAAATGAATTACTAAAATTTAATAGTTTTCATTTGATACCATTTCTATCTTAACGTGATTCTCAGCCTGCCATTGTGTATCTGTTCCTCCTTCCTGTTCCTCTCAAACCCAGTCAGTGGAAAAGATGGCCGCTTGTTCTGAGCCTGGTTCTGCTAAAGGTTTTTTCCTCATGAGGGAGTTTTTCCTTTCCACTGTTACCTTCGTGCTTGCTCATGAGAGTTCTGCGATGGAGATAAATTCAAAGCAACCTGCTCCTCCGATAAATAATGTTAAATTATTATTTTTATATATATGAGTGTTTCTGTTCAGTGCCCTGAGATGACTTCTGCTGTGGCTTGGTGCTTTATAAATAAACTAAATTGAATTGACTGGAGTTGTTTGTGTGAATATAAAGTTATAACTGTCTTTAATGTTCATGTGTTTCAGTATTCCCTGTTCAGCAGCTGATTAAAGAAGAAGCTCCTGAAGAATGGAGTTCTGGTGTGGACCAGAAGGACCCAGCGACCCTCAACATAAAGGAGGAAGAGGAGGAACTGTGGACCAGTCTGGATGTAGAGCAATTCATTGTGAAAGAGGAGACTGATGACACCAGGATTTCCTTCACTGCAGTTCCTTTGAAGAGTGAGAATGATGAAGATAATCCTCTGTTCTCTCAGCTTCATCAGCACCAAGTGGAAAATGGAGATCTTCCAACCAGCAGCTCAGCTGACCAGATGAAAGCAGCAACTGTTGGAGAATATTGTGGTGGAGCAGGAATCTCAAGGCTTCTGAAAAAATCAGCTACATGTTATGAAGAGAAACATTTGTATTTAAAAGAAAATGAGCAACAAAACCAAATCCTGGATGATGTTTTCAACCCCAAAATCCATCTCTACAGTTTAGGTTTGTATAAGTTGGATAAAAATATCCTCAATTCATCTTATGTACTGAAAGAAGCCACACTTGACACAAGATTATTGTAGCCGGTTTTACTTGCAAGGGCAGGGTTCACAACAGGCTTATACAGATGTATAGAAAAGTTGTACATCATGGAGCCCAGTCACGAGAATCTGCACTGGGCAGTGTGCGAGAATTGTTATACTGGATACGTTTATCAGCTCTCACAGGCAGAGGCGGGCCCTGATGACCTCGGCCTCCCAGCTGTACTTCTAAATAAGCTCCTCTCCTGAGAGAGAAAGGAACTTTTTGGCAACTCGAAAGTTAACATTAGTTGTGATAAAACATCCATTAACCTTGACCAAAAATCCCCTGACATGCCCTCCTGTTTATGGGTGTTTATTAAATTATGAATATCAGAGTCAGAGATTCTTTAATGTCATTCGCACCACATGTGGTACATGTGGTGGAGCAAAATTATATACACAGGGTCCCAGTTACGTCCAACAATAAAATGTAAAAGAAAAACAATAACATCTAAGACATGAACTAAGAAAAACATAAAGTACACTAAGCACTAACCGCATAAAAACATTACGTTGAACAGCAGCACGAACATGAGTCTGTGTCAGCAGATGAGCATGCATGAACACCTCAACATGAAACAGATCAGCAGCAACATGAAATAAATCAGCAGCAACATGATGTGATTTTTTTCACAGTGATTATTCTGGTTAGAGATTCATGAGTCTAAGCCTCAGGGTAGAAGCTGTTCCTCAGTCTAGTGGTTCTACACTTAATGCTCCTTAACCTCCTTCCTGAGGGGAGTGGGGCAAAAAGTGTGTTGCTGGATGAGTGGGGTCTTTCATGATGCAGGTGGCTCTCTTCCTGCATCTGGAGGTGTAGATGTCTGTGATGGAGGGGAGACTGACTCCAACAGTCTTCTGTGCAGCCTCCACCACTCTCTGCAAAGCTTTTCTTTCTGCAGCTGTGCAGCCTCCATGCCACACATTGATGCTGGAGCACAGGATGCTCTCCACTGCACACCCGTAGAAGGAGGTGAGGACTGAGCTTCCCAATCCAGCTCGTCTCAGCCGCTTGAGGAAGTAGAGTCTCTGAAGCTTTCTTGATCAGGCTGGTGGTGTTGTTTCCCTAATTGAGGTTGTCATTCATGTGTACACCCAAGTACTTGTAGCTGGAGACCACTTCCACCACAGATCCTCTTATGTTCAGGGGTTGTAGGTGTGTTTGTTCCTTCTGAAGTCCACAATCATCTCCTTTGTCTTCTTCACATTGAGGTGAAGGTTATTCTCTTTGCACTAGCTCTCCAGGTGTTCCACCTCTTGCCTGTAGCTGGACTCATCGTTGTTTGTGATGCATCCCACCACCGCTGTATCATCTGCAAACTTTACAATATGACAGCCTGGATGGGTAGCTGCACAGTCAGTGCTGAGGGTTATGGTGGTGGAGAAGTTGTGGATCCTCACTAACTGTGGTCTGTTTAAGAAGTCTAGTACCCAGTTGCAAATTGATGGGCTTAGTCCTAGTGTGAATAGTTTGTCCATCAGGGTTTGGGGGATCATGGTGTTGAAGGCGGATGTGAAGTCCACTAAGAGCATATGGATGTACCTTGCAAGTATGGATGCTGTACCACGTGTGGTGTGTATGACAAATCTCTCTGAATCTCTGAATCTGATGCATGTGGTGGAAAAGCACCCTCAGGGTGAAAACATTCCAACAAGTGGGAAAACGCCACATCACCTCAACGCCCCTTTGACAATGACCTTATGGCGCATTCAGCATCCCTCCCTGGTGGGGTCAGTTCAAAAGAAATCAAACGCATAAAATAAGAGAGGAAAAAAATCAAAACATGAAAAACAAAAAATACAAGTAACTCAGATCTCTCCGTCTTCCTGAAAGCTCCGTTATATAAACAATTCTGCTCAGTTCACTGGGTTCTTGTCTTCAGCACTCAAACGCAATTACCTATTTCAACCACTAACGTTCTTGGCGCACCTCTCCAACTGGAAACAGGAAACCGGTAGAAGCCCAACAGCTTCAACCAAGTTCTTGTGGGAGGATTTTGTTGCCATAACAACAAACTGGTCCGGTCAGACTTCTGTGTCAAAACATCCCTGACTGGAAAGAAAACAAAACAATCCAGCAGTCTCAACTGCTTTATCAAAAGCAAAATTCGTTTGACCGCAGACACCCCCTGAGATATTTGAAGCCCAAAGAACTTACAAGAAGTATTTCTGATCCATCTAAAAAAAAGTTCAATCTGGTCCTCTGGACATTCAAAAAACAAAACAAAGCAAAACAACGACAACAAAAATGTAGAAACGTTTCGTCTCTCATCCAAGAGACTTCCTCAGTCTGAGGTGCTGTTTTCAGCTCAGTCTCTTAAATAGCACCTTCTCAGAGTGGATCAACCAGTTTGCTGCTGACAACCAAAACCAGCTGATCACATGCTCAAGAAGGACCATCAGCCTAACGATGGATCATTAGCACACTGATGGCTGTTTACTATTCACAGAGGGCTGAGTGATACTAGCAATAACAGTATTGTAAGAGGGGGACAGTTGAACCCGGAGGCCTCCACCCCTGTTTAATGATGGACGATTTCTTTTCACAAAAATGGCCTCCTTTACTCCTCTCTCAAACCATCGTTCCTCTCTGTCCAGGATGTGAACATCTTTATCCCTGAAAGAGTGACCGCTGGCCTGGAGATGAGTGTAGACCACAGAGTTCTGGCCTGATGGTGTTGATCTTCTGTGCTGGTCCATCCTTTTGGCCAGTGGCTGTTTAGTTTCCCCGATGTAAGACTGATCACCCTCCTGACACTGAACAGCATACACAACATTACTCTGTTTGTGACGGGGGACTGGATCTTTGGGATGAACAGTCTTTGCCGTAATGTATTTTGGGGTTTAAAAGCCACTGGGATGTTATGTTTAGAAAATAAACATCTCAGTTTCTCTGATACTTCCTCAACATACGAAATGACCACTGGTCTGGGTTCCTTCTTTTCACCTGATGGCTGACTGGAATCCTGTTTGGGTTTCTTCTCTGCTTTCTGGGAGGCCCAGTTAGGATATCCACATTGCTCTAGAGCCTGTTTTGTGTGGGATTTCTCCTTCTGCCTGGCTCCTGACAGCATCCCCACTAACTCGGGAGATCTATCTTAATTTTCCTAATTATTATATATTATTATTTTCTGTTTCCCCCTGAGGGATTGCCACCTTATTGTGGTCTGGGGGGTTTGCGTGCCTCAGAGACCTTAAGAACTATACCAGCAGGTGCTTTGCTTCAGGTGGGACACCAAGCTGGGCCCGTCTTAGGGTAGAGGCCTAACAAAATGCAATCCATTTTTGTGGAGTTGGACACAGTTTTTTTTTTTCATTTTATTTCATTTATTCAATAATAAATATGAATAGTTCATGTAACAATTAAAATAAATCATGAATGAACAGGATCAGAAAGAAGTATAAACTTATATCTGCCCCCATTCACATAAAAATAAAATTAGCTATTCAGTTCAGAAGACTATTACAGACATAATTCTAATATAAAAAAATACACCCAAAAAAAAACCCAAAAATGCGCAACAAAACATCAGCTTATTCAACGCCATATCTCTTCATCATAATGATTTTCAAATTTCTTTTACATGCATAAAAAGTTTTAGATTGTTTTATCTCACTGTCAAGATTGTTCCATAAACTGACACCTTTAATTGAAATGCATCTTTCCATCATCGCCGTTCTGAATCTAATTTTTTTGAGAATTTCAGTTTTTAGCCATTACCCCAATCTCATGAAGAAAACACAAGAAATAAACATTTGAAATATATCCGTATGTGTGTAATGAATGAATGTAATACACAATTTTCACTTTTTTAATAGAATTACTGAAATAAATAAACTTTTTCATGATATTACAATTTTATGACCAACACCTGTGTGTGTGCGTGCGTGCGTGCGTGCGTGCGTGCGTGCGTGCGTGCGTGTGTGTGTATATATATATATATATATATATACATATATATATATATATACTCTCAAACCTTCTCCTGCACAAAACTATTAAAGAATAACAAGATACGGGTAAGGAAGCAGGCTTGAAAGGACTTGTGTTGCTGCACTGGCTGTTCCAGTGAATCCTAGGATTTGTAGTTTTAGTTGTTTGTGTGCTGTGCACCAGCTGGTGGTTATTTTATATGAAATATGGCTAGTCTAGTGCCCTGACATTACTTCTGTTGTGACATGGCACTGTATAAATAAACTGAATTAAATCGGTTTGATTTGTTATATTTGTTTTACCATCATCTGATAGCCAGTCAGGATGTCTGTCTCACTGAAGTTGTTTCAGGTTTTTCTGACATCCAGCATTAGCTGTTGTTTTAAGCTAATCAATGACCTTAACAAGTGATGTTTGTGTGAATATAAAGTTACAAATGTCCTTAATGTTTATATGTTTCAGTGTTCTCTGCTGATGCTCAGCAGAAGATGCTGATTGTAGAAGGTTCTGAAGAATGGAGGTCTGATATGGACCAGAAGGACCCAGAGCTCCTCCATATGAAACTTCAGCAGCACCAAATAGAAGATGAACATCTTCCAACCAGCAGCTCAACTGGCCAGATGAATACAGCAACTGGTGGAGAGGACTGTGGAGGAGCAGGAACTACCAGCAATCCAGATCTAAACACTAATGAAGATGATTCCAGCTCTTCAGAGACTGAAGACAGTGGGGATAATGATGAAGATGGGAATAAGACGGGCCATTCTAAAATAAAGTCCTCAAGTTGTTTGGTTAGTAAGAAATGTTTTACAGTGAAGAAAACTGAAGGCTCAAACAAAAACATCCAGTCAAGTCAGAAATCATTTAGTTGTGACGGCTGTGGAAAAAGATTTAACAGAAAAGATCATTTAAACATACACATGAGAATCCATACAGGCCAGAAACCATTTGCTTGTGAGGTTTGTGGACAAAAGTTTAGAGATGAGTCAAATTTAAAAAAACACAGGAGAATCCACACAGGACAGAAACCATTTGCTTGTGACGTTTGTGGGCAAAGATTTGGACAAAAGACAAATTTAAAAACACACTTGAGTATCCACGCCGGACAAAAACCATTTGCCTGTGATGTTTGTGGACAAAGGTTCAGACACAAGTCACATTTAAATTCACACATGATAATCCACACAGGACAAAAACCATTTGCTTGTGACGTTTGTAGACAAAGGTTTAGACAGAAGGCACATTTAAACAAACACACGAGAATCCATACAGGACAAAAACCATTTGCTTGTGACATTTGTGGACAAAACTTCAGAGATAAATCAACTTTAAACTCGCACACGAGAATTCACACAGGATATAAACCATTTTCTTGTGATGTTTGTGGAAATAAGTTTGGATACAAGTCAGTTTTAAACAAACACATGCTAATCCACACAGGACAAAAACCATTTGCATGTGATATTTGTAAACAAAGTTTTGGACAAAAGTCAACATTAAACGCACACGTGAGAATCCACACCGGACAGAAACCATTTTCTTGTGATTTTTGTGGATATAAGTTTGGACACAAGTCAAATTTAAATAGACACCTTAGAATCCACACAGGAACAGAAAACGGTTCACTTTCAAATGTTAAGACAGTTTCTAATGACACTTAAGTGTTCACTCAAATTATAAACAACAGCTCTGGCGCTTTTTGTAAAAACTATTGTTTGAGTTATTGTTTTCCATAACTGCAGTAGTTTTTATTTACAGCAATGTGTGTGCTTGAACCAACCCAAAATATTCAAGAATACATTATAGATGCTAATGAAAAGTATTGTTGATCACAGGCGATCACCTCTCCTCTAGAAGCAGGTAGGGCTTTAACAGACTACTCGAGTAATCGACGCATCAATTCCTAGGACATCTCGCAAGTTTTTTAATTTCACGTCGAGTATTTGCAGTTGCGTCATTACATCGCAGTTACGTCATTGTGTCATGTGATCTGCACCGGGTGGTGTAGAAGCTACAAAATGGATTCCTCCAAGCAGACGGATGGCGTGGAGCAGGCCCAATCTTGGCAAATGGGTAGAAATGCATCAATAGTATGGAAATATTTCACTAAAGATGAATCTTCTGGTTCAACTACCGTAAGGAAACAGAAAATGAATCAACTTCCTGACTGTTTGGAGCTCGTTACGAACCGGTGTTGCACCATATTCTGTGACCACCGTATATAGTGTCACCGTAGGGGGCGGTGTTGCATGCACTGTTGCAGGTCACAGAATATGGTGTAACACGGTGTCCAATCAACCAAACCAGAACCAGCTTTCTTCTGACCTTGTTTCACAAACAAAAAGCAAAAATATTCATCTCTAAACCTATAAAAACCTATAAACATATTAATCTCTAAAACTAAATCTAATGCGCAGCACCGCCCACAGTGTGCGGGGTGGTCGTCTGCCCCACTGTTTTTAGTTGCGTTTTTTTACGTGCCGCATGTTTCTTTCACTTTTGCAGCTTAATAATAATAACTAATAGTTTTGATTTTCCTGTGACTTATTTGCAGTATGATAAATGGTAGGAGCATAATATATGCTCTCAATGTTTTGTTGGTCTTTTTTTGTAAATCACGAATTACGTTGTTGTTTTTTTTGCAGTTTTATTTATTTATTTATTTATTTTTGCATCTTTGAGATCCTATGATGTCATCAACTACTCTACTTTTATTATTTAAAAATTGTGTAGTCGTTCAACTTCTAGAAGCAGGCCCACGATTTATTTAACTTCATTTTCTTAACTGCTATGATAAGTAGAGGCACATACCATCTGAAGCTCTCCACACCAAAGCAAAGCATGAATATTTTGTTCAGATGAAAGAGAGGAGTTGAAGACCTGCCTGTTTATTTCAAGTCAGTTGTGTGGAAAAGCTTTGTGATCCTAATTATCACTGTCAATGAAGAGCAATGAGAGGTGCCGTTTTGGCAAGCCAAGTAGGTCATGAACTGAGGGACTTGAAACTTACTATGGCAAGCCATTAGAGCATTTTTTTAATAATCCCGCTATCAAATAATATTTTTTCACATTAGCACTCAAGCATCTGAGATGCCAGGTGTGAGTTTTTTAACATTTTATTTTTTGTGTGCATAACGATTATTAATGAAAATAATGGTATAAAATTAGTAATTTTACAATTTTTTCTTATAACTTTAGTATTTACTTTCCCATAATAGTAAAATGTATGTTTTCTTTAAAGAACAGATTGTACAAGGCATACTGTAGAATGTTTCCTTGTTGTTTATTATGCAAACATTTATGTGTTGATTCATCTATAAATGCAATCAAGATTTTTTATTTTCAATTTTAAATGCATGTTATAACAAAGCTCTGTGATGGACTTGCGACCTGTCTAGGGTGTACCCCGCCTCTCACACAGTGATGGCTGGACATGGGCACCTGCGACCCAAAAAGAAAGAAGCAGCTAAAGATAATGGATGGATGGATAACAAAATTCTTCATAAAGAGGATCCCATTTGTATATCCTGTTATTTAAAAGTTGTTCAATTGTATTTGAGAACAAATTAGTCGTCCATGTAGAAATGTTTGAGAAAGTTATTTGCATTTTTGTTGAAAAGCTTTAATGTCTTCCATCTCTGACGTGACGTTTTACATGAAGCAGCAGCAGATCAGACTCAGTTGAAAATTAGAAAGAATAAAATCAGGTGACTGCTTTCTTCATCCTTTGTTCTTTTACGTCTCAGATTGAATGTTATGTTTTTCATGATTAAAGTGGAAATAAATATACAGAAACCATTGTTTCCTCTAGATTACTGACGTTGACAGGGCGCTTGTCGACAGGAGGTTACAGGGCAGCATTACAGTAGAGGGAAAGATAAGTGCAGCAATGTAGAGAAACATCCTGGATGAAAACTTGCTCCAGAGTGCAGTTGACCTCATTCATTCATTCATTCAACCTATATTTATACAGGTTAGTCTCATTGAGCCTCGAGAACTCATTTGCAAGAGAGGCCTGTTTTAAACAAAGAACACAGATGAAGTACAAACAGCAATAGACAACCATATAAAAACCATTTAAAATGAAAAGTACATGGAATAAATTATAATAAAAAAAATAAAAACTGCTACATTATAAAGTGATGTAAAATAATGTAAAAGTAAAGTAATGACCTCAGACTGGCAACAGTTAATTTTTCAGGAGGACAACGGCCAAAATCTCAAAGGAGGGGCTTCAGGACCTCTCTGTGAATCTCCTGGAGTGGTCAAGTCAAGAGTCCAGACTTGAATCTGAACATCTATGGAAATATCTGAAAATCTGGCACAATGGCTCAGTGGTTAGAACTGTTGCCTCACAGAAAGAAGGTCCTGGGTTCAATCCCCGGTTAGACCTGGGGTCTTTCTGTGTGGAGTTTGCATGTTCTTTATCGTGCTTGCGTGGGTTTTCTCCGGGCACTCCGGTTTCCTCCCACAGATTATGTTGTAAGTGCATGTTAGTGTGCCTTCAGGCCAGGCCTCCCTTGCAGCAGAGATCTGTGATCTCAATGAGATTTGCCTGGTTAAATAAAGGTTAATAAATAAAAATGACTGTGCACAGACCTCTCCATCCTGATGGAGCTTGAAAAGTACTGCAAAGAAGAATGGGAAAAACTGCCTAAAGATAAGTGTGCTGAGCTTGTGGCATCATATTCAAAAAGACTTGAGGCTGTAATTGCTTCCAAAGGTAGATCAAAGTATTAAAACAACGGCTGTGAATACTCATGTAAGTGTGATTTCTTGGTTTTCTATTTTTAATAAATTTGTAAGAACCTCAAAAAATATTTTTTCGCATTGTCATAATGGTGTATTGTGTAGAATTTTGAGGCAATATTAATATATGGAATAAGGCTATAACAAAAGGTGGAAAAAGTGAAGCGCTGTGAATCCTTTCTGAATTCACTGTATGTTTTTCATACTTAAAGTGGAAATAAATAAATAGAAACCAGATTCCACCACGTCATTATTTGTTTGTTTCTTTCAGTCTCAGGAATTTAAGTTCATTCTTTTCAATGTTGCTTCAGTTCATTGAGATTTACAGACATTAGTTTCTGCAGTTTTCTTAAAGTCCCACCCCGATGTTACCATCAGGTTCAGTTCTGGACTTTGACTGGACCAAAGCAACACCTTGATTGTTTTCTTTTTCAGTTGTTTTGTTGTAGATTTTCTGTTGTGTTTGGGGTCACTGACCTTTTGTATCATGACCCAGTTTGGTTTAAACTTCAGCTCTTGGACAGATGACTTCACATTTGACTCCAAAAACTTATGGTCAACTGAAGAGTTCATGGTCACATTAATGAATGAAAGGAGCCCAAACCAGCATTCCTCCACCATCGTGCTTTACAGTTGGTATGAGATGATAGTGGTGGTCTGCTGTATTTGTTTGGTTTTAAACATAGTGCTGTGCATCATAGATAAACATCTCTAATCTCATCTGTCTGAAGGACATTGTTCCAGAAATCTTCTTTATTCTGATGAAACTTTACAAACCTGTCATGCTGCCATGTTTTATTTCATAACAAGAAGCTTTTTCCCTACAACCCTTCCAGAAAAAGTCATGTCTTTTCAGTCTTTTTTATAACTGTAAGTCGACCCTCATGACCTGAAAAGAAAGAAGTGAGTACAGATGATGGATAGATAAACCTGTAAAGTGTAAGGATGTTTACCAGCACAGTGGGTTAAAGATGCAAAACGGTTAAAAACAATCATGTTCAGATTCAAGTCCAACACTACCGGTAATCAGTTTGCAGACAGCCGAGCAGACATTTTTTTTAGATATACGTGCAACAAACAAGATGCAGAACAACACACATGATTAACCGGAACTTTTTATAGATACCAGCGCATACTGTGGTCAAAGGGAATGAAGCAGCAGACAGGGCAGTAAAAACTGAGAGAAAGGATCAAATTGTCTTTACAATATCCATAAATAAATCAGAAGCAAGAAAGTTTGTTAAACAGAAAGTATAAGAAAAGTGGCAACAACAATGAAAAGAAGACAGCTAAGTGTTCACAGAATTCAAAAGTGAGTTGGAGAACTGAGAACAGGAGGGAGTAGCAGAAGAGAAGGATTAATAACAAGTGGACTTCATAATACAAAAAACACATAAAAAACACATGTCTACAGACATTGCTGTCTGTAGAATTAAGGTATGGTGTTATTTTCCATTTAGAATCTTTCTTTCCTTTAACGGATTCTTTAAGTTAGTAAGTAGGATGATAATATATATTCAAATAAGTTTTAATTATATTTTATTTTACCCACTTCTCCTTTCCAGGTCATGGAGGGAGCTTGTGTCCATCTCCAGCAGTCATTGAGAGGTGGGAGACACTCAGTGTTGCCAGGTGTACGATAATTATCGTATTTGTATGACAATTTTGCCCTTTGTACGATGCACGATCAATAATCCCAAAAAAGGCCAAATATACGATAATTTGACCATTCCGTGAATGTGTGGTTGTAACCGGTTGTCATCAGCCTCTCGCAACTGTCTGTCGGAGTTTTTTGTGAACCCTGAAGGCATCTGTGTCCACAAACAGACGCACGATTGGCTGGAAATTCCAGCCAATCGTGCTTTTCTAAATGTTACCTACGTGTTTGCGTTTACCTCAAAACAACAGCATGATTATCCTGATGCATGCTCAATAATCCAGGTAGAAAAATCCAAAAAAGTTCAATCTGGTCCTCTGGACATTCAAAAAACAAAACAAAGCAAAAAAAAAAAAAAAAGTAGATACGTTTTGTCTCTCATCCGAAAGACTTCCTCAGTCTGAGGTGCTGTATTCAGCTCAGTCTTATAAATAGCACCTTCTCAGAGTGGATCAACCAGTTTTGCTGCTGACAACCAAAACCAGCTGCTCACATGGTCAAGAAAGACCATCAGCCTAACGATGGGTCATTAGCACACTGATGACTGTTTACTATTCACAGGAGGCTACTGGCAATAACAGCATTGTAAGAGGGGGACAGTTGAACACGGAGACCTCCACCTCTGTTTAATGATGGACGATTTCTTTTCACAAAGATGGCCTCCTTTACTCCTCTCTCAAACCATCGTTCCTCTCTGTCCAGGATGTGAACATCTTCATCCTTGAAAGAGTGACCGCTGGCCTGGAGATGAGTGTAGACCGCAGAATCCTGGCCTCAGTAACAGTCATGATTGGCTGAATAGTCCGCTGCGCCCGCCCCATGAGTGAGGAAATGAAAAAAAGAAAAGAAGAAGAAGCAGAGCCGGTTTGGAAGCGGACCCATCACTACTATAGTGTATCAATAGATTTGTTATTTTGGTTATGATGGGTGTACGATAATTTCCCTCAAAACACGATCATTTTATGTCTCTAGTACGATAATCCTACATTTCTCACCTGGCAACACTGGAAACACCTGGACAAGTCTTTATTCCATCAGAGACAAACAAGATAAACAACCATTCAAACTCTCACTTACTAAGGACAGTTTACTAATGAATCGAACTTAATGGGACGTCCAGCCGGACGTATGGTCTTGGGCGAAATTCTGTTCTCACACATGACCTCAAATGATCGAGGACTGCAGGGTCGTCACACTGTGCGTATGAAGTGGCTCCGTGTCACGCAGTATGCCGCTCGCTGGTTCGTTATCCTTTGTTATAATTATTTATAGCAATATAAATAAATATATATCATATTTAAAGTCGAAATCAAAACACCTTTGAATTTTATATGAAATCAGGGACGTAAGTTGAGTGTACGGAACGTCAGACGCCATTGATCACATGACTCAGACCAAACCAATCAAGCTCAGACTGAACGCATTACGTCACTGTTGCTTTTTTTTTTTTTTGCGCCTTAGCTTTAGCTCGAAGCATTTTGTTTCTACTTTCCAGCGATTTATAAAGTTTCTGTAATGTTTACAGTAAATCCAGCTTCGAGTTCGGCTCAGTAACTGTTAAGGAAACTTTAGATCAATGAAAGCTAACAGATGTGGAGACAGCAGGCTAATATAAAGACTCTGGAAGCAGCAGGTGAAGAAATGTTGCGAGTTTCTGGACAAAACAGGCCCAGTTTATGAAGAGGAACGGTCTCGTTTAAAATTAAAAAAATGAAACAAAACAAAATTCCTACATGCTGTTTTGAACACCAGAGTTCGTCTGCACAAATCAGGTTTGTATAAATACATTAATCTTATTTAGTGTGATGATGTTAGCTGCAGTTTTTGTAGCTAAGTGACTTAGCATCTTTAGAGGACCGTGTGGATCATGCGCTGTCGCACTTTCGCAACTTTTCTATTTTTTTTAATCCATCCAGAACCTTGTTGGTGGATTCATAAAGCTCGTTATCAAGGTGCAATTTAAGAGTCCTTGAGCTGAATTTTATTGGGGCTGTAACGCTAAAATAACACACTTTTAAAAAAGTGTCATTGCCATATTTTTGTTTAACTGTCTGACATTAAATCTGACTAAACCAGTCACTTAGGATTCTCAAAATTATTTATATTTGTTAAATACCCAATAATGAGAAAAATGAGATATATTATTTTAGAAAATTAGTTAGTTTTTTTTTCAAATTCACAAGGAACATCCTTTTTCTTTGTATTTGGTAACATTGCCTCTAAACTGTATGATTGGATCAAACAATAAAGTCCATGCTCAATAATCCAGGTATACAATCCAACATTTTTCAGTCAGGTCATCTGGACAGTTTCTTATTTTGTGCTGAAACGTTTCGCCTTCGATCCAGAAGGCTTTATCAGTCAAGGAAACACAACAAAACTGATTCTTCCCCCAACAGCTTACTCCAAAGCGGAACAAACCAGTTCTGCTTGTGATAAGATGGTCTCTTTGGTACGCCCCCTCCTCCATTGCCGGCCCTCTTCCTTGTTGACAGTCGTGTCAAACTGATTGAAAACAACAAAGTCCATGCTCAATAATCAACCATTTTTTCAGCGCAAAAAAAGAAACTGTCCAGATGACCTGACTGAAAAATGTTGGATTGAATCAAACAGTTTGGATTTCCTTCTATGAGTTTCTAACAGTAGTTTGTTGTAATTTTGTCTCATGTGTCCTGAGAGAACAGAGTTAGTTTTGTAGAGTTCTTGTTCGCTCACGTTTTTACTAGGGGGGGTGCACCGATAAATCGGCCGTCCGATTTCCTTAACTTTCTTGCTCATGATCAGTGTATGTAAAGTTTTGACCACAACTGTTAGTTGACAGAAGGTTATTAAAAGTTTTTAAAGTTATTTCAAAATTGTCACATCAATTCTGAATCAGTGTAGGGAGGCTAATTTTATGTAATCTGATCATATTTCTTGCTTCTTGTTAGAAGTCTGTAGCTAAGGTTGTTCAGTCTGGAGCTGGTTTATTATGGAGACGAGTAAAAAAGGCTCTTAGAGTAATGGATGTTTGTGGAAATACGTTCTCCTAACATGATCATATTTTTGCATTTTCTCACAGCTGATAAAAAATCTGGAACAAGTTTAGAAGACTCTAGAACATGTTTAATTTGTTCCTTAAAGAACCGACTGAAAGCTCTACATGTTTTACCATCTTCTGGGAGTCAGCCATAAGGACCTCTCTCTTTTATGGATTTAGTTTCAGGACATTTTTCTGACGTCCAGCATTAGATGTTGTTTTGAGCTGATCAGTGAACTCAGTGATAACACCAGTGATGTTTGTGTGAATATAAAGTTATAACTGTCCTTATTGTTCATGTGTTTCAGTGTTCCCTGCAGATGTTCAGCAGACGGTGCTGAATCAGCACTGCTGATTAAAGAAGAAGCTCCTGAAGAATGGAGTTGTGGTGTGGACCAGAAGGACCCAGAGACCCTCAACATAAAGGAGGAAGAGGAGGAACTGAGGATCAATCTGGATGTAGAGCAGCTCAGTGTGAAGGAGGAGACTGATGACACCAGGTTCTCCTTCACTGCAGTTCCTTTGAAGAGTGAGGATGATGAAGAGAAACCTCTGTTCTCTCAGCTTCATCAGCACCAAGTGGAAGATGGAGATCTTCCAACCAGCAGCTCAGCTGACCAGATGAAAGCAGCAACTGGTGGAGAAGATTGTGTTCGACTCTGCAGATCAGGTTTGTATGTTGGGATCATTGTCAACATTTGTAGAAGTTTAACTATTCTTTGGGTTTGTAGCCAAACTTGCTAAATGATTAATCTATGCTGATGACAGTCAGATTTATGTTCCTCTAAAAAAAAAAACAGATTTCCACTCTGTCAATCCGTTGCTCATGTGTCTTTGACGGCATAAAAGCCTGGATGGCTCTAAACTTTTTAAATTTCAATGAGAAAAAGACAGAAGTGATGGTTTTTGGTGGTACCACTGGCCCCCCTCCTGTAGATCTGGGTCTCTTGGCCCAGTTCATCAAGCCCACCATTACAAATCTCAGGGTGAAAATGGATATGGATCTTAAGCTCGACAGCCAGATAAGTTCAGTTGTTAAATTGAGCTTTTTCCTGTTACGGCAGCTAGTTAAAATATAACCTGTCCTTTCACATCAGCACTTTGAAACAGTAAGTCATGTCTTTGTAACTACTAGGCTGGATTACTGTCATGCTCTTTATGTGGGGGTTAGTAGCTCCTCCATTGCCCGTCTTCAGATGGTGCAAAATGCTTCTGCACGTCTTAACTGGCACATGTAAACACGAGCACATTTCCTCCATTTTAGCCTCACTTCACTGGTTGCCCATACATTTTAGGATCAGTTTTAAGATTCTTTTATTTACTTTTAAATCTCTCAATGGTCTTGCCCCACCCTACCTCTCCGAGCTGCTACAGCCTTATACCCCCTCACATGCTCTCAGGTCAGCTGATCAGCTGCTCCTGAGTGTGTTCAAAACAAATCTCAAGATTAGAGGTGACCGTGCCTTTTCTGTAGCAGCTCCTGAACTATGGAACGGTCTAGACCGCCTCTCCACATCAGACAGGCCTCCTCGCTGCCTGTTTTTAAATCCCATCTTAAAACTTCTCTTTTTTTCCAAGGCTTTTGACACCATGTAAGATGTTGATTTTACTATTGTATTTACAGTTTTAATTTTTTTTTTTTTATTGCATAGCTGTTTATGTCTTTTTGTGCTTTTTAACTTGTCTGTACAGCACTTTGGTCCTGTATGGGTGTTTTTAAAGTGCTTTATTAATAAAGTTGGATTGGAATGACAGGAGGCAGCACGGTGGCGCAACTGGTAGAGCTGCTGCCTCTCAGCAAGCAGGTCCCTGGTTCAAACCCCGGTCCAGGGGCCCTCTGGGTGGAGTTTGCATGTTCTCTCCGTGCATGCGTGGGTTTTCTCCGGGTGCTCCGGTTTCCTCCCACAGACCAAAAACATGCATGTTAGGCTGATTGGTAACTCTAAATTGTCCCTAGGTGTGAGTGAGAGAGTGAATGGTTGTTTGTCTCGTTTGTCTCTATGTGGCCCTGTGATGGACTTGCGACCCGTCCAGGGTGTACCCCGCCCCTCGCACAGTGATTGCTGGACATGGGCACCAGCGACCCCCGTGACCCAAAATGGAATAAACGGGTAAAGAAAATGGATGGATGGATGGAATGACAGGGTTGCAACGAGACAGCAGCAGATGTTAATGCCCTTTTAGTGTATGAACATGTAATGTTTCTTTTTTACTTTATAAAAGATAAAATTAAAAACCTAAAGCCTCATAATTTTTTAGGCTGTTCCCATCAGGGCTGCCAACTGCAAAACATCATTTACATATCTGGGGCCTCTTGTACAAAGACATGCTTGGATTTTCCATTTAAACTGTGCATTTGTTTAAATCAGGAAAACAGAGTACACACAACAAAATTAGTTGTATGAAGCTGTGTGTGCACACAAAAACAAGTACATACTGATCAATATTGAACTGAGCTCACATGAGACCACTTCTTCTTTCGGCTTTTCTCTCATCAGGGGTCGCCACAGCGAGACATCCTCCCTCACTCTGTCCTCATCATCCTCTGTCCTCACTCCAACTACCTCCATGTCCTCTCCAACTGCATCCATATATGTCCTCTTTGGTCTTTCCCTTTGTCTTTTTCCTGGCAGCTGCATTTCTAACATTCAATTCAGTTTATTTATATAGAGCCAAATCACGACAAAGTTGTCTCAGGGCACTTTACAGAAACATTCTTCTACCAGTATACCCACTGTCCCTCCTCTGGACATGTCCAAACCACTGTCCCTCGTCTGGACATGTCCCAACCATCTCAATCTGGTCTCTCTAACTTTATCTCCCCATTGTTCAACTTGTGCTGTACCTCTGATGATCTCATTCTTAATCTTATCCATCCTTGTCACTCCTAAGGAGAACCTCAACATAGAAAAAGTAAAGCAAATATGTTATTGATTAAATTAACTTAACCACTGCATTTGACTAACATAGCAAATCGCACACTCAAATCGCACATTCTTTCCATGAGCTTTGTGAAATGTGCCCTTGAGGGAAGAGTGTAACCTGGATTAAAAGTGTGGATCATTGTAGTGAAGCCTTCATCTTCAACCATCGACAGAGGCCTCATGTCAGTGACGATCATGCTAAGGATGTCCAACAATTTTCAGTCAGGTCATCTGGACAGTTTCTTTTTTCTGTGTTGAAACATTTCACCTTCCATCCAGAAGGCTTCATCAGTCAAGGAATCACACAACACGAAACTGATTCTTCCCCCAACAGCTTACTCCAAAGTGGAACAAACCAGTTATGTTGGTGCTAAGATGGTCTCTTTGGCACGCCCCCTCCTCCGGTGCCGGCCCTCTTCCTCGTCGACAGTCATGTCAAACTGGTTCAAAACCAACAAAGTTCATGCTCAATAATCCAGGTATACAATCCAACAGTTTTTATGTTAAGGATGCTTTCAGTCAAGACAGCTCCTTGCTGTGGTGTGCACGATGTCTTTCCCATCATGAAGGCTGTCATTGTTTGTTTTCTGGAATGAGAAAGACATATGTATTATAGCATAATTTACAGCAGCTCAAGAAATGCCTTGTTTCACTTACAGTGTCAGGTTAAGGCAAATAAGTAAGGCAAAGCGCAGTTAAACACAGGACAGACACACACAAATGGGTGTGTGTATGTCTGTCCTGTTACACACACACATACATATGTGCGTGTGTCTTGTGTGTTTATATATATATATATATATAATACTCAATTACACACATTTGAATAGATGTAATAAATTACTTTAATTCCTCTTTAAATGCAATTCGTCCTTCCATACAATGCAGTGTCTTCACTCAGACTTTGCTGGTAAATTAAAACGTGAAGCTTGATCATTAAATTATTACCATCTTTGTGTTAGATTTATTTATAAATCATATTCAAACACTGTTTGTACCAATTAAATAGAAATTAAAAAGTAACACACATGTACACTATCACTGTCAATAATCAGCTAATATACAACCAGCAGCATCAGGCCAGCTACCGGAGAGACTGATGTTACTTTTTCTCCCTTGAAAACGGAACAAATGTAGGATATTTTAGAGACTTACTCTGCTGTTGATCTCCCTTCATCCTCATCGATGACTCCGATATGTTTACGTTTCACCATGGTGCTCCTGTGCCGTGTCGTTACTTTTGCAAAGCTTGCATGTTATGCAGTTTTTAGCTTTGTGAAGCATCAAGTGTTCCCACACTTTTGAGGACTTGGGTCGAACCGTTTTCTCTGCGTCGGTCATTTGGAAACATACTTAATTTCCTTTGAAAACACTGCCTCTGCTCTGCTTCCGCCTCACTCCGTTCAACTCGCTCTACAGATTTTTATTTATTTTTTACTTTATTTAGTCAGCCAGCATTGACAATGCTCTGCAGGTGAACAAAACGGCTCCGCAACATGGCAAAAAAGATTCTGGGAGAATCGGAACGTTAGTCCCGGTTCCAATCAATTCTCGAGACTCAGTGTCCAACCCTAATCCTGCCTGGACCCTCTTTTTCATCTCTTTACCACACTCTTCATTTTTCTGGACAGTAGACCCCAAGTACTTGAAGTCCTTTACATTTGTGAGCTCTGCTTCTTATAGGGACTGAGATGGGGTAGAGGTAGAGTAGCCAACTTGGCACCAGAAGTTGCAGTTCGATTCCCAGCCATTCTCACGTCGTGTTGTCGCTGAGCAAGACACCCAATCTGCAATTGCTCCCCGGGCGCTTACGTAGCTGCCTACTGCTCCACCTGGGTGTAGCTTGTGTGATGGGTTATATGCAGAGAACTAATTTCGCCATTGTATGGGAACATAAATTATGACAATCTTAGACTTCCCCCTTTGTAGCCTCACTGTTCCACCTGTCTTCTTCTCATTCACACACATGTACTCTGTCTTACTACTGCTGACTTTCATTCCGCTTCTTTCAAGTGCATTCCTCCACCTCTCTAACTTCTCTTCCACTTGTTCCCTGCTCTCACCACAGATCACAATGTCATGTGCAAACATCATAGTCCAGAGTGATTCTTGGCTGACCTCATCTGTTAGTTGGTCCATCACCAGAGCAAACAAGAAGGGGCTCAGAGTCGATCCTTGATGCACTCCCACCTTCACCATGAAGCTATCTGTCCCTTCTACAGCACATCTCACCGTTGTCCTTTTGTCCTCATACATGTCCTGTACCAGTCTAACATACTGCTCTACCTCTCCAGATTTCCTCATGCAATACCACACCTCCTCCTCAGCACCCTGTCTTGTGCTTTTTCTAAATCCACAGACACAATAAAGTTCTTTCTGACCATTTCTGTACTTCTCCATCATTCAACCTTTATTTAGACAGGTAAATCCCATTGAGCCTCGAGGATTAATTTACAAGAGAGACCTGATCAGCATCCTCAAAGGAAAGATGGCATCTGTGGTGCTCTTTCTCGGCATGAAACCATACTGCTGCTGACAGATTGCCACCTCTTGTCGAAGTCTAGCTTCCACAACTCTCTCCCAGAACTTCCATGTGTGACTCATCAACTTAATTCCCCTGTAGTTTCTACAAGTCTACATCACCCTTGTTCTTAAAAATGGGCACTAGCACACTTCTCCATTCCTCAGGCATTTTCTTACCCACAAATATGGCAATTGAATGTTTGAGTCAAAAACCTCACTTTCATCTCTCCTAGACATTTCCAAACCTGAACCTCTTTCATCTATCTACCTGATGAAGAGTACCATACCATTTTACCATATCATTTTATTTATAGAGCACTTATGTAGTGAACCAGATAACCTCAAATCTACCAGATGGACAGAGACTGTTATTTTCATTGATCTGAATAAGTCTGAACCATCTGATGAACTTTCTTTCTTGAATTAATCAAGCAGAAAAGACAATTCTTTATAATCATTACTGTCTTACAAATGTTTTGATAATCAAATTGTGTTAGTTCACTCAATGCTTTACAGGTTGAAAAGAACTACTAATTTTTATTTTACATAAACAGTAAGTAATGATTTTTGTTCCTCATTCAGAGAAGAAATCACCTGAATATGCCTTTCTTGATTTTATGTCTGAAATGAGCAAGCTGTCGTAAGTATGTTAAAGGTTGGTTTTCGGTCAACTAAAATGTTTACCGAGAAAAATGTCATGTTTTACTATTTGAAAAGATTACAAAGTGTGAGACTCCACGAAGTCTGCTGTTGCTGAAATAATCTTTTCTGTATGTTGTAAACAATCCTTGACTTATGATAACATCTTACGTCACAAATCCACTCCTCTTTCTGGTCCTTCCACGAATCAGAAAGCTCTAAATTGAACAGGAAGTCGACCCATTTAAAATGTGACAACTGCCCAGTTCATGTTAGATTCCAATAGAGAAGAGAAGGAATAGAGAATTATGGATTCCAGAATTCCAAGAGAAGGAGAGTTCTGAGAGATGTTGGAATGAGAGCTGACAACAGGTCCGATAGTCCAACAGAATGAGCAGATTGAGAGTGCAGCCGGTTATGAAGAGTTTGGAGTTATGAAGAACCAGGAACGTTTGGGATTATAATTCTGTTTTGAGCTAATCAACGCACGACTTTCTGAAGGTTTGGTAGCTCTCGACGGAGACGCTGAAACGAGTCAGAAAGGAACTACATCCAGCGCTGATTCATCGTCAACAGGTAGATGGTTCTATTTTGACCAAGTGTACCGTGAGAAGCTGAGGATCTGACGAAGCGTGCAATTTCTGGTTAAACAGATTAAACTTCCCTCACACAGTTCTCTGTAAGATAATCTCCTTTCACTCTAAAACCCACCTCTCTCTCATAAATCAGTACAGATATTTTAGAAATATCTTAAGCAAAGTCCTCAAATCACCGCCGAGTGATTTGAAGTTCATTTTCTGTGAAACTGTCTGTTATTATTTTCATATTTTGCCAAATTAATGTAAATGTTTGATGTTAAACTTTGATTCTGAAAATAAATGATTCCATTCATTTGATGGGTCAAAGATAAACAACGTCTCTCGTTACATTTCTGTTAAACTCAATGCACGGCATTTACAGTCAGAAAAATGAAGAACTCGTGAATATTGTATGCAAATATATATCCATATATTTGTCATACAACAAGTGACACGTACCTCACGTGTCTCACTACACTTAAAACAGTGACAAGGCCAACCAAAGTGCTTTACAGACAGAACAACAGGTAACACACAAAGCAAAATACAAAATGAAGTAAATTAGAAATATAGACATAAAAACGATGCAGATAATGACGACTAACCAGTGTGGAGCATCAGTAGAGGTCATAGAAACTGTGGACCAGTACATGGGAAATATTAGTGATGTTGAAGTTCGGAAAGCTCTGAAAAAAATGAAGATGGGGAAGGCAGTAGGACCTGATGACATACCAGGTTCACTCTAAAAAGAGTCTTTGGGCTGTAGTTCATCTTAGGGACTTTATTACATTAATCTCACTTAATTATTTTGGTTTCATGAAAACAACTTACTTTTATGGGTTCAATTAAGTTAAAAGTCACACTTTATCTGCAATAAACTTTTTACTTTTAGTCTGTGAAACAATTAGGTTTAATGCAGCTTCAGTATCATACGTCTGACGTCATGACGTAAACTTTACCCGAGACCGATCACACTGTACCAAGGGGAAAAAAAATTGCCACTGTACCGACCGCTTGTGCAACCGCCATTTTTTTCTCTGCATCAACGAGATTCAGATTAAACAGTAAGTGAATTAAAATTTCAATTATTTTTACAATGAAAAGGGTTCATTTAGGTAAGAATAGTTAAATGCCCATGAGTTAGTTTTCTCTTATGTAATGGCTCCCTGAATATATAAGCCTAAGCAAGCGTGCTACCCACCACAAGCTAGCATTTAATAGACGGTGTAAAAAAGTAAATAATAGTTCTTCTACCTTAAATTCGAAACATTTATTGACTGTCTGTGATTTAGGTTGAAGTAACGTCACTTATTTGCTCTAACACATTAGCTAGTTTTAATTAGCCGCGCTGTTCGGCTGATTCAAGTTTCATCGTGTTTTAATAAAATCACTCTGTCCATGATTAAAAGTGAAGATTTATTTTGCATGTACCGTACTTTGACATTTTTTGGGGTAAAACTCAAAAGAGCTAAATGCTGAAAGTCGTGTATGTAGTGACAAATTTTGCATTTTGTGTTGGACTTTAGACATTATAAACAGGTGCAGCGTGCAGGTGACAATTAAATTCAGGCTGATTTGCTTCTTCAGAGGATTGCCTGCATGTTTCGGTAGGAAGGCACGAGACAGCCTCGTGTTGCAGTGACGACCAGCATTGACTTTATACAATGAACTGCTACTATGCGAACAAGTTGGTGTTTTTGATGAGTCTGCTTTATAGTGGGTAATGCAAAGCTAATTGAAGCTAATGCTAATCACTGCGAGTTGCTGCAGCAGCAATGAAGCTGTCTCTCACTGCTTACAGGTGACAGAACATAAAACACGTAGTATCCCAAAAGTTAATGCTACAAATACATCAGCTGACCTTTTTCTGAAAAAACATTAAGAAATTTATGTGATCCATGCGTATGTTTGTAAACACATTGAGCTAACGCTTCTCAATACCCACCCTTCTCTTCCCTTGCCTCAGGCCTGGACTCAAGAATCATTGAACCATCAAAGGTGAGTCATATTTGCTTCATAAGGGAATATCTTAATATTATAGCTTCTCTATTGATAATTTAGAAATATTTAAAAATAATGCTAAGTGAATAAGTTATATTGCTGTTTTTTGTTGTACATATTTTAATATTAGTGTTACTGTTGTGAAGACTGTTGCTGTATTCGTAATGGTTTGTTTGCACCTTGCACATTGCCCAGGACATCCTTATAAAAGAGATTAATAATCTCAATGGATTTCCTTCCTGGTAAAATAAAAATTTAGATAAAAATATTTAAAAAATATGCAAGGTGTGTGGTCTAAAGTAAGTCAAACAATTGGCTCTAATAAATAACATAATTTTAAGCAGTTACAGGAAAAAAATGTTTGTTAGCTTTCTCCTTGGTCAAATCCTTCATGCCGGTGAGTTCTAGGAGCTGCTAGTGGCCTACAATTCTCAGAAATCACATCCAGCTTGTGGTTGAGTTCGTTAAGCATACGAGTCTGAGAGCTCGAGGCACGAGCTCTCAAAATGAGCTCTCCGCAGAAAAATGTGCCCTTCACATAAGGCTGGCAGCTTTCCCATGGCCAAAACTGCTAAAAACCTCCACGACCGGACTCCAAAAATGAGTGGAGTCCGGTCGTGGAGATGTTGAATCAGGCCGTTCAGGCTCTAACACTCACAGGCTGACTTTAACGCTGAAAGGAGGCGGCTACGGTCCTCTTTTCCTCCAGTCAAACACGGAGAAACTTTTCGCTCATAAATTGAAGCCATTCAATGCCACATGCACACTGCACACATGAACCCCGTTTGTGGGTGTAACCAACGCCATAGACATACAGCAGCTCTATACAGCTCTGGGCATAAACGCATATGTCTCTTTGCCATATGTCTGTTCTTTACCTGCCTGCGTTTTGAAACCACGTGTCATGTTACAGCCAATCACCAAAACTTGACACCGAAAGAAGAGATGTGTTTTGATTTTAGCACTGACCGAAGCAGTTTGGTCGGTACCATAAAAGAACCGAGATTCGGTACTCAGCCCTAGTCATATGTGAGCAGAGTGAACAGGAGGGGGCTCAGCACACAGTCCTGAGGGGAGCCAGTGCTGAGGGTTATGGTGGAGGAGGAGAAGTTGTGGATCCTCACAGACGGTCCATCAGGTTCTGGGGAATCATGGTGTTGAAGGCGGATGTGAAGTCCACAAAGAGCATACGGACGCAAGAGTCCTTCTGCTCCAGATGAGTGAGAGCAGTGTGGACCACAGAGGAGATGGCGTCCTCTGTTGATCGATTCTCACAGTGTGCGTACTGGAGTGGGTCCTCGTTGATGTCGATGGTAGCTTTGATGTGGGTCATGACCAGTCTTTCGAAGCATTTGGCCCCTATTGGGGTGAGGGCTACTGGCCGGGGGTGAGGGCTATTGGCCGGTAGTAATTCAGACCAGTCACTGCAGAACTCTTAGAAACTTGGATGATGTGGTTGTCTTCAGGCAGGTGTGAACAGTTGCCAGTGTGAGGGAGGAGAGAATATTTAACCAAAAATTAGACGTGCGGTACAAATTTATTTAAAAAATAAATTATGTCTGGACTCAAAATACTGTCATACTTTAATACCTAACTTTCCTTTGTTTTATTTTTTTGGCCCTCTACAAGCATATGTCCAAACATTTGACTAATAATGGATCTAAAATATTTTGTAAAGACTTTCAATAGCTACCAGCTTTACACAGCTGTGTTTGTGCTCTTTTCCCAGATTACCATGGCAAGTTCAAAACCAGAAAGACTGAAGGTGATTCTGGGAGAGAGCAACATTGAAAAGCTGACTTTTCCAAATGGGATACCAGAATCTCTGAATGAGCTTCTCAGCAAGGTGAAAGATACCTTTGGTTTAAAGACCAATATCTGACTGCAATATATGGACAAAGATTTTGATAATGACTTCTTCAATCTCAGTTCAACTACAGACATTGAGGATTTGGGAACAGTCAAGGTGATTGAACAGCAATCCATTCAACCTTTAACTGATGTCAATGAAACAGTGTCATAAATTTCTATCAAAATTTATATTTTATTTTGAAAGACTTCTTGCCATTTCTCAGTAGCTTCCTGCCACTGACTAACATTTTCCTTTGACAGAGCTGGGCACTCATGGCTTCCAGCACCCCGCCTCTCATGTGGTGGGTATTTGTGACACAGAGAGAATGCCCTCAGGTAATCAGATGTACGAGGCCTTTTGCCCACGGTTTCAAATACCCAACCATAACTCTGCCCACTCTATCATCATGCGACCAGAAGTCTAACCTGAATGACCAATGAGGTACTCTCAAGGACCATCCCCCAAGATAGACGTGAATGAATTTCTTAAGATTGTTCCCGTGTTGTTTTATCTTATTTTGTGCTTCATGCACAGACCTGTTCATTTGTTCAGCGATAATGGAAAATGCATGGAGAATTTCTTATGACGCAGCTTTCATGTTAAAAGCGATCTATCAGCTGTCGAGGAGGAAATGGAGCTGCTGCCCGTAAACTGCATCATGTAGAGTGTCAGGGATTGGAGACACAAAAGCAGTCAAGTCTGGTACATGTTTTAATAAAAGTTTTAATTTTTTTTTCTGTGTGATGTCTTTCTGTATCAGTAAATATGTGTTTAAATACCGGGATTTCATTTTAAAGTCACATCCGAACACGAAGCAGAGAAACAGGAGTCTTCCCCACTCCACTTTCCGTCTATGAGAACTCAACGATGGCGAAGTGATGTCAGTTTTATTTTTAAAGCAGTCAGTCAGTCAAGACTGACACATATTTGAATAAAAGTTTTAAAAAATCTTTATGTGTATGGTAAATATGTTTAAATGCCAAAAGGCTCCACACAGAACGGAGGGGACATCAGGAGGGAGAGAGGTATTCCCCCTTCTATCCTCCTCATATGAGCTCTGTGGAGCAGAATCACGTCAAATTTATTTTGAAAGTACATTTAAAAAGAACAGTTGTTAACAAAAATGTTTACCAATAAAAATCAATGGTACTAATGAATATTAATTAATATATGCAATATTAATTAATGAATATTTACCGCATTCTACCGGTACTATTTGACTTGTGGTCACATGACCTCGATAAGACTCTGGGTTATATTTACTGGTAAATAATTTTTAAAGAATTTCAGCTACGTAGGTGTTTGGCATTGTTCTGTCCAGTGATTGTTTAGTTATTGTGTTCATTTTGAAGGTATAATGGTTGTAACCATGAATCAGACAGCGAAGCTTCATGATACTTATGATATTGCAATCTGATTGTGTGTTGAAAGCAAGCTATAGTCTGTGAAACACCATCTGCTAACTGGTTCTTCTACTACAACAAGAAAGCTGCACACTGTCAGAGCTGGCTGGGGACACAGATCTCGATGAATGGTGGATGCCTGCAGCTAAATAACCGGAGCATATAAAATTATGATTTATCTTATATTTAATAAGTGTGGCTTAAAGACAGGTGCGTTTTAAAGTCCAACAATTACGGTAATCTATCAGAGGAGAATGGCTCCTTGGTTCATTTCTGAGTTACGTACTTTAAAACGGGCATGTAGAAAGCTGGAAAGAAAGTCTTGCTCCACTAACGTTGAAGAATTTAACTTATCTTGGAGACTTAGCTTGCTAACTTATAAAACACTCCGTAAAGCTAAAAGCAATTTGTGTGAATATTAAGTTACAATGCCCTTAATGTTCATGTGTTTAATTGTTCCCTGCAGATGCTCAGCCAATGATGCTGATTGTAGAAGAAGCTTCTAAAGAATGGAAGTCTGATGTGAACCAGAAGGACCCAGAGCCCCTCCATATGAAGTGCCAAGTGAAAGATGAGGATCTTCCAACCGGCAGCTCATCTGACAAGATGAATGCAGTAACTATAGGAGAAGACTGTGGAGGAGCAGAAACTACTAGAAACCCAGATGTAAATACTCATGAAGATGGTTTCACCTCTTCACAGACTGAAGACAGTGAGAATGATGATAAAGATGTGAATGATCCTGATTCTCAGCTGAAAGACTCATCAGACTCTGGATCAGAACCTGAAGACAGTGACAATGACTGGACGGAGAGCAGGGCTCCTGAGCCAGGTGTAAATACTGTCAACAAATCTTGCAGCTTCTCTGAGGTTGAGAAACAATTTCTTCACAAGCCGTCTGTCCAGAGAAACAAGACGGATCATTCACAAATAAAGTCCTCAAGTTGTTTGGTTAGCAAGAAATGTTTTAGAGTGAAGAAAATTGGAGGCTCAAACAAAAACATCCAGCCAAGTCTGAAATCATTTAGTTGTGATGACTGTGGAAAAAGATTTGACAGTAAAGGTAATTTAAACATACACATGAGAATACACACAGGAGAGAAACCATTTGCTTGTGATGTTTGTGGACAATGGTTTGGAGATAAGTCATCTTCAAAAAGACACATGAGAATCCACACAGGAGAGAAACCATTTGCTTGTGATACTTGTGGGTATAAATTTAGACACAAGTCAACTTTAAACTCACACATAAGAATCCACACAGGAGAGAAACCATTTGCTTGTGGAGTTTGTGAACAAAAGTTTGGGCGAAAGTCCCATTTAAGCTCACACATGACAACCCACACAGGACAAAAACCATTTGCTTGTGATGTATGTGGACAAAGTTTTGGACAAAAGTCTAATTTAAACAAACACATGATAATCCACACAGGACATAAACCATTTGCTTGTGATGTTTGTGGACAAACGTTTGGACAAAAGGCACATTTAAACTCACACATGATAATCCACACAGGACAGAAACCATTTGTTTGTGATGTTTGTGGACAACGTTTTGGACAAAAGTCAATTTTAAATAAACACATGATAATCCACACAGGACAGAAACCATTTGCTTGTGATGTTTGTGGAAAAAAGTTTAGACAAAAGTCACATTTAAAGTCACACAAGGGAATCCACATTGGAGATAAACCATTTGCTTGTGATGTTTGTGGACAACAGTTTAGAGAAAAGTCACTTTTAAACTCCCACGTGATAATCCACACAGGACAAAAAGCATTTACTTGTGATGTTTGTGGACAAAGTTTTGTACACAAGTCAAATTTAAACAAACACATGACAATCCACACAGGACATAAACCATTTGCTTGTGGAGTTTGTGGACAAAGATTTGGACACAAGTCACATTTAAACTCACACATTATAATACACACAGGACAGAAACCATTTGCTTGTGGAGTTTGTGGACAAAGGTTTAGACTAAAGCAAACTTTAAACAACCACATGAGAATCCACACAGGACTAAAACCATTTGCTTGTGATGTTTGTGGACAAAAGTATAGACAAAAGTCAAATTTAAACCAACACATGATAAGCCACACCGGAGAGAAACCATTTGCTTGTGATGTTTGTGGACAATGTTTTGGACACAAGTCACATTTAAATTCACACATGAGGATCCACACAGGCCAGAAACCATTTGTTTGTGAAGTTTGTGGACAAAGGTTTGGTCAAAAGTCAACTTTAAACATACACATGAGAATCCACACAGGAAAGAAACCATTTGCCTGTGATGTTTGTGGACAAACGTTCAGACAAAAGTCTCATTTAAACTCACACATGATAATCCACACAGAACAGAAACCATTTGCTTGTGATATTTGTGGACAAAATTTTGGACTAAAGTCAAGTTTAAAGAAACACATGAGAAACCACACAGGACAGAAACTGTGATGTATATTGATACATGTTAATAATTTTTTTATTGCCACTACGTGGCATTGTATTTTTATAAAAGACCTGAATGATGACGAGTAAGGGGTGGTGGCATCTCCCAAACATGGCGTCCGTCTCATATGTTACATGGTGTCAGGAGTGAAAGATAAAGAGAGCATTGATTAACCTTGCAAAGGAAAGAAAATGGTGCAGATGAAGTCTCCAACCTCATTATGTCTAGAAAAAAATATAGCAAAAAACTGGAGAGTCTGTACCTTATTGCCAGCGGAATTAAGGAAAAATATGATGCAGTGAAAAGAGCCATGTTTCTGCATGTAGCGGGAGATGAAGCCATCAATGTATACAACACCTGTGATTTAGTTGAGAATGCTGATGAGGATGCTGAAAACTACTGTAAACTGAAAGAGCTGTTCCACAAGTATTGTTTACTAAGGAAAAATGTGACCTATTTGAGGCACCTGTTCTTCACTCAAGTGCAAGGTAAATCAGAGACTATTGATTCATATGTGACTGATTTAAAGAATAAAGCCAAAGACTCCGAGTTTGAGCCCCTCACCGACTCACTGATAAAACATAGAATTGTGTGTGGAATCTGATGATCTAGTAAAAGGACGATTATTAAGAGAACTTGATCTCAATCTGGAGAAAGCAATAGACATTTGCAGAGCCAGTGAGTAGTCAAGAGTCAGCTAAAAGTACGTGAGGAGGTTGAAATCCCTGTTAATAAAGTCATAAAGACAAAAACAATATGATGAACAGGGAGACAGTGGAGCTACAGCAGAGTGTAAATGTGAGGAAGCAAGGGAACTGCACAAGATGCGGCAATAAGCACGATCCAAGGAAATGTCCTGCTTATGGACGTGTGTAAAGCTTGCCACAGGAAAAATCACAATGCAAGAATATGCAAATTTCACAAGCACACAAACAACCTGAAGGTGCATCATATAAATAAGACAGAAGCTGAAAAGGAGGAATTCTTTATTGGTTCCATTCACACAGCATCACAATCTATCATAACTGTAACCAAGGCAGAAAAATGGCATGAAGATCTGATTGTCAACAAAGTTTTAAAAATCAGGTTGGCTACTGGAGCTGAATGCAATGTTGTGTCCATGAAAGACCTCAGAAAGCTGAGACTGGATCAACAGGTGAGCACATCACATGCTAAGCTTGTTGCTTATGTAGGCCATCAGATTGCAGTAAATAATAATAATATGTTATCTATAAAGCCCTTTAAAACAACCACAGCTGCAACAAAGTGCTGTACACATAAAATCAAGAAAATTTAAAAACATCAAAAATAAAACAGTTGTTAAAACATTAAGATCAATAAAACAGTTCAGAGCAAAATTCAGTCTGTGCTAAAAAGCAAGGGAGTAAAAACGTGTTTTTAAAACAGTTTTAAAAAGGTAAAATTATGTTGACATGTCAGTATAAAGATAAAAAGTATGATCTAGAATTTGAAGTCATAAAAAATAATGCACCTGTGATTCTTGGAGGAGAGGCAAGTGAAAAAATGGGACTTAGGAGACTACATGCACTTGGAAAAACAGGATGACATTCTGAGTGAATATGAGGATTTATTTTCTGGATTAGGCTGCATTCCAGGAATGTACCACATTCAGACAAATCCAGACATCACTCCAGTAGTTCATGCTCTCAGAAAATTGCCTGTTGTTCTTAAGGACAAAATTGAAGCAGAACTAAAAAGAATAGAAAAGGTGGGTGTGATAACTAAATAGTCAGAGCCAACAGATTGGGCGAATAGCATGGTTACTGTAACCAAACCCAATAAAGTAAGGATCTGCATTGACGCACAGGACCCGAATAAAGCCATCAAGAGAGAACAATATCCACTGTGCACAATTGAAGACGTGGTTGCTGAAATGCCAAATGCCCGATTTTTTTTCTTTTGTTTTAGATGCCACCATGGATTTTGGCAAATCCAGTTGGACGAGGAAAGTTCTCACCTGTGTACATTTAATACTCCATTTGGGAGATACAAGTTTAAAAGACTTCCATTTGGTATATCATCAGCACCCGAAATGTTCTAAAGGTGCGTGAGCAGACATTTAGAAGGACTCAGTGGTGTGGTCAATAGGATTAATGACATTCTGGTTTGGAGAAAGAGCATAGAGCACCATGATCATCGGTTGAGATGACTGCTAGACCACCTGAGAAGTTTCAATCTGAAATGGAACAAAAGCAAGTGCAAGATAAGGATGAACGAGATCAGTTACACATGTTCTAAGTGAGAAAGGGCTTAAACCTGACCCTGAAAAGGTTAGAGTCGTACAAAACATGGCTGCACCAGAGGACAAACCTGCTCTTCATAGGTTTACAGGATTATTGCAATACCTTTCTGAATTTATCCCAACCTTTCAGATTAGAAACTGGCTCCCCCGTTTGGCCTTTGATAGGCCAATTTATCTCAAATTTCTCCTGGAGGATATGTAAATCATGAAGCTCTGCTCTGCCCCCCTCTGTGAATCAGATGCTTCTATTGGTTCCAGGAACCTGTCTAAAGCTCAGAGGTTGCAGGGCCTTCTCTGTTACAGGTCCAAGACTGTGGAATGATTTACCACTAGATGTCAGGCAGGTCCCCCTCTCACTATTTTTAAGTCTTGCTTAAAATATCACTTTTATTCCCTGGCTTTTGACACTGTGTGATTTGTTCTTAATCTGTCTGTATTCTACAATGTTAGCCATTTAGTTATTATCTTATTCCATTCGGATCTATGGAATTTATTTATTTATTTTTTGCTGTGTGCTTTGCTTGTTTGTTTTTGCTGTACAGCACTTTGGTTGGCCTTGTTGCTGTTTTAAGTGCTCTATAAATAAAGTGGTATGGTATATATATGTATGTATGTATACTTGCAGGCAGGCAGGTATTGGTGCTGGACACGTTAACTCATCATGTTAATGCAGCAAATGATTAATGCCGGTAATTTTTTAAAACAGCGTTAAAATACACACACATACTCGTTTTTACTACCTCGTGGGGATCAACGACAAACACATACACTTGGTCACGGGAGGCAGGATGTTGATCATTGCAGATTTGAGCCTGTTTGAACTCTGCAGCTCCTCACATTGTGCTGTGTGTGTGGTGGTTTATTGGCCTCCTAAGTACAATAAGGATTTTATAAATGACTTGCATACTTTCAGCCAAAAAGTCTGAAAAAGTACGACCGAGTTCTTATAGTTTTTGATTTTAATATCCATGTGTGTTGTCCTGCTTTACCCATGGCTCAGTCCTTTTTAAACATCAGTGACTCTCTTAATCTTGTACAGTCTTTGATTGGTCTTATACATGAACATGGACACACTCTGAACCTGGTTTTATTTTGTGATTTACCAGTTTTTAATGTAGTGAGTAGTGCAAGATGGCTTCTTTTACTCTTCTCTCAATTCAGCGTTCCTCTCATATCAAGAATATGTATGTAAGAATATCAGTAGTATCACTCATTCCCCGGTGAATAGAAAGCAGAGCTCTTACGATCAATTGTTAGGCTGATGGCCCTCTTTTTTCATGTGAATACTGGTTCTGGCTATCAACAGAAACTACTAGGAGTGCTATTTGACTGAGTTTTTAGCATCTTCTCAGACTGAAAAAGTCTTTTGAATAAAAGAAAATATTTCAACTAAAGAAGAATCAGAAGATCTGACTTAACATTGTTAGATTTTTCTACCTGGATTATTGAGCATGCATCAGGAAATAAACTATTGATGATGCTCCCAGATTTAAAAATGTTTCTTCTTGAAACTTTTCAGGAAAAAAAAGGTATATTTTTGAGTTTGTTGTAAATCGGTTATGATTGTGGTTTTGGGTTTGAAGGAATCTTTTTATTTTCTCTCTAAAATAAACTACTGTAAAAACATTTTGCCCTGGTGAATATCTTTGGTTTCATATTTGATATGTTTGTGTTTATGTGACTACAAATACTTTAATTGCTAGGAGAACACTGCTGTCAAAAAGTGCCTTTTTTAACATATTGAATTTTTTTATATATGAACCAGTACCCTAAAAAAAGTTCTAAATACCTTTAAGTGATCATTTAATTTTGCGCATAATAATGAGATTTACTGTGACAATGTTTGAAATAAATTACGATTAAAATTTTTAATCTTTACCCAGCACTAATATATATATTACTCCAAGCTGTTGGGGGAAGAATCAGTTTTGTGTTGCGTTTCCTTGACTGATGAAGTCTTCTGGATCGAAAGCGAAACGTTTCAGCACAAAAAAAAAGAAACTGTCCAGATGACCTGACTGAAAAATGTTGGATTGTATACCTGGATTATTGAGCATGGACTTTGTTATCTAAGGATATTGCAGAAACTACTAAAATTGGGTTAAGAACTGTCCATCACATAATTAAAAACTGGAAGGATAGTGGGGACCCATTGTCTTTGAGGAAGAAATGTAGCCGGAAAAAAATCCTGAATGATGGTGTTCAGCGATCACTTAAATGTTTGGTGAAATCAAATGAAGAAAAACAACAGTAGTACTCAGGACTATGTTTAAAAGTGAAAGTAAGAGCATTTCCACATGCACAATGCGAAAGGAACTCAAGGGATTGGGAATGAACAGCTGTGTAACCTTAAGAAAACCACTAATTAGTGAGATTAACTGGAAAAAAAGGCTTCAATTTTCTATGGAGCATAAAGATTGGACTCTGGAGCAATGGAAGAAGGTCATGTGGTCTGATGAGTCCAGATTTACCCTGTTCCAGAGTGATGGGTGCATCAGGGTAAGAAGAGAGGCAGGTGAAGTGATACACACATCGTGCCTAGTCGTCAATGCAAGATCTTGGTGAAAAATGAATGCAACACTGGATGGAAATAGATCTTGTGACATTGCAGAAGCTTACTGAAACAATGCCACAGTGAATGCATGCCGTAATCAAAGCTAAAGGCAGTCGAACGAAATATTAGTGTGTGACCTTTTTTTTTGGTGGTGACTTTGTTGAACACATTGCCTCCAATCTGGAAGATAATTAGAGAACCAACCAGTGGTGTGATCTGAGAATCAATCTGTGAACTCTACATGAATTAGTTTCAGGAGTTTTTTCTGATGTCCAGCATTGGCTGTTGTTTTGAGTTCATCAGTGACCTCATCAAGTGATGTTTGTGTGAATATAACGTTACAACTGCCCTTAATGTTCATGTGTTTCATTGTTCCCTGCAGATGCTCAGCATATGATACTGACTGTAGAAGAAGATTCTGAAGAATGGAGGTCTGATGTGGAGCAGAAGAACACAGTCTCTCTCCATACAAAGCTTCATCAGCGCCAAGTGGAAGATGAAGATCTTCTAACACGCAGCTCAGCTGACCGGATTAATGCAGCAACTGTTAGAGAGGACTGTGGAGAAACTAACAGGAACCCAGAGATAAATACTGATGGAGATGATTCTAGCTCGTCAGAGACGGAAGACAGTAAGGATGATGAAGAAGATGTGAATGATCCTGATTCTCAGGTGAAAGACTCATCAGACTCTGGATCAGAACCTGAAGACAGTGACAAAGACTGGATGGAGAGCAGGGCTCCTGAGTCAGGTGTAAACAATGTCAACAAACCTTGCAACTTCTCTGAGTGTGAGAAACAATTTCTCCACAAGGAGTCTGTTCAGAGAAACAAGACGGGTCATTCAAGAATAAAATCCTCAAGCTGTTTGATTAGTAAGAAATATTTTAGAGTGAAGAAAACTGGAGGCTCAAACAAAAAAATCCAGTCAAGACACAAATCATTTAGTTGTGATGACTGTGAACAAAGGTTTCGACACAAGTCAACTTTAAACAGACATATGAAAAGCCACACAGGACAGAAACCATTTCTTTGTGATGTTTGTGGACAAAGATTCGTACGAAAGTCACATTTAAATAGACACATGACAATCCACACAGGACAGAAACCATTTGTTTGTGACGTTTGTGAACAAAGGTTTAGAGTGAAGTCAAATTTAAACAGACATATGAGAAAGCACACAGAACAGAAACCATTTGCTTGTGATGATTGTGGACAAATATTTGTACAAAAGTCAACTTTAAACGGACACATGGCAATCCACATAGGACAGAAACCATTTGCTTGTGATGTCTGTGGACAATTATTTGTACGAAAGTCAACTTTAAATGGACACATGAGAAGCCATACAGGACATAAACAATTTGCTTGTGATGTTTGTGGACAAAGATTTGTACAAAAGTCACATTTAAATAGACACATGACAATCCACACAGGACAGAAATCATTTGCTTGTGATGTTTGTGGACAAAGCTTTAGACAGAAGTCAAATTTAAACATACACATGAGAATCCACACAGGACATAAACCATTTTCTTGTGATCTTTGTGCGCTTAATTTTGGACGCAAATCATCTTTAAACTCACACATGAGAATCCACACAGGAGCAATAAACGGTTAAGTTTTAAATATTTGAACAGTTTCTAAAAACATTTAAGAATTCACTCATACTTGAAACTGAACAGCTCTAATATACTGGTAATTCTTTCTTATTTTTCAATTCATATGCCTTCTTTTATTGTCTACTGTTGTACTGATAAATATCTCCTGGAGGGAAACTATATCTTGACTATAAAGTTAGTTTTACGTTGGACATTCGAGCTCTGTGGCTTCAGCGGTGTGTTCCCCTCATTCGATCTGAAGCAGGCAGTCTGAGTTCGGTCATCCGCGCTCAGTCTGCCCCTCCTCCAAGACGGGCAGACTGAGCATGGCAGACTGAGCTCGGTTGACTGAAATCAGATTGTCTGCTTTGGATCGAATGAGAGGCACACACCGCTGAAACCACGGAGCTTGAATGTCCAACATAAAACTAGCTTTACCACGGTGGCTGGCTAAACAATCCTCATGCTTTTTAATGTGGTGCTTTTTCAAATGTTTGATTAAGTTTGTTGTATTGTAGGTTGCAACATAACTTCCTCCTCTCGGTACAGTGGCTCTGCAGATATTGTACATTGCTGTCTTGCAGTGTTTCTAGTGTAAAATGTTTACACACAGCAGACATGTTGCCATGAAAAGTCGGTTAGCCATTAGCTACAGTGCTGCTCAGTCCTCACATATTTACTCACATTTAAGCTGGCTGCAAACAATGAAATGGATTTCCTGAATGTGAGGCGGGTCTAATTACTCTGGGTTTCATGAGACACGACTCCGTTCAGGAAATTCATTCCATAATTCATTCCATAGTTTGAAGCCAATTTGCAGAGCAGCTGGCAGGGAATCACATGTGGAGACATTTCAGCAGGCACAGACATGCAACATGGATCGGAAATCTCTGCACGTTGGATCGAAAAAAATCCGATACGTAAATTATGCTGGTATTGGAACTTGATACCGAATCAGATCTGCCCCATCCCGAGATTCTCTGCATGCACAGAGTATGTGAGGCAGGATTCACATGCTCACAGAGCAACTTGTACTCCATGAAGCAGGACAGCTTGCGCAGGAAGGAATACAAAGACAGTGATCAATGACTTCCTGGTAGGCTAATGAGATTTTTTTTTTTAATCATGCCATGTTATAGGCACTGTCCAGGCAGGATGGAGTGGATGGAGGAAAGTTTCAGGAGTGATTTGTGACAAAAGGGTGTCAGCAAAGGTCAATGGAAAAGTTTACAAGACAGTGGTAAGACCAGCTATATTGTATGGTCTAAAGACAGTGGCATTGACAAAAAGGAGCAAGAACTGGAAGTGGCAGAAATGAAGATGTTAAGGTTCTCCTTAGCAGTGACAAGGCTGGATAAGATTAGGAATGAGGTCATCAGAGGTACAGCCCAGGTTGAACAACTGGGAGATAAAGTTAGGGAGGCCAGACTGAGAAGGTTTGGACATGTCAAGAGGAGAGACCATGGGTATATTGGTAAAATGATGTTAGAAATGCAGCTGCCAGGAAAAAGACAAAGAGGAAGGCCAAAGAGGAGATATATGGATGCAGTTAGAGAGGACATGAAGGTAGTTGGAGTGAGGACAGTGAATGCAGAGGACAGAGTGAGGTGGAGGAGGATGACTCGCTGTGGCGACCCCTGAAACCAAGAGGCCGGCCGAGTCTGGTTGGGCGGATCGGACGGTGTCTGCGGCTGGTTTCTTGGGATCCACTGTGGGATGGACCTTTACAAGAGATCCTTCCTGTCTACAGCCATCAGCATCTATAACATCTCTTAATGAAATGAGGAAAACGAGTTACAGCAACAAATAATTTCCCTTTGGGATTAATAAAGTATTTTTTTATTGAATTGAATTGAATTGACGAAGGAAAAGCCGAAAGAAGAAGATGTTATAGGCACTGTTAAATTGTTTTTACTGTACATATTTGTGTATGTTACCTTCTACATATTGTGGCATTCTTTGGTTCATTTTCGGTGGCTGAGTGGTTAGAGCAATCGTCCACCAATGTAAGAAGTGCGGGTTCAATTCCACCAGCAGTCACATGCCAAAGTTTCCCAGGGCAAGACACTGAACCCCTCATTGCCTCCGATGTGTGTTCCATCAGTGTATGAATGTGATAAAGCACTGATTAATCTTTGTGTAGATATAATAGAGTACTGTATGAATGGGTAAATGAGGGCACAGATTGTAGTATAAATCCCTTTGAGTATCTTCATATGATAGAAAGGTGCCATATAAGTACAGTCCTTTCGAGTGCAGTCCATTCATTTTGGTTGACTTTTGTTCACATTGCCTCAGGGAGGGATTATGGGTAAAATTTATGTTCATCATTAATCATTTTGGTTAGCTGTTAAGCATTGTTTTTTTAGTGATTAGTTTGTTCTCCTTAGCCTAGTTTATGTGTGCATTATGTGTTAGGCCATTCAGTAGAGTAATCATTGGCCCTTATCTATTAGTAACATTACAGCATGGTTCAACTCAGCATGGTTCCGAGGCTTTTCCACTAGCAATTATTCGTGGAACTGACCCTTTTTTCAGGATCCATTTCTATGGGGTTCCAACTGTACTGTGCTGGTCTCAAAACGTGACGTCTGAACACTGCCGGTCACTGATTGGTATGGGGATGGAGTCACTGGTTGTTTGAGAAACTTTCACAACAACTCGATCTGTCATTTGTAATAACTCTAACTCTGAGGAGTGACTGGACCTATTTTTAAGATTTTTAAAAAGAATTAAAGCTGCAAGCAGCATTGAAGGCCCTCGCAGCAAAGTGCCGCTCTGGCCATACGGCCACCGCGGGATCTCCAGCTACTCCACCCAGTCGTCATCGCGATCACTCTCGTGCCAATGCCGCACACATTCACCACGGGGTGCATTTCCTGAATCTTTGACATTGCCTTCCGTCCATGTCAGTACTTGTCCAGCTGCAGGTCTTACAAGTATAGGCTAAATCCGACCTTCCAGACAGGAGTTATTGTGACTTCTTGTTTTGTGGCGATGTTTGACGAGCAATTCCTTTATGCTTTTCAACATGTTATGTGTTAATCAACAGTTAGCGAACACAGTTTCAGTCTTATATCTTACACAGTGCAAAGATGGAAGAGTCATCCAATAATCAACAGTTTCTTCTCTGAGTGGGTGGGGCTTAAGTGATGTCATGAATTCACAATACCAATGTGTCTACAAGTGCTCACTGATGACGCACAAAAAAATCTGGTTCAGATCAGATGATGTATTACTGTGATATAACCGTTGGAATTATCTAGAGGCGCACTGGATTAAAATGTTAAAGAACATTACCAATGTGTATACAAGTGCTCACTGATGACGCACCGAAAATCTGGTGCAGATCGGATGATGTATCATTGAGATATGACTTGGAATAATCTAGGGGGCGCATTTGAGTCAAATGTTAAAGAACAACACCAATGTATATAGAATTGCTCACTGATGATGCACAATAAATCTGGCGCATATCGGCTGATGTGTCATTGAGATATAACTGTTGGAATAATCTAGGGGCGCACTGGAGTCAAAAGTTAAACAACAACACCAATGTGTCTAGAAGTGCTCACTGATGACGCACAAAAAATCTGGTTAAGATCAGATGATGTAATACTGAGATATAACAGTTTGAATAATCTAGGGGGCGCACTTGAGTCAAATGTTAAACTAAATGTTATATTACTACCTTGAAATACTTATTCATACAAATTCATCCTACTTGCACTGTTATATTCTACCATGTTGTTGTTTACTATTTTTTCTTTAGGACCATGTAAATATTGTATTTACTTTTTCACTTTTTGGTACGTTATGTTGTACCTTATTGAATGCTTTAGTATTCCTTGTTTGTTTGTTATTTGTTTTAGTGAGTCAAATAAGTTCTCATCCTGAATATTTTATTGTACTGTTAACCTTGTGTTAACTTGCATATGACAAATAAAAATAACCTGAATTAAGCATTAACCTTTTATTTAACCATTAAGCATACAACGTAATTATGACAGAAAATGGAGGATTTACCTGCAGTTACTTTCGTAGAGATGAACATGTGGTAGCTACTTCCTGTTTATAACTTGTGATCAGCTGATTGGGTCGGTCCCCGGCTTTTTACATGTTTTCCAAACTCCGTTTCAATTTTGAAAAACAATAAACTGTATCCCACCCTCTAAATGCTCAGAGTAACACGTGTCTGGATTACCTGTTCTCCACTGACACCGTTTAACAATTTTTTTCTGGTGATTTTTCACAAACCCCTCTGACTGTAAAGTGTCCAGGCTGCAGCGGCCAGATCTGCATGTAAACTACATAACAGAACAATTATATTCTCTTAAGGCACACCTGTGCACATGTCTTGGACAAGTCTGACCTTCAAATGTTGCATTCTATATTGATGTGAGGTCATGCTTAGACGTCCAAATAATGGACCTTGTTTGCATGTTGTCCTGACGTCCAGAATTGGTTTTTGTCCGACGGACTCAATGTCTATATTGAGTTACTGTGCAGATCATGTACATCCATTCAACGTCTAATGTTGCATCGTTTTTATGTCTATAATTCTGATTTACTTCATTTTGTATTTTGCTTTGTGTGTTACCTGTTGTTCTGTCTGTACAGCACTTTGGTTGGCCTTGTTGCTGTTTTAAGTGCTCTATAAATATAATGGTATGGTAATGTTTAGGAAAACCCATAAGGCTGATCCGTATATCACGCTGTATGTCACTAGCTGGTTCGTTATCCTTGATTATATTTAATTATAGTAATGTAAATAAATATATATCATATTTAAATTCGAAATCAAAACACACCTTTAAATTTCACAACTTAAGTGATCGGAGCTTCAGACGTCACTGATCACGTGACTCAGACCAAACAATCAAGCTCCGATTCAGAGCTTATGCATCGCTTTTGTTTTTTTATATGCGCCTTAGCTTTAGCTTCAAACAGCCCGTCTCTACTTTTCAGCGATTTATAAAGTTTCTGTAACGTTTACAGTGAGTCCACCTTCTTGAGTTCGGCTCAGTAACTGTTAAAGAAAACTTAGATTAATAAAAGTTAACATGTGGAGACATCAGGTTAAACAACGACTCCGTTACCGGAAGCAGCAGCACCACAACTGTCGGAGTTTCTGGACAAAACGGGCCCAGATCATGAAGAGGAACAGTGTCGTTTAAAAGAAATAATGCAACAAAACAAAATCCTCGATGCTATTTTGAACGTCAGAGTTCGTCTGCACAGATTAGGTTTGTATAAATACATTCATCTTGTTTAGTGTGATGTTAGCCGCAGTTTTTGTAGCTAAGTGACTTAGCATCTTCAGAAGACCGTGTGGATCGAGTGTCGCACTTTCGCCACTTTATCTCTAAAATCCAGCCAGAACCTTGTTGGTGGATCCAGAAATCTCGTGATCAAGGTGCAATTTACTTTAGAGTCATTGAGCTGAATGTTAGTTGGGATGTAACAAACACTAAAACAACCTGTTTAAATGCACTTTGAAAAAAAAGACTCGTTGCCATTTTTGTTTCACTGACATTAAATCTGACTAAACTTTTCCTGCTATAGGTCAGTTAGGATTCTCAAAACTATTTATAGTTTTTAAATGCCCAAATGTGAAAAATGAGAGACATTGTTTTAGATAATTAGTTAATTATTTAAAATCACAAGTTCCATTTTCTTTGTATTTGGTAACATTGCCTCTAAACTATGATTAGATCAAACAGTTTGGATTTCCTTCCATAAGCTAATTTTACAGAATGCTTAGGGTTAATGTTTATTTAAAAGACCCATTTGATCTCTAGGTTTAACTTTCTGGCTGATGTCTTGATTTGTTGCTTCTGTATTTCCTCATAATGGTCTTTTCTTGTGATACCATCTGTTTTGTGAAGTGAGAAGTGCACCAGTCTTGTAGTAAAACATGATACTGCCATCCTCGTGCTTCACAGGAGGGATGATGTTTTCAGACTCTCAAGCTCCTCAACTTATCTTCCAAATGTAAAGATGGTCACGATGACCAAACAGAACAATTTTTGTTTTATCACACCACAGGAGAGGTCTCCTAAAATGAACGTCTTGTCTCTGTGTGTGTTCGCAAATAAAAAAAAATTTGGAAATTCTAACTGAACTAAATCTGGAAAAGTTTAGTTTGATTTAATGTCAGACAGTGAGATAAAATGGTTAAAATGTATTTTTATACAATGTAGGTAAAATGTATGGATTTAGTTTCAAGACATTTTCTGACGTCCAGCATTAGATGTTGTTTTTATCTGATCAGTGAACTCAGTGATAACACCAGTGATGTTTGTGTGAATATAAAGTTATAACTGTCCTTATTGTTCATGTGTTTCATTGTTCTCTGCAGATGTTCAGCAGACAGAGATGATTAAAGAAGAAGCTCCTGAAGTATTGAGTTCTGGTGTGGACCAGAAGGACCCAGAGACCCTCAACATAAAGGAGGAAGAGGAGGAACTGAGGATCAGTCTGGATGTAGAGCAGCTCAGTGTGAAAGAGGAGACTGATGACACCAGGTTCTCCTTCACTGCAGTTCCTTTGAAGAGTGAGGATGATGAAGAGAAACCTCCGTCCTCTCAGCTTCATCAGCATCAAGTGGAAGATGGAGATCTTCCAACCAGCAGCTCCGCTGACCAGATGAAAGCAGCAACTGGTGGAGAAGATTGTGTTCAACTCTACGGATCAGGTTTGTATCTTTGGGTCATCATCAATGTTTGTAAAGTTTATTCTTTGGGTTTGTATCTTAATTTACTAAATAATTAATTAATGACAGGGTTGCAACGAGACAACAGCAAATGTTGGTGCTCTTTCAATATATGAACATTTAATGTTTCTTTTTTTTATTTTATGAAAGTAAAAGCCTTAGGCCTCATAATTTTTTTAGGCTGTTCCCATCATGGCTGCCAACTATAAAACATCATTTTACACATCTGGGGCCTCTTCTACAGAGTGAGAGAGTGAATGGTTGTTTGTCTCATTTGTCTCTATGTGTCCCTGTGATGTACTGGAGACCTGTCCGGGGTGTACCCCGCCCCTCGCACAGTGATTGCTGGACATGGGCACCGACGACCACTGTGACCCAAAAATGAAAGAAGGGGGTAAAGATAATGGATGGATGGTTACTTGTATTTCATAATTATTCTTATTATATGATATTTAAAAGATAATGTCAGCATCATGAGTGAGAACTCTATGCACCACAGTCCTCTCCAAAAGTATTGGAACAGCAAGACAGATTCCTTTGTTTTTGTTGTTCACATTTGGGTTTAAGATCAAAATATGAGCATGATACCCGAGTTCAGAATGTCAGCTTTTATTTCCGGATATTTACACGTAGACGTGTTAAACAACTCAGGACATACCACCCTTTGTTTGAACTCACCCATTCTTCAAGTGTGCAAAACTATTGAACATGTGGCTGACAGGTGTTTCTTGTTGACCAGGTGTTGCCTTTAAAGAGCTTCAGATATCACTGATCACGTGACTCAGACCAAACGAATCAAGCTCCGACTCAGCACTTCTGCATCACTGTTGTTTTTTTTATTTGCACCTTAGCTTTAGCCTCAAACAGCCCATCTCTACTTTTCAGCGATTTATAAAGTTTCTGTAACGTTTACAGTGAATCCACCTTCTTGATTTCGGCTCAGTAACTGTTAAAGAAAACTTAGATCAACAAAAGCTAAAAGATGTGGAGACGACAGGCTAAACAACGACTCCGGAAGCAGCAGTTTAAGAAATGTTGAAGTTTCTGGAAAAAACAGGCCCAGATTATGAAGAGGAACAGTGTCGTTTAAAAGAAAAAATGCAACAAAACAAAATCCTCGATGCTATTTTGAACGTCAGAGTCTGCACAGATTAGGTTTGTATAAATACATTCATCTTGTTTAGTGTGATGATGTTAGCTGCAGTTTTTGTAGCTAAGTGACAGCATCTTTAGAGGATCTTATGAATCCAGTGTCGCACTTTCGCCACTTTATCTCTAAAATCCAGCCAGAACCTTGTTGGTGGAGCCAGAAAGCTCGTGATCAAGGTGCAATTTACTTTAGAGTCATTGAGCTGAATGTTAGTGGGGATGTAACAAACACTAAAACAACATGTTTAAATGCACTTTAAAAAAAGACCCGTTGCCATTTTTGTTTCACTGACATTAAATCTGACTGAACTTTTCCTGCTATATGTCAGTTAGGATTCTCAAAACTATTTCTAGTTTTTAAATGCCCAAATGAGAAAAATGAGATACATTGTTTTTGATAATTAGCTAATTATTCAAAATCACAAGTAACCATCCTTTTTCTTTGTATTTGGTAACATTGCCTCTAAACTATGATTAGATCAAACAGTTTGGATTTCCTTCCATAAGCTAATTTTGCAGAATGCTTAGGGTTAATGTTTATTTAAAAGACCCATTTGCTCCCTAGGTTTAACTTTCTGGCTGATGTCTTGATTTGTTGCTTCTGTATTTCCTCATAATGGTCTTTTCTTGTGATACCATCTGTTTTGTGAAGTGAGAAGTGCACCAGTCTTGTAGTAAAACATGATACTGCCATCCTCGTGCTTCACAGGTGGGATGATGTTTTCAGACTCTCAAGCTCCTCAACTTATCTTCCAAATGTAAAGATGGTCACGACGACCAAACAGATCAATTTTAGTTTTATCACACCACAGGAGAGGTCTCCTAAAATGAACGTCTTGTCTCTGTGTTTGCAAATAAAACAAAATTTGGAAATTCTAACTGAACTAAAACTGGTAAAGTTTAGTTTGATTTAATGTCAGACAGTGAGATAAAATGGTTAAAATGTATTTTTATACAATGTAGGTAAAATTTATGGATTTAGTTTCAAGACATTTTCTGACGTCCAGCATTAGATGTTGTTTTTATCTAATCAGTGAACTCAGTGATAACACCAGTGATGTTTGTGTGGATATAAAGTTATAACTGTCCTTATTGTTTATGTGTTTCATTGTTCCCTGCAGATGTTCATCAGACAGAGATGATTAAAGAAGAAGCTCCTGAAGAATGGAGTTGTGGTGTGGACCAGAAGGACCCAGAGACCCTCATAAAGGAGGAAGAGGAGGAACTGAGGATCAATCTGGATGTAGAGCAGCTCAGTGTGAAGGAGGAGACTGATGACACCGGGTTCTCCTTCACTGCAGTTCATCTGAAGTGTGATGATGAAGAGAAACCTCTGTTCTCTGAGCTTCATCAGCACCAAGGGGAAGATGGAGATCTTCCAACCAGCAGCTCAGCTGACCAGATGAAAGCAGCAACTGGTGGAGAAGATTGTGGAGGATCAGAAATATCAAGGCTTCTGGAAAAATCAGCTGCAGATTATGAAGAGAAACATTCTTATTTAAAGGAAAAGGAGCAACAAAACCAAATCCTGGATGATGATTTCAACTCCAAAGTTGGACTCTGCCATTTAGGTTTGTATATTTTGTTCAACTTTGATGATGTTTGTATCATTTTAGTTACAGTTTTAATGAAGCTAACAAACTTAGTCTTTAAGAACTTGCATATCTTTCATTTGTGTTTGTAGCTTAGCTCGCTAATGGATTAAACCAGTGGTTCCCAAACTTTTTCAGCTGCACCCCCTTTGATTTATAAGAAAATCCCCCCGCCCGGCGCACACACAGTCTCCAACCAGACACACCCACATATTTAGTTTTCAAACTCCATCGCAGTTTATTTCACACCTCAACTTTATTTTGAACAATTGCACTAATAAAGGTAAACTCCAATAAATTACAGGCTGCAATATGAACTACAACCTCTTAAATAACAAAATACTTTTACCGTCTAATATTTTTAAGCACATCAGTTTATTTAATAAATGTTTTTCAAAAAACACCTCTCCATGCAAAATGGGATTAAAAACACAAACATCTCCCTGATAGGGGAAAAAATAAATAAAGGTTTGTTGAGCAAAAATGACACATTTAATTGTCACTTCTTTTCAGTGACTGGTGTGAACCTGCTTGTTGCTGCAGATCTTCTCAAACCTGGGTTCTTGTTGTGACGCTGCCACTCTGAGTTAATTTTCAATGTCCAGCTTTGATCTGTATTTTGTCTTGATTGGTGCCACAGCAGGAAGGCATATCACACATAAGTAGGATGTGGCTAAATGAAGAAGTAGACTATGACCAGGGCTCTGTTAGCCAGCAGTGGGTAATGTTTCTCCACTCCAATCCAAAATGCAGCAGGTGCCTTTGACTGAAACTGCAGCCTCATTGTTGAATCAGGAGTGACATCAATGAACAGTTCATCCTCCTATGTGCTGAAGTCAGCAGGTGGTGTTGCACAGAAAGGGTCACAGATCCAACCATATTATTTGGAATCCTGCACAGGAAACATCTCAGGAAATGTTTCTGAAGTGCAGAGATGTGAGCATTTCTGCAAGAGATTACGGAGTTCTGCAGCTTGTTGTCTTCAAGTGACTGATTTCAAGTTCTCAAATGAGTCCACATTTCCATCTTTCACTTGCTGCTGCCACATCTTTTCTTATTAATGATACGACTTCATCTGCCAGGTGTGGGAGGTGTGTGTTTTGTGCCCTGCATCTGCAAATTCAGTTCATTGCGTTTCAGAAACCGTCACTGATGGAAGTTTCATGAGGAACTTGTTACAGTAAAATTTGTAGGCAAGATCACTGTCCTCTTCCTCCAAAAAGATGCAGGTATCATACTGCAGTTCAAAGACCCTGGACAGCACCTTCCCACGTGACAGCCATCAGGACTCACTGTGAAACAGAACAGCTTTGTGATTGGAGCCCATTTTCTTGCACAGTGCTGAAAAAATCCGGGCTTTGGCTGGTCGTGTTTTGATGTAGTTTACTGTGGCGATTACATCAGTCATTACATCATTCAGTTTGGGACTCAACTGTTTAGATGCCGGTGCTTCATGTTGTGTCATGCAGTACATCCACTGCACGTTGAGGGAGACACGCTTGATGAGCGTTTGTAGCCCTGATCGTCTCACACCCATAGACTGTGCCCCGTCTGTGCAGATCCCCACACAGTTCTCCCATTTCAGATTGGCCTCTTTCAAGTAAGAATCGATGATTTTCTCTCTTCGTTACCCACTGTTGTGCAGTTGAAGACAAAGGCAAGATATGCTTTGTCATATTTTCTACTCTTTGGCTTGGAAGGAAATTAGTTTGGAAGCATACTTAGGCCTGATGCATGCTCAATAATCCAGGTAGAAAAATCTAAAAAAGTTCAATCTGGTCCTCTGGACATTCAAAAAAACAAAAAACAAAACAAAGCAAAAAAATCTAGATACGTTTCATAATTCATCCAAAAGACTTCTTCAGTCTGAGGTGCTGTATTCAGCTCAGTCTTATAAATAGCATCTTCTCAGAGTGGATCAACCAGTTTGCTGCTGACAACCAAAACCATCTGCTCACATGATCAAGAAGGACCATCAGCCTAACAATGGATCATTAGTACACTGATGGCTGTTTACTATTCACAGGAGGCTGAATGATACTAGCAATCACAGCATTGTAAGAGGGGGACAGTTGAACATGGAGGCCTCCACCCCTGTTTAACGATGGACGTTTTCTTTTCATAAAGATGGCCTCCTTTACTCCTCTCTCAAACCATTGTTCCTCTTTATCAAGGATGTGAACATTTTCATCCTTGAAAGAGTGACCGCTGGCCTGGAGATGAGTGTAGACCACAGAGTCCTGGCCTGATGATGTTGCTCTTCTGTGCTGGGCCATCCTTTTGGCCAGTGGCTGTTTAGTTTCCCTGATGTAAGTTTGATCACTGCCCTCCTGACACTGAACAACATACACAACATTACTCTGTTTGTGCCGGAGGACTGGATCTTTGGGATGAACCAGTCTTTGCCGTAATGTATTTTGGTGTTTAAAAGCCACTGGGACGTTGTGTTTAGAAAATAAACGTCTCAGTTTCTCTGATACTCCCGCAACATATGGAATGACCACTGGTCTGGGTTTTTCCTTTCCACCTGTTGGCTGACTGGAATCCTGTTTGGGTTTCTTCTCTGCTTTCAGGAAGGCCCAGTTAGGATATCCACATTGCTCTAGAGCCTGTCTTGTGTGGGATTTCTCCTTCTGCCTGGCTCCTGAGCTAGTGGGGACGCTGTCTGCTCTGTGATACAGAGTCCTGATGACTCCTAACTTGTGCTTCAAAGGGTGATGGGAGTTAAACTGCAAATACTGGTGTGGGTGGGTTTGCGGTACACCTCAGTTTGCAAATGTCCTCTGTCAGAAACTGAGACCTCACAGTCCAAGAAAGCCAGCCGGCCATTTTTTTTTACATCTTCTCGTGTGAACTATATATATATATATATATATATATATATATATATATATATATATATATGTATATGTATATGTATGTATGTATGTATGTATGTATGTATGTATGTATAGGTCCTTCTAAAAAATTAGCATATTGTGATAAAGGTCATTATTTTCCATAATGTAATGATAAAAATGAAACTTTCATATATTTCAGATTCATTGCACACCAACTGAAATATTTCAGGTCTTTAATTGTTTTAAAACTGATGATTTTGGCATACAGCTCATGAAAACCCAAAATGCCTGTCCCAAAAAATTAGCATATTTCATCCCACCAGTGAAAGACAAGTGTTTTTAATACAAAAAACACCAACCTTCAAATAATCATGTTCAGTTATGCACTCATTCCTTGGTCGGGAATCCTTTTGCATGAATGACTGCTTCAATGCGGCGTGGCATGGAGACAATCAGCCTGTGGCACTGCTGAGGTGTTATGGAGGCCCAGGATGCTTCGATAGCGGCCTTAAGCTCATCCAGAGTGTTGGGTCTTGCGTCTCTCAACTTTCTCTTCACAATATCCCACAGGTTCTCTATGGGGTTCAGGTCAGGAGAGTTGGCAGGCCAATTGAGCACAGTAATACCATGGTCAGTAAACCATTTACCAGTGGTTTTGGCACTGTGAGCAGGTGCCAGGTCGTGCTGAAAAATGAAATCTTCATCTCCATAAAGCTTTTCAGCAGATGGAAGCATGAAGTGCTCCAAAATCTCCTGATAGCTAGCTGCATTGACCCTGCACTTGATAAAACACAGTGGACCAACACCAGCAGATGACATGACACCCCAGTGACTGTGGAAACTTGACACTGGACTCAAGCAATGTGAATTCTGTGTCTCCTCTCTTCCTCCAGACTCTGGGACCTTGATTTCCAAAGGAAATGCAAAATATACTGTAATCAGAGAACATAACTTTGGACCACTCAGCAGCAGTCCCAGGCGAGATGCTTCTGACGCAGTCTCTTGTTCAAGAGTGGCTTGACCTGGGGAATGCGGCACCTGTAGTCCATTTCCTGCACACGCCTGTGCACGGTGGCTCTGGATGTTTCTACTCCAGACTCAGTCCACTGCTTCCGCAGGTCCCCCAAGGTCTGGAATCGGCCCTTCTCCACAATCCTCCTCAGGGTCCGGTCACCTCTTCTCGTTGTGCAGCGTTTTCTGCCACACTTTTCCCTTCCCACAGACTTCCCACTGAGGTGCCTTGATACAGCACTCTGGGAACAGCCTATTCGTTCAGCTATTTCTTTCTGTGTCTTACCCTCTTGCTTGAGGGTGTCAATGATGGCCTTCTGGACAGCAGTCAGGTCGGCAGTCTTACCCATGATTGTGGTTTTGAGTAATGAACAAGGCTGGGAGTTTTTAAAAGCCTCAGGAATCTTTTGCAGGTGTTTAGAGTTACGTCGTTGATTCAGATGGTTAGGTTAATAGCTTGTTTAGAGAACCTTTTCATGATATGC
>NC_056511.1:6582940-6596179 GCF_014905685.2 Nematolebias whitei | reverse complement strand
GGGCGGGGTACACCCTGGACGGGTCGCAAGTCCATCACAGGGCCACAAAGAGACAAACGAGACAAACAACCATTCACTCTCTCACTCACACCTAGGGACAATTTAGAGTTACCAATCAGCCTAACATGCATGTTTTTGGACTGTGGGAGGAAACCGGAGTACCCGGAAAAAACCCACGCATGCACTGAGAGAACATGTAAACTCCACCCAGAAAGGCCCCTGGACCGGGGTTTGAACCAGGGACCTGCTCGCTGAGAGGCAGCAGCTCTACCAGTTGCGCCACCGTGCTGCCCACTGTGTGTCATGTCCAATCTTATTTTGAAAAACCGCGATGGGGGGAGTCCGCGATAAACTTAACTGCAAAGTAGCAAGGGACTACTGTAATCCTCTTCAGCTGTGCCGCCTTCGCGGCATTGGTATGCATATTTGAAACTGCAGCAGTTAGGGGCTCCTTGTATTCAGTGAGGAAGAAGGAGGGCTGCGTGAAGTTGGACAGGCAGATAAAGGAGAACCACGGATTTTCAAGTCTTACCATGAGAGGTAGCGCGACATATAAAGCGGAAGCTTATCATATTGCTAAAGACATGGTCCTTAACAGCTAACAAGACGGCTAACTTTAGCCAGCTTGTTCCACAATTGAGAATGGGACCGTGTCTTTAGCGATATGATAAGCTGCACTGCTCCTCTCAAAAGGCACAGCACAGCTAAATGAGTTTTGACCTGTGGTTTGTTTCATGGAAGGAGGCTGAAGTCAGTTGGAGGTACAGTTTCACATTCCACTTATAGCGCTGTTTTAAATGATGAAAAAGATTTGTAGTGCTGACCTTTTGTCGGGACTTGTTTTCGGCATTGTCTACAGAAAATATTTTTCTGCTGCTCATCTGACAGTTTAAATCCAAACCATCTCCAAACAATAGCCATTGTTTTTCTTTTTGCTCAGCATCTAAGCTATTCTTCGATATCTTCTCCTGTGTTTACTTGCTGTGTTAAACTCCAGCCCACCTGGAGAAGCAGGAAGCGGGGCGAGCACGCATGGGTGAGGGGCTGGGTTTGTATTCAGAGGGAGAAGGAAGAGGCATGTGCAGTTGGAGGCACATATGGGAGAAAAAGAACTACACGGATTTCAAGTCTTATTCTCAATGGTTGCGATAGAGCTATTTTAACCGTCGTAAATGGAAAAACTCGATTCATCAAGTATATTCAATATATCGCCCAGCCCTAGTACACAGTTATAGTTTTTATCATAGTTGTGAAAAACATTTGAGTCTTTTCCTGTTTGAATCAAATGAGCATTACAAATTGAAATTTAATTAGGGGCAGGGTAGCCGACTCTGGAGCCAAAGGTCCTGGGTTCAATCCCCGGTCTTTGCACATCTCGTGGTGTCTCTGAACAGGACACCCAGTCCCAAATTGCTCCCCGGGCAGGCTACATAGCTGCCCACTGCTCCACCTGGGTGTGCGATGGGTTAAATGCAGAGAGCCAATTTCATCTTTGTATGGGAACATACAATGATGACAACACATAGCACTTTATTTATTATTATTATTTAATTTTATGTACCTTAAAGTTGGCAAATCATGGTATGAACTTGTTGTTTAGACTGTTTTTTATTTATGTTTTAACCAAAATGAGCAACAATCAAAACTCACTCTGTCTCCTGTTTTTAAGGTTTTTTTTGTTTGGGTCTCTTGTATATTGAGCTTAAATTTCAGTACAAAGAGCTGGGCGATATATCGGTATTTTTAAAATATTGATTTTTTTTTTCAATATAAGTTAAGACTATACTAATATAAAACAATATAGTTTTATACTTGGAAATCCTCCTGTTGTCTTCTTTCTCCCACGCGGCTCCCCTCCTTCTCCTTCCTTGAACACAAACCCAGCCTCTCAGCCACACTCCCCTCCTTCCTGCTCCTCCAGGAAGTGGGCAGGTGGGAGAGGAGACATTTAGCACAAGTAAACATGGAAAATATATAAAGAGCAGCTTAGCTGCTGAACAAAATGAAAAACAATGACTGTTCTTTCGGAGATGGTTTGGATTTAAATTGTCAGATAAGGGGCAGAAAGATGATTTCTGTAGACAATGCTGAAAACAGTCTTGACAAAAGGTCGGAACTACGAATCTTTCACCATTTTAAACAGCGGAGTGGAATATGAGCATGTGTGAACTGCAGCTGCAAGTGTGAGTGGTTTATTAGCCTCCTTCCCTGAAACAAACCACGGGTCAGAACTCATTTAGCCATGCTGTGCATTATGAGAGGCACAGGGAGAGGTGGCAACATTAATAAATCAGCAGCTTGTCATATCGATAAAGACATGGTCCTTCGGCTAACAAGACGGCTAACGATTTAGCTGTCTTGTTCCACAGCTGAGATGGGACCACGTCTTAGCGATATGATAAGCTGCTGCTTTACTGATGTCACGCTACCTCTCTCTGTGCCTCTCAAAAGGCTCAGCACGGCTAAATGAGTTCTGAACTGTGGTTTATTTCAGGGGACTATGCTGAGGTCTGTCGGACCTGCAGCTTCACGGTTCTGAGTGGAGGCTCACTACCGCAGTTCACACACGCTTACTAATGTGCAGGTGGTGCAGCTGAACGGACTGTACTTGTAGCACCTTTCTACATGTGTGGCAATGAGGGGTTCAGTGTCTTGCCCAGCAACACTTCAGCATGTGACTTCTGGTGGAATCGAACCCGCAACTCTCTCATTGGAGGATGACTGCTATAGCCTCTCAGCCACAGCTGCCCCCAGCTGAAGAGGATTATTATTTAATATATGTAAATCGATGTCTAAAAAAACCTTTAAAATATGTAAATAGTTTATTTTTTTAGACATTTATTTTGTACAATTACAGCTGTTGTTAATAAATGTGCCTGTGTGAACTGGGGCAAAGCTTTGACTCAGAAATATATTTTTGTCATTACTTCATGGAAAGAAAAAAAATCGAGATATATATAGTGTGTCGCGATTTATCTTAAAATATCGAGATATTAATTTAGGTCCATATCGCCCAGCCCTAGCACAAATCTATTAAAGAATAACAAGATAAGGGTGGGGAAGCAGGCTTGAAAGGCTGGATTTGTGTTGCTGCATTAGCTGTTCCAGTGCATTCTTGGGTTTGTAGTTCTATTTGTTTGCTTGCTGTACACCTGCTGGTGATTATTTTGTACGAGATATGGCTGGTCTTTACCTTGACGTCTCTCTAAATGAATTTGTTTCAAGAGGTTTATCTGACGTCCATCATTAGATGTTATTTTGAGTTGATATAAAGTTACAACTGGCCTTAACATTTGTGTTTCATTGTTCCCTGTAGATGCTCAGCAGATTCTGATGATTGTAGAAGAAGGTTCTGAAGAATGGAGGTCTGATGTGGACCATAAGGACCCTGAGCACCTTCATATGAAGCTTAATCAGCACCAAGTGGAAGATGAATATCTTCCAATCAGCAGCTCAGCTGACCAGATGAATGCAGCAACAGTTGGAGAGGACTGTGGAGGAGCAGGAACTACCAGGAACCCAGATCTAAATACTCATGGCGATGATTCCTGCTCATCAGAGACTGAAAACAGTGAGGATGATGAAGATGTGAATGATCCTGATTCTCAGCTGAAAGACTCATCAGACTCTGGATCAGAACCTGAAGATATTGACAAAAACTGGAAGGAGAGCAGGACTCCTGAATCAGGTGTAAACACTGTCAACAAATCTTGCAGCTTCTCTGAGTGTGAGAAACAATTTCTCCACAAGCCGTCTGTTCAGAGAAACAAGTCAGGATATTCAAGAATAGAGTCCTCAAGTTGTTTGGTTAGTGAGAAATGTTTTAGACTGAAGAAAACTGGAGGCTCAAACAAAAAAATCCAGTCAAGACACAAATCATTTACCAGTAGTTGTGATGTTTGTGAAAAAACATTTGTACGACAGTCGCATTTAACCAGACACATGAGAATCCACACTGGACAGAAACCATTTCCTTGTGATTTTTGTGGACATAAGTTTAGAGATAAGTCAACTTTGAACAGACATATGATAATCCACACACGAGAGAAACCATTTGCTTGTGACTTTTGTGGGCAAAGGTTTGGACAAAGTTTTGGACAAAACTCAGATTTAAGCAAACACATGAGAATCCACACAGGACAGAAACCTTTTGCTTGTGATGTTTGTGGCCAAAGGTTTAAACGAAAGTCAACTTTAAACAGACACATTAGTGTTCACACAAGACAGAAACCATTTGCTTGTGATGTTTGTGGACAAAGATTTGTACGAAAGTCACATTTAAACAGACACATTATAATCCACGCAGGACATAAACCATTTGCTTGTGATGTTTGTGGACAAAAATTTGTACGAAAGTCAACTTTAAACAGACACACGACAATCCACACAGGTCACAAACCATTTGCTTGTGATGTTTGTGAACAAGGGTTTAGAGTGAAGTCATATTTAAACGAACACATGAGAATCCACACAGGACAATCACCATTTCCTTGTGATGTTTGTGGACAAAGGTTTAAACAGAAGTCAAATTTAAACAGACATATGAGAATCCACACAGGAGGAGAAAACAGTAAAGTTTTAAATATTAAGACTGTTTCTAAAGACACTTGAAAAGTTCACTCAAACTTAAAACTGAACAGCTCTAAGGTCTTTTGTAAAAATTATTGAATAATTGTTTGTATGTTGGTTACAGGTCAAGTCACGTTTCTTCGAGAAGAAAGCCCACGATTTACTTAACTGCATTTTCCTAACTGCTATAGTAGAAGAACGTACCTTCTGAAACTCTCCAGTTCAGATGAAACAGAGGAACTTGAAGGCCTGCCTGTTTATTTCAAATCATCTGTGTGGAAAAGCATAGGGATTGTAATTACCATACTTTTACGGTCTTTAAGCCATTGCTTTTTTTCACAGGCTATGAATCCCGCGGCTTATACAATGATGCGGGTAATTTATGGATTTATTTTTTTAACAAGCTAAGATAAGCTTCCTGCTGCCCAAAACAGCACTTGGCAGCACAATGGCTCAGTGGTTAGCACTGTTGCCTCACAGCAAGGAGATCCTCGGTTCAATCCCCGGCTGGAACTGGGGTCTTTCTGTGTGGAGTTTGCATGTTCTTCTCGTGCTTGCGTGGGTTTTCGCTGGGTACTCCGGTTTCCTCCCACAGAACAAAAACATGCATGTTAGGCTGCCTACAGGCCCAAGCCTCCCTTGCAAAAGAGATCTGTGATCTCAATGGGATTTGCCTGGTTAAATAAAAGTTAATAATAAAATAAACATTTTGCTTCATCACACCCAGGTGCTCACATAGCTGTTTATTACATGTCTCTCTTAGGGGTTGGGTCCTCATGACTCATTGAGACTATCTGTATAAACAAAGGTTAAAAATAAATATGACCAATGAAATTAACGAGCAGGTCACAGTCGAACCAATGAAACATTTTTTTGGTGGTTGGTTTTTACCAGCTGTGTTATAGGCACTGTTGAAAAAAATATTTGCTGTACGTATTTGTGTACGTTACCGGTAGGTATTGTGGCATTCTTTGGTTCATTTTGGGTGGATGTGGCTAAGTGATTAGAGCAGTCATCCTCCAATGCTAGAGTTGGGGGTTCGATTCCACCAGTAGTCACATGTCTGACATGTCCATGGACAAAACACTGAACCTCTCATTGCCTCCGATGTGTGTCCCATCGGTATATGAATGTGATAAAGCACTGATTAATCTTTGTATAAATATAATAGAGTGCTGTATGAATGGGTAAATGAGGGCACAGATTGTTGCGTGGAGCACTTTGAGTATCTTGATAAGATACAAAGGTGCTATGTAAGTACAGTCCCTCCATTTTGGTTGACTGTCGGTCACATGGCGTCAGGAAGGGATTATGGATAAAATTTATGTTTATTATTGATCATTTCGGTTAGCTGTTTATTATTGTTCTTTTAGTAATTAGTCTGTTCTTGTTAGAGCTGGGCGATACGCACCAAAATTAATATCTCAATATTTTAAGATAAATCGCGATATACAATATATATATATATCAATATTTTTTTCTTTCCATAAAGTAATAACAAAAATGTATTTCTGAGTCAAAAGCTTTGTCCAAATTGTCACACAAGCACACATACAAACAGCTGTAACTGTACGAAATAAATGTCTAAAAAATAAACTATTTACATATATTAAAGGTTTTTTAGACATCTATTTACATATATTAAATAATAATCCTCTTCAGCTGGGGGCAGCTGAGCTGAGAGGCTAGAGCAGTCATACTCCAATGGGAGAGGTGGGGGTTTGATTCCACCAGCAGTCACATGCTGAAGTGTTCCTGGGCAAGACACTGAACCCCTAGTTGCCTCCAATGTGTGTCCATCAGTGTATGACTATGATGAAGTACTGATTATTCTTTGTAGAGATCTAGTAGAGTGTATGAATGGGTAAATGAAGGCACAAATTGTAGTGTAAAAGGCTTTTAATGTCTTGATAAGATAGAAAGGCGCTATACAAGTACAGTCCATTGAGCTGTGCCACCTTCACGTTACTAAGCGTGTGAACTGCAGTCTTGACAGATTTCAGCCTCCTTCCCTTAAACAGCCCACGGGTCAGAACTCATTTAGCTGTTCTGTGCCTTATGAGAGGAAAAGTGAGAGGTGGTGCCGCGACATTAATAAAGCAGCAGCTTATATCGCTAAAGACAGTGTCCCAGTCTCAGCTGTGGAACAAGACGGCTAAAACGTTAGTCGTCGTTAGCCACTTAGGACCGTGTCTTTAGCGATACGATAAGCTTCTGATTTATTAATGTTGTGCTCTCACTGTTCCCCTCATAAGGCTCAGCCCAGCTAAATGAGTTGTGACCCGTGGTTTGTTTAAGAGAAGGACGCTAAAACGCACTCGGACCTGCAGGTGCAGTTCACACACGCTTCATACTCCACTGTTTTTAAATGGTGAAAAAGATGCGTAGTTCCAATCTTTTGTCGGGACTTTTCTCTACAGAAATCATTATTCTCCCCCTCACCTACCAATTTAAATCCAAACCATCTCCGAAAGAATAGCCATTGTTTTTCTTTTAGCTCAACATCAGCTAAGCTGCTCTTCATATAATTTTCCGTGTTTACTTGTGCTAAATGTCTCCCGTCCAGCAGGGAGAGCACGGCTGAGGAGCTGGGTTTGTATTCAAGGAGGGAGAAGGAGGGTGCCGTGTGGGAGAAAGAAGACAGCAGGAGGATTTTCAAGTATAACACAATATTGTTTTATATCTATATAGTTAGTCTCGACTTATATCGCAAATAAAAAAAAAGATCTCACTATTTTTAAAATATCGAGATATCGCCCAGCTCTAGTTCTTGTTAGCTTAGTTTATGTGTTCATTATGTGTTAGGCCAGTGAGTAGAGCATCTATGTGTGAGGGAGGTAGTTGTCATGAAGACCTGTGGAGTTCACTCTGTGTTGAAAAGTAAAATAAAGTCTATAAAACACCTTCTGTTGGTTAATTCTTGATTTACAAGAGCTGTAGATCTCAGTAGCTGTGTGCTGCCACTCATGTTACAACATAAACACCATGGGCTTGTACACATTCACGGCTTATATACTATGAAGGAAAAAAATTAATATTTGTCATTTCTGTGCATACGAAGTTTCTTCCTAACAGTTTCTACTCATGTCTGTGTTCTGAGTTAAACAGACATCAGCTGCTTCCGGGTCAGGGAAAGAGAGCTTTTCTGTAATTTTCCATTTGGTACATGAGACCGCTGACGTGTAATCAGTGTTTTATAAATACGAAGACGTCTGAGACTGGTCTGACTCGTGTCTGTATTTTGTCTGAGTTCCTTTGCAAAGAAAAATAAATGTAACGACAAAGATTGCTCTCTCATCTCCTTATTTAAGAGAATAATTTTTAATCACAGTACTTACAATTTTTTATTTTTTTGTGTGCAAGGCTTATATTCAGGTGCATTATATAGTCTGGAAATTACGGTATCACTGTGATGAAGATCGTTGTGTAACATGAAGCTGCACTGCTCTAATAATGACCCCTGACTCTGTGACGTCTCTTTATAGGGCTCTGGTCAGCTGTGTCCAGGTAAACAAACAAACAAACAAAAAATAGGGCTCAGGTGTGTTTTTAACTCGGTTTGGACGTATGAAAGTTCCTCAGTGACATCAAAAAAGGTTCAATCATGTCGTCTCACTTAAAGAAACTGATCCAGATGACATGATTTAATTTGTTCTTATCTACCTGTATAATTGAGCTTACAAAACTTTTTCCCTCAGTGATGGAAACTGAATGAAGCCAGAACTGAATTGAAAATGAGATCATCTGCTTAAATGTGCATTTCTTCTGTTCTTTGAGCTTGGAGCTCCAAATAAATAAAGTCTTTTACTACATATAGGATTTTTTTAACATTTCATCAGTTGAGGAAACTAGTAAAATAATTAGAGGCAGTTATTCTAGTTACAAGATGAAATAAGTGGAAGAGCAAATAAAAAGAATAGTTATTGTGGTGAGATGGTGTTCCACCCTCCCCACTCTGTGCACATCACTGGTTGATGGGAGTGGCAGATGCCTTTAAATCTGGGCAGATTGCTGCTACAATGTGCGTCTCTGTTCCTCCTGCTGCACATCAGCTGTTTGTGTGACTGGTATTCTTGTATTCTGGTCATCTGAGATCGAAAGTGCAGTTTTGTTTAATCTGAGTGGCTGGGATTTGGTTGGTCTTAGGGCGCTACAGCTGCTGTGTTTCTGCAGGATTGCTGCTCCACTGGCGTTGTTGCTGCACCTGGAGCTTTTTGCAGAGCATGGATTCTTCTGACCTGCTGATGAGCTGCTCATCCCCCTGGTAGGCTGCGCTGCTGCTCCTCGGTAAGCTGCCTGCCATTTAGAAACTTTTTATTATTGTCATTTAACTTGAATCCAGAATTGTGTTAATTTTTTTAGGCACGTGACTGAGCTGCACGCTGCTGTGCTTAAATGCCCCAAAGCACAAGGACGCTCTGTCTGGTCTTGTCCTGGGTTGAGCCAACTTTTCAGAGTTTGGGTTGCTCTTCCAATGCATTAGTTGCTGCTATTGTTGCGGCCGGTCAGTTGGACAGTGCACGTCTCCTCTGCCCTGTTGTAATGTGTGAAACTGGACATTAACAGTCTGTTCCACTGTCTGTAGTAGGTTCATTTTATTATTGTAAGTTTATTAATTTATTATTGTATGTGAAACAATCAAAATATCAGCTTGCCTCATGCTCCCTTTTGTCCTCAGGGACTGAATAGTAGGCCTGAAAGCTGTTTTTTAATTATCTTAATAAATTATAAAACATTTTGATAGACTCGGTCTGTGTCGAGGTGTATTCTTCTGAACCTATGGTGTTTTAAATTGTTGGGTAATAACACCCCCCCCAACTAGAGTTTTATTCAAAACTATTTAAATCACCCTCCCCTGTTGGCCACAGTAGCATATTTACTAAATTTTGTCTTCCTTTGCAGTATTTTTCACTTTACTATTATCTGTGGGGAGTGGCGGTGCAGAGGTTAAAGGTGGGACTGTGAGATCACCGGTTCAACTCCTCTGATCGACAACATTAAGATGCGGGTGGGAAGGGTGAACCACCTGCCTCCACCTTCATTTGCCCCACTCTGGGCCCTTGAGCAAGGCCCTTAACTCCCACCACCTGCTCCCCTGGATGCCCTAAATGGCAGCTCTCTGCTCCACACAGAGGGCTGTGGTAGCTCGGTGGTCTGTGGTTGCATCAGGAAGGGCATCAGCGTAAAAACAATCCCCAAGTCTTTGTGCGATGGTTCACTGTGGCGACCCCTGAAGAAGGGAGCAGCCATAAATGGAAGGAAAAACATTTTTCTATTATGTCATAACCTCTTCTGCTCATTCTGTCCAGACATCCATGGTACCATGGCGGCTGGCTCTTCAGACAGAGGAGGCCTCACAGAAACATTAGTTCACCCAGCGCTGTTTTCTTCATGAACAAATCCATTCCACTTGATGGGAGAATACTCAAACCACCATGATCTCTAAAATAGTTATTGAATAAAGTTTGTCGGCTCAGTCATCCAGGTAAATAACAAAGTTTAAATCATGTCATCTGGAGTGGACTAGTTTAAGGGAGAAACGTGTTGTCTTCCATCCAGAGGACTTCAGTATGTGGCCTGCCAACCAGTTCTGTCCCATAGCCTTCATTGCTGTTTCAAGCCAACCTCCTGTTGGAATCTCAGAAGCAGACTTTTAACACGTGCAAAAGGACCCTTCTGTCCAAAACAATCGTCATGTATAACAGTTCTTTAGGCCAGGTGGACAACTTGCTACTCACACAGCCTGAGGACACCAAGGCCAAAATGGTTCAGAAAAAAAGTTTGTAGGTCCTTTTTGCATGTGTTAAAAGCCTTCTTCTGAGATTCAACAGGAGGAGGTTGGCTTGAAATGGCAATGAAGGCTACTTATGTGACAGATCTGGTTGGCAGGCCACAGATGAAAGTCTTCCGGATGGAAGACGAAACGGTTCTCGCGTAACAAAACTAGTCCAGATGACCTGATTAACTTTTTTTTTTTTTTTTTTTTGGTATTGAATCATGTGTTTACTTATGGAGGTAAATGTAGTTACAGCCAAATAAAATGCACCAGATAGCAGAAAATGACATCTACTTTATTCAAAAATTTTTGGGGGAGCACCCCAGATCCCCGCCCCAACATTACAAATGTTTCTGATGCCACTACTACTATTAAAGTAATTGTGTTATTACTCCTGTGAAATGTGAGAGATGCATTTCTGCTGCTACTTTTGATTTTTATTGTTTGAATGTGAATGAAAATAAATGAAATCGTAACTGTCCCCATTTTTAATTTCATCTTGATAACGTGTCTCCGAGCTGGAAATGTCTCCAGATTTAATGACAAAAATCTGGTCTTAATGTAGTGTACTGTTAAAGCTAATGAGCAAAGTCATGCTATGCTCTCCGTGTGCCTCATGTGAGATGTTTGTTTACTTTATATAATATGTATAATATATCCTGATGCATGCTCAATGTATAATATACATTATTGCTGTTGAGTGCTGGATGATTGAGCTTACAACCCTTTTTTTTTTATATTTATTATTGAATAGTCTTTTGTCACCTTAAGTTACAAATGTCTCAGTATTGCCTATAATACTGTTAATAGTTGTTTTGTTTTTTGTTCTGTTATTTCAGAAACGCAGCAAATCACCCCAAGCTGGATATCTGTCTCTGTTCTTCAGCTGAAATACAACTTCATACCTTGCCGCTCTAAACCAGTTAATTTCCTGGAGAACACTAAACCCTCTCTTAATTGTATTGCATACAATTTCATTATAAAGTTGTGCATTTATTTTTTTTTACAAAACATGTATGTTAAAAAAACAACAACAACAAAGCACTATCATTTTATTTGTCCCAAGGGGGAGTTGTGTATTTCCAGTCATTGGGAGGTGGGGAACACCTGGGCAGGTCTTCAGTCTACCACAGGGACAAACAACCATTTAAACTCTCACTAAGGACAACAAAGTCCATGCTCAATAATTCACAATCCAACATTTTTCACTAAGGACAATTTGGACTTACCAGTTACCAATGTAACATAATATCCAGATCTGCTGCACTGATAAACTAAACCCATAAGGCTGGCTCCATATCACGCTGTATGTCTCTCGCTGGTTCGTTGTCCTTTCTAAAAAAAAAGTTAAATCTGGTCCACTGGACATTCAAAAAAACAAAACAAAAAAATTGTAGAAAATTTTCGTCTTTCATCTGAAAGACTTCCTCAGTCTGAGGTGCTGTATTCAGCTCAGTCTTATAATTCAATTCAAAAAATTCAATTCAAAAATACTTTATTAATCCCAAAGGGAAATTATTTTGTTGTTGTAACTCGTTATCCTCATTTCATTGAGATGTTATAGATGCTGGTGGCTGTAGGCAGGAAGGATCTCTTGTAAAGGTCCGTCCGTCAGTGGATCCTAAGAAACTGGCTGCAGATGCCGTCCGATCCGTCCACCCAGACTTGGCTGACCTCTCAGTTCCCCTGGACTGTAGGACCGCTTGAATGCTGGGCAGAACTCCTCCCAGAGCGATGGCCACTTCTCCCAGCAGTCTGCCGAGCTCCTCATAGCTGTGGACAGCCGATTGTAGGTGCTGAGGGATGATCCTGTCCTTCTGCTGTCATGAGCCGTGTTTCCTGCTAGTTCCAGGATCTCAGTGGTCAGGCACTCGAGCACAGCTGGCGGGTAGATGAGAATGCATCCAAAGAACATCCTTTTCAACTCATTTGAGAGTTGGGGCCATAGTTGAGATATTATTTGAGCTTTTGAGATGCTAATCAGCTGCTGTTGTTGTAGAAAAACAGCCTTGTTGCCATGGTTACGCATCATAACAAATGTCCAAAACTTAAAAAGTTTCAGTAAAAATCCTTCCATCTTCACAGCTTCTGATACCAGAGGAAGCAATAATCCAAAAAATATGATTTACATCCAGAAAACCAGGAATTAAAGTTTCCAAAAGCAAAATCTCAGAATGAAAGTAACAGAGCTGCTCCAACATGCAGCCACCTGGAGCGGCGCAATTCTAGAACATATTCTAGAACTATTCTAAATAGCACCTTCTCACAGTGGATCAGCCAGTTTGCTGCTGACAACCAAATCAGCTGCTCACATGATCAAGGAGGACCATCAGCCTAACAATGGATCATTAGCACACTGATGGCTGTTTACTGTTCACAGAGGGCTGAGTGATACTAGCAATCACAGCATTGTAAGAGGGGGACAGTTGAACCCGGAGGCCTCCACCCCTGTTTAATGATGGACGGTTTCTTTTCACAAAGATGGCCTCCTTTACTCCTCTCTCAAACCATCGTTCCTCTCTGTCCAGGATGTGAACATCTTAATCTCTGAAAGAGTGACCGCTGCCCTGCAGATGAGTGTAGTCAGAGTCAGAGTCAGAGTCAGAGTTTCTTTATTGTCATTCGCACCTCATGTGGTACATGTGGTGGAGCGAAATTATGTACACGGGGTCCCAGTTACATCCAACAATAAAATGTCTAAGAAAAACAGTAATAACATCTAAGATATGAACTAAGAAAAACATCAACTAAATATACACTAAGCACTCATAACATAAAACATTGAACATCAGCACAAACATGAACATGAGTCTGTGAGCAGATGTGCACGCATGAACACATCAACATTGAAACAGATCAGCAGCAACATGATATGGTTTTTCACAGTGATTATT
>NC_056511.1:6557066-6577940 GCF_014905685.2 Nematolebias whitei | reverse complement strand
ACGTCAGAGTTCGTCTGCACAGATTAGGTTTGTATAAATACATTCATGTTGTTTAGTGTGATGTTAGCCGCAGTTTTTGTAGCTAAGTGACTTAGCATCTTCAGAAGACCGTGTGGATCTAGTGTCGCACTTTCGCAACTTTATATCTAAAATCCAGCCAGAACCTTGTTGGTGGATCCAGAAAGCTCGTGATCAAGGTGCAATTTACTTTAGAGTCATTGAACTGAGTTTTAGTGGGATGTAACAAACACTAAAGCAACATGTTTAAATGCACTTTAAAAAAAGGCTCATTGCCATTTTTGTTTCACTGACATTAAATCTGTCTGAATTTTTCCTGTTATAGGTCAATTAGGATTCTCAGAACGATTTCTAGTTTTTAAATCGGAATCAGAATAAGCTTTATTATCATTGCACCGAGATACAATGAGAACATGTACATGCAGTCATCCGGAAGATGGAGTGCACGAAGCTGCTACTATAACTAAGCGCTGCCTTTCTTATCCTTTTTCAGAATAATAATCTTGGATAGGAAAAGGGGACGAAACATGAGGGTAGATAGTGGGATTACAAAAAAAGATCTTTCACATCTTGTCTATCAGGACAAGATTTGAGACATCAAAAAATCTCTACCAGCAAGCACAATTAAAACATGATTACATTTGTATTTGACATCAAGGTGTTGAGATTTGTCCATGAGCGTTTTTTTCAGAACGGCCACAGTTTCTGAAGATGTTCTTTCAGCCAGCAGTTCTGATAAGCTTGCACAGAAAGTTTTCGGGGGGGGGCATAGATGATGCTTTTGTCCTTGATTACCCATGGCCCAGGAGAAATTTGATAGTCTGCCCGTTCCGAGGCCGTCGGGGAGTCAGATTCAGATAAACTTTGATTGTTGATTTTCTTCAGACAGATGGATTAGTTTTTCCTTTAGCCTCGAGTCCATCTGGACGTTCTGGTTCCAAAATGGCCTAGTTGTGGGAATCCATTCCACTGATCCATGTTATGAGTCTCCCTCAAGGTCGAACCACGTTGACGAGTTCCAGAAGCCGCAGATGGCCTGCGATTCTCATAAATCGCCTCCACCTTATGGTTTACCTCGTAAACGTTGATTTAGAACTAAGTCCATGCTCAATAATCCAGGTATACAATCCAACATTTTTCAGTCAGGTCATCTGGACAGTTTCTTTTTTGTGCTGAAACGTTTCGCCTTCGGTCCGGAAGGCTTCATCAGTCAAGGAAACACACAACAAAATTGATTCTTCCTCCAACAGCCTACTCCAAAGTGGAACAAGCCAGTTCTGCTTGTGATAAGATGGTCTCTTTGGTACGCCCCCTCCTCCATTGCCGGCCTTCTTCCTTGTTGACAGTCTTGTCAAACTGGTTGAAAACAACAAAGTCCATGCTCAATAATCCAGGTATACAATCCAATAAGCCAAAAGAAACTGTCCGGATAACCTGACTGAAAATTGTCCAGTAGTTTGTTGTATTTTTGTCCAATGCAAATTTATCGCTAAAATTAGAAACATCTAAAAATGATGCAGAAAAACTGGTCCATGCATTTGTCACGTCTAGACTAGACTATTGCAATGGTTTATTATCTGGGTGTCCAAATACTTCTTTAAAACATCTTCAGTTGATCCAAAATGCTGCTGTCAGAGTCTTAACTGGAGTTAGTGGTAGAGATCATATTTCTCCAGTTTTAGCTTCTCTTCATTGGCTCCCTGTCAAGTCCAAAATAGAATTCAAAATCCTACTTCTAACCTACAAAGCCCTCAACAACCTAGCTCCATCTTATATTACAGATCTTATTGTTCCATATTTTCCTAACAGAGCACTTCACTCTCAGGCTGCAGGTTTACTTGTGGTTCCTAGAATTTACAAAAACAGAATGGGAGGCAGATCCTTCAGTTATCAGGCTAACACCAGTGATGTTTGTGTGAATATAAAGTTATAACTGTCCTTATTGTTCATGTGTTTCATTGTTCCCTGCAGATGTTCAGCAGACGGTGCTGATTAAAGAAGAAGCTCCTGAAGAATGGAGTTCTGGTGTGGACCAGAAGGACCCAGAGACCCTCAACATAAAGGAGGAAGAGGAGGAACCGAGGACCAGTCTGGATGTGGAGCAGCTCGGTGTGAAGGAGGAGACTGATGACACCAGGTTCTCCTTCACTGCAGTTCCTTTGAAGAGTGAGGACGATGAAGAGAAACCTCTGCTCTCTCAGCTTCATCAGCACCAAGTGGAAGATGGAGATCTTCCAACCAGCAGCTCAGCTGACCAGATGAAAGCAGCAACTGGTGGAGGAGCAAAAATTCAGTTCTACAAATTAGGTTTGTAAATTTGGATCAACTGTGATATTTGTTGGAGTTTAGTTACAGTTTTAATGAAGCTAACAAACTTAGTCTTTAAGAACTTGTATAACTATATTTTGTTTTTAGCTTAGCTTGCTGATACAACAAAGCATGGTTACCACATTAAAACATCAATTGTTGGTGCTCTTTGAATATACAGTATGAACAGTTCCTGTTTCTGCTTTTCTTGCTACAAGCTAAGAACCAAAAATCTTAATTACCACATAATATTTTAAGTACCCTGCTCAAGCTGCTGCTCCCGTGACCCGACTTCAGAACAATCAGAAGACGATGGATGGATAGATTTTTTTAAGTATTTGTTAGCATCAAAGCTGCCAACAATGAACTTTTCATCTTTCATGCTCTCATTTCACACATCTGGTGTCTCATATATAAAGACTTGTGCGGATTTTCCTTTGAAAATTTGTATGCCTAAAATATACAGTGGTGGTTTAAAGTTTGTGAACGCTTTAGAATTTTCCATATTTCTGCATAAGTATGGCTTTTAACATCATCAGATTTTCACACGAGTCCTAAAAGTAGATGACGAGAACCCAGTTAAACAAATGTGACAAAATTATTATACTTCACCTATTTATTGAGGGAAATTATCCAATATTACTGTACATAGTAGCGCTGTATACTGAACCGAGGTTCTTTTATGGCACCGACCAAACTGCTTCAGTCGGTGTATGGATTAAAACATGACTTTTCTTTCGGTGTCAAGTTTCGGTATCGGCTGTAACGTGTCACGTGGTTTCAGCACGCAGGCAGGTAAAATGCAGACATATAGCAAACAGACTATGTGGTTACACCCAGAGCTGTATAGAGCTGCTGTATAGCTGTATGTCTATGGCGCTGGTTACGCCCACAGACGGGGTTCACGTGTGCAGCGCGTGTGGCGTCGAACGGAAGTTGTCTGACGTAATTGTGAATAGAGCCTATTTACGAGCAGAAAATTGCTCCATTGTTTGTCTGCAAGGAGAGAGAAGGACTGCAGCGTCCCCTCTTCCTCTCAGCATTAAAGTCAACCTGTGAGTGTTAGAGAGCCTGAACGGCCTGATTCAACATTCCACATCCGCTTCATCAAAGAACTCCGAGGACGGATCTGTGTCTGGGGTTTCAGCTGGTAAGTTTACGTTTGTTAACGTTACTGCAGCTTAATACATGCATCGCTGTGAGTTAAACTAGAATCCATGTAACGCTAACTTTAAGATATTAGTGTGTAGCTTTATTTTATGGCTATGTAGCTAGCTACAATCAAAAGCTAACTAAAGATTGACACTAACAGATGAAGCTTAGCTTGTAAAAATGTGCTCATTCATCTGGTCAGCTGGTTAAACGGTTCACCTAATGTTCACTGTTTATGTTTATGTTCTCTTCACAGGAGTCTCTGACCCTGATGTGAGGAGGACAGACAAAAGAAAAGTGAGATTTGGGAGGGGGTTAGGGTTAGGACAGGGGGCACAGGACAGTCACAAACTTTGTTGTTAAAAGTTTGCTGCCTGTTTCTACAGTGGAGGCTTCATGGTGGAGGTAAGTAAGTTGTAAAGGATTTTGTTGACCAGTTAAGCTTTTATCTCTCAGCCTAGATAATGGTTTTTGAGCAATAATAACACAACCGTGTTATTTTTTATGTTTTGTGTTCTAATGTCAATTAGGGAGATGATAAGAGCCCTAAACCCCAGAGAACCACAGAGAAGATTCAGGAAGAGAGACAGAGGTGCAGATGTCTGCCATCAACCGTAACTTCAGTGGATCCAGTGACCTGCTGGTGGGATGTGAGGGACACTATGCCAATACTATCAAACTGGCAACCAGGTATCTGTGTGTGCAACAAGCATCATCCACACCTTCAGAGCAAACATTTTGCACTGCTGGAGACACCATCATCCAGGAGCGGGCTTGTTTGTGTCCAGAGAAAGCAGACATGTTGATTTTTCTGAAGAAAAAGTGAAAATGTCCTCAGTGTGTAGCAGTGAGCATCAGACACTGACGTGTCAATGTTTGCAACTGTTCTTTTTATTACTTGTTTATTTTTATGCAAGAAAACTGCTTGAAATGAAAAAATACCCAAGTTAAAAAATAAAACTCACGATTTGTACTGTAATGTGTAACGTAATTTTCTTCTTATTAGAATTAGTATTAATTACAAAATTGGTACCAGAAAAACCCGTCCAGGAACCGATACCAAAGTGAAGGTACTGACACTGATACCGATTTATTTTATTTTTTAGAGAAGTTCCCAGCCCTAGTACATAGTTGTGCGTGGCAAAAGTATGTGAACCTTTACTTTAACTACCTGGTGTGCCCCACCCCCCACCCCACTCTCCCCGTGTAGCAAAAACTGCAACTAAACGTTTCTGGTAACTGTTGATCAGTCTTGCACTGATCATTCCTCCGTACAGAACAGCTTCAACTTTGGGATGTTGGTGGGTTTCCTCACATTAACTGCTCGCTTCAGGCCCTTCCATAACATTTCAATTGGATTAAAGTTAAGACTTTGACTTGGCCATTCCAAAACATGAACTTTATTCTTCTTGAACCATTCTTTGGTAGAATAACGTGTGCTTCGGGTCAATGTCTTACTGCATAACACCATAAGCACCCTTTTGTTTCTTTTAATGACATTCCTTTTACAGGAGATGGACAGTCAACAGCAACACCTCTGTTAAAATATTGCATGTTTTAAGTTTGATTCAAAATATGTCATATTTTGTATGTTTATTCATGAGAAAATGTGTTTTAAGTAATCTTTCTTTAAGATAATACTTTTGTCTTATTTTCTCATTCTAAAAGGAAACCTTTAAGGCAGAAAAAGATTTTTAAATTTATTTAATAAAAGCTTTATGGAAAAAAAAACGAAGCCAAGAGTTAGAACCACCCTTCTTCACAGAGATAGACTTCATCTCTCTTCTAACACAGAGTTAAGTTGCACTTTTAAGAAAAACTCCAAAGCCTTCACACTGAAACTCGGAGAAGAAACAGAAGAAACGACCTCAGAGAGAGAAGAATCACCTTCAGCAGACGATTTTTGAGCAAACTTCATACTTCCTAGAGAGACATCCTAGGAAGAAAAGAGAGAGAAGAAGCACATTTTTGCAGACGTCTCAAGACGAGAGACGGGACCGAAAGATACAGAACCCAGCACCTTCCCAGAGTGAACTGAGAGTAATCAATCCAGAACAGTTATCCATTGAACCAGGTCCAGAGGGAGGACTACAGTCTTCTATAGCCAAGGTAACTTGGGAGATTTCTCAACTTACGAGCTGCCATCTGCACCTACCTGCCTGGTATCTCCGGAGGCTGTTCAACTGGAGAACTCTCATGGTTTGCTTGTGACCCGACATCACAATAGACTTATCAGACAAACTTAGCTCACCTTAGATACAGTTTTAACCCTTCACAAACAGAAACCAGTCCTAAGTCTGCCTTTTAAGTTTCACTAATTTTAATCATCAATTAGATCTTTGAATCAAAGCCATTTGATGTTAAGTTAACTTTGTCATGCATAATTTTCACCATATATATCAGATTATTATTCTTTATGATAAAATAAATAAAAATCAACTGAATTTGTGATTATTTTTGGCATTTACATTATTTTGGGGTAAATAGAGACAGATTTTTCCTCTCCGAGAGAGGTGGTGCCCAAACGACAACGTTATTTGCATAATACATGCATATCTTTTGAGCTTAACTCATGGCTGATAATCAGAATATATATTACACCCCATATCACTACAATATGTATCATTCATGCCCATGGATGGTGTATTTTAACATCTTATCAGAGCTGTGAGCATGCTGCCAAAGGCAGACAATAGCATGCGTCTCCACCAGCATGTGGAGAGAAACGTGTTGCTGATGAAACATTAAATCTGGGTAGAGTTCTAGTTCTAGTATATAGTTATAGTATCACTGTTTAAAAAAAACAATTGAGTCTCTCAGTATCAAATGATTATTATAAATTCAAAATAAAATTCATGTACCTTAAAAACTTTGTATTTAGTCTGTTCTTTTATTTATTTTTTTTAACCCAAATGAGCAACAATCAAAAACTCAAAACTGTCTCCTGTTTTCAGTTTATTTTAGTTTGGTTCTCTTGAGTATTTAGCTCAAATTTCAGCACAAGACTATTAAAGAATAACAAGATAATGGTGGAGAAGCAGGATTGAAAGGTTGGCCTCATGTTGTGGCACATGCTGTTCCAGTGCATTATGGGATTTGTAGTTTTAGTTGTTTGCATGCTGTATACCTGATGGTAGTTATTTTACATGAAATATGGCTTTTCTTTACCTTGACATGTCTGCTTTTTAAAATTTTTTTAATTTTTTAATCATCTTCTAATAACCTGTCGGGATGTCTGTCTCACTGAATTCGTTTCAGGAGGTTTTTCTTACGTCCAGCATTACATGTTGTTTTGAATTGATCAGTGAACTAAACAAGTTATGTTTGTGTGAATATAAAGTTATAACTGCCTTTAATGTTCATGTGTTTCAGTGTTCCCTGCTGATGGTCAGCAGATTATACTGATTGTAGAAGGTTCTGAAGAATGGAGATCTGATATGGACCAGAAGGATCCAGAGCTCCTCCATATGAAGCTTCATCAGCACCAAGTGGAAGATGAAGATCTTCCAACCAGCAGCTCAGCTAACCAGATGAATACAGCAACGGTTAGAGAGGACTGTGGAGGAGCCGGAAATACCAGGAACCCAGATCTAAATACTCATAAAGATGGTTCCAGCTTTTCAGAGACTGAAGACAGTGAGGATGATGATGAAGATGTGAATGATCCTGATTCTCAGCTGAAAGACTCATCAGACTCTGGATCAGAACCTGAAGACCATGACAAAGACTGGGCTCCTGAGTCGGGTGTAAACACTGTCACCAAATCTTGCAGTTTCTCTGAGTGTGATAAACAATTTCTTCACAAGGAGTCTGTTCAGAGAAACACGACGGATCATTCAAGAAAAAAGTCCTCAAGTTGTTTGGTTAGTGAGAAATGTTTTAGAGTGAAGAAAACTGGAGGCTCAAACAAAAAAATCCAGCCAAGTCAGAAATCTTTTAGTTGTGATGACTGTGGAAAAAGATTTAGACACAAGTCATATTTAAACATACACATAAGAATCCACACAGGACAGAAACCATTTGCTTGTGATCTTTGTGGACAAAAGTTTGGAGATCAGTCAAATTTAATGAAACACATGAGAATCCACACTGGACAAAAACCATTTGCTTGTGATGTCTGTGGACAAAGGTTCAGCCGCAAGTCACATTTAAACTCGCACATGATAATCCACACAGGACAAAAACCATTTGCTTGTGATGTTTGTGGAAAAAGATTTGGACACAAGTCATATTTAAACATACACATGAGAATCCATACAGGACAAAAACCATTTGCTTGTGATGTTTGTGAACAAAGGTTCTCAAGCAAGTCACGTTTAAACAGACACATGATAAACCACACTGGACATAAACCATTTGCATGTGATGTTTGTGGACAAAAGTTTAGAGATAAGTCAGATTTAATGAAACACATTAGAATCCACACTGGACAGAAACCATTTTCTTGTGACCTTTGTGGACATAAGTTTGGATACAAGTCAAATTTAAACAAACATCTGAGAATCCACACTGGACATAAACCATTTGCTTGTGATGTCTGTGGACAAAGGTTCAGCTGCAAGTCACATTTAAACTCACACATGATAATCCACACAAGACAAAAACCATTTGCTTGTGATGTTTGTGGAAAAAGATTTGGACACAAGTCATATTTAAACATACACATGAGAATCCATACAGGACAAAAACCATTTGCTTGTGATGTTTGTGGACAAAGGTTCTCAAGCAAGTCACCTTTAAACAGACACATGATAAACCACACAGGACAGAAACCATTTGCGTGTGATGTTTGTGGACAAATGTTCAGCCGCAAGTCACTTTTAAACTCGCACATGATAAACCACACTGGACAGAAACCATTTGCATGTGATGTTTGTGGACAAAAGTTAAGAGATAAGTCAGATTTAATGGAACACATGAGAATCCACACTGGACAGAAACCATTTTCTTGTGACCTTTGTGGACATAAGTTTGGATACAAGTCAAATTTAAACAAACACCTGAGAATCCACTCAAGAACAGAAAACAGTTCACTTTTAAATATGAAGACAGTTTCTAATGACACTTAAGAGTTCACCCAAATTTTAAACAACAGTTCTGGCGTTTTTTGTAAAGACTATTGTTTGAATTATTGTTTTCCATAACTGCAGTAGTTTTTATTTGCAGTAATGTGTGCCTTTGAACCAACCTAAAGTATTCAAGAATACAATTATAGATACTAATTAAAAGTATTTTGGTCACAGCAAGCCCACAATTTATTTAACTTCATTTTCTTAACTGCTATGATAAGGAGAGGACCATACCATCTGAAGCTCTCCACACCAAAGCAAAGCATGATTATTTTGTTCAGACAAAACAGAGGAGCTTGAAGATCTGCAAAAGCAGAGAAGAAACAAACTGGACTCCAGTCAGCCATCAAGTGAAAAGGAGGAACCCAGACCAGTGGTCATTCCATATGCTGAGGGAGTATCAGAGAAAATGAGATGTTTATTTTCTAAACACAACGTCCCAGTGGCTTTTAAACCACAAAATACATTATGGCAAAGACTAGTTCATCCTAAAGATTCAGTCCCCTGGCACAAGCAGAGCAATATTGTGTATGCTGTTCAGTGTCAGGAGGGCTGTGATCAGTCTTACATTGGGGAAACTAAACAGCCACTGGCCGAAAGGATGGCCCAGCACAGAAGATCAACATCATCAGGCCAGGACTCTGCGGTCTACACTCATCTCCAGGCCAGCGGTCACTCTTTCAGGGATGAAGATGTTCACATCCTGGACAGAGAGGAACGATGGTTTGAGAGAGGAGTAAAGGAGCCATCTTTGTGAAAAGAAACCGTCCGTCATTAAACGGGGTGGAGGCCTCCATGTTCAACTGTCCCCCTCTTACAGTTCTGCAATTGCTAGTATCACTCAGCCCCCTGTGAATAGCAAGCAAACATCATGGTGCTAACGATCCATCGTTAGGCTCATGGTCTTTCTTGATCATGTGAGCAGCTGGTTTTGGTTGTCAGCAGCAAACTGGTTGATCCACTATGAGAAGGCGCTATTTTTAAAACTGAGCTGAATACAGCTCCTCAGACTGAAGAAGTCTTTTGGATGTATGACGAAACGTTTCTACATTTTTTTTGAACGTCCAGAGGACCTGACTTAACTTTTTTTTAGGTTTGAGAAAGTTCTTTGTATTTTTACTGAAAAGCTTTAATGTCTTCCATCTCTGTCGTGCCATTTTTACCATGAAGCAACAGCAGATCAGACTCAGTTGAAAATTAGAATAAAATCTGGTGACTGCTTTCTTTATCCTTTGTTCTTTTACATCTCAGGTTGAATGTTTAGATGTTTTTCATGATTAAAGTGGAAATAATTATACAGAAACCGTTGTTTCCTCTAGATTACTGACGTTGACAGGGCGCTTATCGACAGGAGGTTACAGCAAGGGCCCGAGTTGGTTTGATATTTTTCCTCTTGGCGAAACGGCAGCGAGCAGAATCCCAGCTGAATAGCAGGCAGAAAGGCTCATCTGGAAGCTAAAAATGGAGCAGATTGTCACTATTAAACTCAACTGATGACAATGAAGGAATTTACAGAGTCTCATTTATTGATATTGTGAGTTGCCACTTCTGAGGGAGATTTGAGCCGAGGGAAGAGACGTGGGCTGGAGGCGGGTTTCCAGGTCCGGTGGCCTGCAGCCAGCCCCCGTCTTTAACAAAGGACAAGTTAGACTTTCCAGTGAATGTAACATAATGTACAGAACTGCTGCACTGATAAACTAAACCCATAAGGCTGGCTCCGCGTCACACTATGTCGCTCTCTGGTTCGTTGTCCTTTGTTATATTTAATTTAATTATAGCTATATAATTAAATAAATATGTTTAATTTCAAAACATAAAAGCACCTTTTAATTTTTTTTAAATCAAATCTATGACATAATTTGGGTCCTCGGAGTTTCAGACGTCATTGATCACGTGACTCAGACCAAACGAATCGAGCTCCGGCAAAGCTCTTCTGCGTCACTCATTGTTGCACTTAGCTTTAGCCTCAAACAGATCGTCTCTACTTTTCAGCGATTTATAAAGTTTCTGCAAAGTTTACAGTGAATCCACCTTCTTGAGTTCGGCTCAGTAAGTGTTAAAGGAAACTTTAGATCAACAAAAGCTAACAGATGTGGAGACAGCAGGCTGAACAACGACTCCGGAAGCAGCAGGTGACTAAATGTTGAAGTTTCTGGACAAAACAGACCCAGATTATGAAGAGGAACGGTGTCGTTGAAAAGAAAAATGCAACAAAACAAAATCCATGACGCTATTTTGAACGTCAGAGTTCGTCTGCACAGATTAGGTTTGTATAAATACATTAATCTTTTTGTGTGTGATGATGTTAGCTTCAGTTTATGTAGCGAAGTGACTTAGCATCTTCAGAGGACCGTGTGGATCTAGTGTCGCACTTTCGCCACTTTATTTCAACAATCCAGCCAGAACCTTGTTTGTGGATCCAGAAAGCTCGTGATCAAGGTGCAATTTACTTTAGAGTCATTGAACTGAGTTTTAGTGGGATGTAACAAACACTAAAACATGTTTAAATGCACTTTTAATAAAGACTCGCTGCCATTTTTGTGTCACTGACATTAAATCTGACTGAACTTTTCCTGTTATAGTGCAATTAGGATTCTCAAAACTATTTCTAGTTTTTAAATGCCCAAATATGAGAAAATTAGAGAAATTGCTTTGGATAATTAGTTATTTCAAAATCACAAGTAACCATCCTTTTTCTTTGTATTTGATAACATTGCCTCTAAACTATAATTGGATCAAACTGTTTGGATTTCCTTCCATGAGTTTCTAACAATCCCACTGGCACGTCTTCCATGGAGGAAGCCGAGTCGGGGGACTTAGGGGTTGGTTTGTCCATAACCGTGGCTGAGGTCGCTGAGTTAGTTTAAAAAGGTCTGAGGCGGCAGGGCTCCGGGGGTGGATGAGATTCACTCTGATTTCCTTAAGGCTCTGGACGTTGTGGGGCTGTCTTGGTTGACACGCCTTTGCAACATTGCGTGGACAGTGTCACTGGATTGGCAGACTGGAGTGGTGGTTCCCCTTTTCAAAAAGGGGGACCGGAGGGTGTGCTGCCAATTACAGGGGCATCACTCTCCTTAGCCTCCCTGGTAAGGTCTATTCAGGAGTTCTCGAGAAGTGAGTCTGATCATTGGTTGAACCTCAGATCCAGGAGGAACAATGTGGGTTCAGTCCTGGCCGTGGAACACTGGACCAGCTCTTTACCCTCACTAGAGTCCTCGAGGAGTCATGGGAGTTTGCCCATCCAGTCTACATATGTTTTCTATACTTGGAGAAGGCATTCAACCATGTTCTGCGGGATACACTGTGGGGGGTTGCTCCGTGAGTATGAGATTGGGGGCCCATTCTTACGGGCTGTTCGGTCTCTATACAAGCCCCTATACAAGCGATGCAAGAGTTTGGTGCATATTGCCGGTAGTAAGTTGAACCCCTTCAGGGTGGGAGTTGGACTCCGCCAGGGCTGTCCGTTGTCACAGATTCTGTCCATAACTTTCATGGACAGGATTTCTTGGTGCAGCCAGGGGGCGGAGGGATTTGGGTTCGATGGCCTCAGGATTCCATCTCTGCTCTTTGCAGATGATATGGTCCTGTTGGCATCATCGTGCTGTGATCTTCAGCTCTCATTAGAACAGTTCACAGCCAAGTGTGAAGCAGCTGGGATGAGAATCAGCACCTCCAAATCTGAGGCCATGGTCCTCAACTGGGAAAGCGCGGATTGCTCGCTTCATGTTGAGGTTGAGGTTCTGCCTCAAGTAGAGGAGTCCAAGTATTTTGGGGGTTTGTTCATGAGTAAGGGAAGAATGGAATGTGAGATTGGCAGACGAATAAATGCAGCATCTGCAGTATTGCGGACTCTGTACAGGTCCATTGTGGTGAAGAGGGAGCTGAGCTGTAAGGAAAAGCTCTCTATTTACTGGTCAGTCTACGTTCCTGCCCTCACCTATGGTCACGAGCTTTGGGTAGTGACCGGAAGAACGAGATTGTGGATACAGGTGGTTAAAACAAGTTTCCTCTGCAGGGTAGCTGGACTCTCCCTTATAGACAGGGTGAGAAGTTCAGTTATCAGGAGAGACTCAGAGTAGAAACTCTGTTCCTCCACATCAAGAAGAGCCAGTTGAGGTGGTTCAGGCATCTGGTAAGAATCCTCCCTGGGCACCTCCCTATGGAGGTGCTTCGGGCATGTCCAACTGGGAGGAGACCCCAGGCAAGAGCCAGGACACACTGGAGAGACTATGTCTCTCGGTTGGACTGGAAACGCCTTGGGGTACCCCCAGAAGAGCTGGAAGAGGTGACTGTGGAAAGAGATGTCTGGGCTTCCCTGCTCAAGCTGTTTCCCGACTTCGGCACAAGCAAAAAATGGATGGATGGAGTGAGTGGGTGGGTGAGTTGGTTGGTTGGTTGTGGGTAGGTGGGTGGGTGTATTTTTGTCCAATATGTCTTTAGAGAACTGAGTCAGGTTTTTAGACCGCCTTGCTCGCACACATTTTTACAGCTCTGCCACAGATTTTCTGTCAGATTAAGGTCTTTGTGGTAAATACTCCAAAAACATTGATTTGTTGTCCTTAAGCCACTTTGTTACTAATTTTGCAGAATGCTTAGGGTTATTGTTTATTTAAAAGACACATTTTCTCCCTAGATTTTACTTTCTGGCTGATGTCTTGATTTGTTGCTTCTGTATTTCCTCATAATGGTCTTTTCTTGTGATACCATCTGTTTTGTGAAGTGAGAAGTGCACCAGTCTTGTAGTAAAACATGATACTGCCATCCTCGTGCTTCACAGGAGGAATGATGTTTTCAGACTCTCAAGCTCATTAATTTTTTTTCCAAATGTAAAGATGGTCACGATGACCAAACAGGACAATTTTAGTTTTATCACACCACAGGAGAGGTCTCCTAAAATGAACTTCTTGTCTCTGTGTGTGTTTGCAAATAAAACAAAATTTGGAAATTCTAACTGAACTAAAATAGTAAAACTTTAGTTTGATTTAATGTCAGACAGTGAGATAAAATGGTTAAAATGTATTTTTATACAATGTAGGTAAAATTTATGGATTTATTTTCAGGACATTTTTCTGACGTCCAGCATTAGATGTTGTTTTGATCTGATCTGTGAACTCAGTGAAAACACCAGTGATGTTTGTGTGAATATAAAGTTATAACTGTCCTTATTGTTCATGTGTTTCAGTGTTCCCTGCAGATGTTCATCAGACAGTGCTGATTAAAGAAGAAGCTCCTGAAGAATGGAGTTGTGGTGTGGACCAGAAGGACCCAGAGACCCTCAACATAAAGGAGGAAGAGGAGGAACTGAGGACCAGTCTGGATGTAGAGCAGCTCAGTGTGAAGGAGGAGACTGATGACACCAGGTTCTCCTTCACTGCAGTTCATCTGAAGAGTGAGGATGATGAAGAGAAACCTCTGTTCTCTCAACTTCATCAGCACCAAGTGGAAGATGGAGATCTTCCAACCAGCAGCTCAGCTGACCAGATGAAAGCAGCAATTGGTGGAGAAGATTGTGTTCGACTCTACAGATCAGGTTTGTATCTTTGGATCATTGTAATTGTTTGTAAAATTAACCTGGAGACAGTAATACATGCATTCATTACATCTAGGCTTGACTACTGCAATTCACTCCTGTTTGGTATCAGTCAGACCTCCGTTGCACAACTACAACTGGTCCAGAATGCAGCAGCCCGATTTTTAACCAGTACAGGCAAAAGAGAGCATATTACACCAGTTTTGGCCTCACTGCACTGGTTACCGGTTCACCTTTGACTCCAGTTCATAATACTCCTGTATGTCTACAAATCACTAAACAGTCACCCCCCCCCCCCCCCCAACAATCTGTCTGATCTGCTACAACCTTATGTCCCATCATGTTCCCTGAGGTCAGCGGACCAGTTGCTCCTCACAGTTCCAGGAACTCGTCTTAAGCGCAGAGGTGACAGGGCCTTCTCTGTAGCAGGACCAAGACTTTGGAACGAGTTACCTCTGCTTGTCAGACAGGCCCCCTCCCTCTCGGTTTTCAAATCTCGTTTAAAAACTCACTACTATTCTGTGGCTTTCAACACCAGATGATCTGTGTTGTGAACCTGTATGCTCCACACTGGTTTGTCGTCATATTTATTATCTGCAATGTTTTTATGTCTATATTCTGATTTACTTCATTTTGTATTTTGCTTTGTGTGTTGTCTGTTGTTCTGTCTGTACAGCACTTTGGTTGGTCTTGTAGCTGTTTTAAGTGCTCTATAAATAAAATAGTATGGTATGGTAAAAGTTTATTCTTTGTTTTTTGTAGTTTAATTTACTAAATAATTATTCAATGACAGGGTTGCAACGAGAAAGTTGTCAGAAATCTCTTTATATGTTTTACCATCTTCTGGGAGTCAGCCATAAGGACCTCTCTCTTTTATGGATTTAGTTTCAGGACATTTTTCTGACGTCCAGCATTAGATGTTGTTTTGAACTGATCAGTGAACTCAGTGATAACACCAGTGATGTTTGTGTGAATATAAAGTTATAACTGTTCTTATTATTCATGTGTTTCATTGTTCCCTGCAGATGTTCAGCAGATGGTGCTGATTAAAGAAGAAGCTCCTGAAGAATGGAGTTCTGGTGTGGACCAGAAGGAACCAGAGACCCTCATAAAGGAGGAAGAGGAGGAACTGAGGACCAGTCTGGATGTAGAGCAGCTCAGTGTGAAGGAGGAGACTGATGACACCAGGTTCTCCTTCACTGCAGTTCCTTTGAAGAGTGAGGATGATGAAGAGAAACCTCTGTTCTCTCAGCTTCATCAGCACCAAGTGGAAGATGGAGATCTTCCAACCAACAGCTCAGCTGCTGGTTGGTTCCGGCCTGGTTAGTGCTTGTATTTCCTCAATTTTATGCTTTCACCTTGTCCACTGTTTTAGGACTAAGTGTGAAATCTCATGAGATTTTGTGAGATTTGAGTTTCATAGAAAAAACATGGCTCCTCCCATCATTTGGGAGAGCAGGTGTGTGACTGGGGAAGTTCAGAACTGCTGCAGCTTTTAGATGACTCTAAACTGTGAGAAACTGCTGTTTTGTGCTTAAAAGACTGGAAACAAACAAACTAGCCAGGTTTTCTATGATGACGAGCTACCACTAGGCTTCAGGCCCAAAGAACCCGGAGCCAGAATCGGATCTGTTTTGTGCGGTAGGAGACGCTGTGGCCTGCTCCCTACACACACTCAAGAACCTTTACATGGGCTAAAGGCTCCTGAAGACTTATTTAGTCTTTACTGACTTATCGAACTGTTTAAACCCCTCGATCTTATCTGGACTATTGCTCTGGTCTTGGTATCTCGTGAATTGTGGGATTAATACCTTGGGATGCACCGATCCACTATTTTTAACTTCCTATCCTATCCCGATACCTAAATCTGAATATCGGCCGATACCGATCCAGTTCCGATATCATGATCATCATTGATTTTATATGAGGCTGCAATAATCTCCTCTCAAGTACAATTTGTACAAATCTATGCATGCATGTCCAAAAAGGCAACTTGAGGTAAGTTTTATTAATGTTGGATAAGTTTTAAAGTTAGAATTAAATTCTGCTAACACAAAACATGTTTTTTTTTTTAAATTCCTAGCTTTAAAGTGAATATTAAAGTGATTAATTTAAGTGATTGTTTAAAGTTATTTTATATTTTTTTAAATAAGGGGCAGATATAAGATTTTATTTTTCTTTCTGCACTCTTTTCATTCATTGTTTACTTTTTGAGGATTTTTTTAAATTTTGTTTCTTTTAAATGAATGAATAAATGAATTAAATAAACTAAAATGTTAAATGGCTTCAGACACCTGGCATAAACCAACAGACATGTTCCTGTTTTTAGTATTTTACATCACTTTATAATGTAGCTGGTTTTTTTTTTTTTATATATATAATTTTCAAATCATATGTTTTTTATGATTGTCTACTGTTGTACTGATAAATATCTCCTGGAGGGTAAACTATATCTTGGCTGCAAGTATCAAGCTGAGAAATCCTTCGTTTTCTACAACTGATAGTGGTTGGTCATTAATTATGATGAAGTTTAGCAACTTCTCTGTAAACATTCAAGCTCCGTGGTTTCAGCAATGTTTTCTTCTTGTTCAATCCAAAGCAGGATGCCTGATTTCGGTCAGCCGCTCTCAGTCTGTCCCTCCTCAGAGACTGGCAGACTGAACGGGGCAGATTGGACGCGGCTGGCCGGGGTCGAGTTGCATGTTTTGGGTTGAGCAAAGAGTAGCGCTCCGCTGAAGCCCCGGAGCTCGAATGTCCAACGTAAAACTAACTTTACTGCGGTTTAATGTGGCGCTATGGCTCTGCAGACATTGCACGTTGCTGTCTTGTTTTGTAGTGTTTCTAGTGTAAAATACTTCCACACAGCGGACATGTTTAGATGAAAAGTTTGTTAGCTGTTAGCCACAGTGCTGCTAACTCAGTCCTCCCGTTGTAGCTGGCTGCAAACTATGAAATGGATTTCCTGAATGTGAGACGGGTCTTATTACTCTGGTTCATGAGACACGCCGCCGTTCAGGAAATCCATTCCGTAGTTTGAAATCAACTTGCATCATGGATCGGAAATATCGGCAGGTTGGATCGGAAAAATCCGATACGTAAATTATGCTGGTATCGGAGGCCGATACCGATACTGGATTGGATCGGCCCCATCCCTATTTATACCAGCATTTGGATTTAGTCTGAATAATTTGGGAGATCTGTTCATCTATTGAAATATTTTGTTTATTGAAATAATGAATGGATTGATGACATTGATAACAGCTTTTTTAAAAACGTATTGTAAATAACATCAAATTTAATACAAAGCACCTTATGCACTGTTTTTCTGTCCCTGTGTGTTCTTAATTGCAACCGTTACCCTTCATGAGGCAAACGTTAAAACCTTCTGATAACTGGCCTGCTACTAATACTGTTGATTGATCACCACTTTACTTTGTCTGATTTTTAGCATCTACATCATATATGCTACAACTGACAGTTACTTGAATCTCTGTGACCATGGTCATCTACCACTCTCAAACAGATCCTCCAACATGAACAACTCTGACTTTCAGCTCAGCAATGCTGCTAAGCAGGAATTCTTGTTTATCCTCTAGTGCTCACTGTTGAACTCAAGGCTTGCAGGCCAAATCTGGCCCTTCTTACATCTTATCTGCCCCCCCTCCCCGCCACCAAGGTGATATTTTAAATGCAAAATACTTTATAGCTTCTCATTTTGCCTAATAAACTGATAAATACTTCATTTTGAGCAGCCTTCTCTTTGACAGTTTGCTAAATTTGAAACTAGAAAAAGAAAACATTTTTCAGTGATCTTTAATTTAGACATGGTATGAGCAAAAGAGAACATCAAATGAGACTGATCAATCCTTGTTGATGAACCTGCATCCCAGAGAAGATGTCTGGTATCTGACTTGAGTGACTGTATCGTCTGAAATTGGCTGTGGCTTAGACCAAGTTTTTAATTTTGTCCCTATTTTGTAACAGTTTGACACTCCTGCTCTAATGTTTCCACTGATAGTTTTCATATCATGATCAGTTTTCCAGCACAGCTGGTAAGTGTTGCCACAGACCAAATCCTGTAAAAACATGCTCACACCAGCTATGATCTAGACATTTCCTGTGTCACTTAAGTATTGATACATCTAAACTTTTGCACGAACAAATCAAATCAAATTTATTTATATACAGTGGCACATTTTAAAAACAATGACCATTGGCCAAAGTGCTGCACACAAAGCAAAAAAATTACTACACCACCAGATTTTTTACATGAGGTTTTAGAAACCACTCTAGATTGCCTAGATCTGTAGAAGCACTGCGGTTAGTATTTTTTTATCAACAAGTAATGACATTCATTCATGCCCATGGTTAGTGTATTTAAACATCTGATCAGAGCTGTGAGTGTGCTGCCAAATGCAGAAAATGATTGAGCAGCATGTGGAGCAGAAACGACGTGTTGCTGATGAGTCCAGAGTCATAGTTTGTATTATAGTTTTGAAAAACATTTGAGTATTTTCCTATCTGCATCAAATGATTATTATAAATTAAAATTTAATTTTATGTACCTTTAAAGTTGGCAAATCATGGTATGAACTTGTTGTTTAGTCTGTTCTTTTATTTATTTTTTAACCAAAATGAGCAATAATCAAAAACTCACTGTCACCTGTTTAAATTAAAAAGTTTTTTTTTTAGTTTGTTTCTCTTGAATATTTAGCTTAAATTTCAGCACAAAACTATTAAAGAATAATAAAATATGGGTGGGTAATCAGGATTGAAAGACTGGATTTGCGTTGCTGCATTGGCGGTTCCAGTGCAATCTGGGATTTGTAGTTCTATTTGTTTGCATTCTATACACTTGCTGGTGGTTATTTTATATGAGATATGGCTGGTCTTTACCTTGACATCTTTAAATGAATTAGTTTCAGGAGGTTTTTCTGATGTCCAGCATTAGATGTTATTTTGAGTTGCTCAGTGAACTCAACAAGTGATGTTTGTGTGAATAGAAAGTTACAACTGCCCTTAATGTTCATGCATTTCATTGTTGCCTGCAGATGCTCAGCAGATGATGCTGATTGTAGGAGAAGCTTCTGAAGAATGGAGGTCTGCTATGGAGCAGAAGCCCCTCTATGTGAAACTTCATCAGCACCAAATTGAAGATAAAGATCTTCCGGACAGCAGCTCAGCTGACCAGATGAATGCAGCAACTGTTGGAAAGGACTGTGGAGGAGCAGAAATTACCAGGAACCCAGATCCAAATACTCATGGAAATGATTCCAGTTTGTCAGAGACTGAAGACAGTGAAGAAGATGTGAATGATCCTGATTCTCAGCTAAAAGACTCATCAGACTCTGGATCAGAATCTGAAGACCGTGACAAAGACTGGACGGAGAGCAGGACTCCTGAGTCAGGTGTAAATACTGTCAACAAATCTTGCAGCTTCTCTGAGTGTGAGAAACCATTTCTCCACAAGCCGTCTGTTCAGAGAAAAAAGACGGGTCATTCAAGATTAGAGTCCTCAAGTTGTTTGGTTAGTAAGAAATGTTTTAGACTGAAGAAAACTGGAGGCTCAAACAAAAAAATCCAGTCAAGACAGAAATCATTTAGTTGTGATGTTTGTGAAAAATGGTTTCCGCACACGTCACATTTAAACAGACACATGAGAATCCACACAGGAGAGAAACCATTTGCTTGTGATGTTTGTGAACAAAAATTTAGACAGAAGTCAAATTTAAACAGACACATGATAAGCCACACAGGACAGAAACCATTTCTTTGTGATGTTTGTGGACAAAAGTTTGCACTTAGATCATATTTAAACGAACACATGATAATCCACACAGGACAGAAACCATTTGTTTGTGGAGTTTGTGGACAAAGGTTTCGACGAAAGTGCGATTTAAACTCGCACACGCTAACCCACACAGGACAAAAACCATTTGCTTGTGATGTTTGTGGACAAAGATTTTTACGAAAGTCACATTTAAACAGACACCTGAGAATCCACACAGGACAGAAACCATTTGCTTGTGATGTTTGGGGACAAAAGTTAAGACCAAACTCTGTTTTAAACAAACGCATGAAAATCCACACAGGACAGAAACCATTTGCTTGTGATGTTTGTGAACAAAAGTTTAGAAATGAGTACATTTTAAAGAGACACATGACAATCCACACAGGACAGAAACCATTTGCTTGTGATGTTTGTGAACAAAGGTTTAGACGGAAGTCAAATTTAAATAGACATATGATAATACATACAGGACAGAAACCATTTGCTTGTGATGTTTGTGGACAAACGTTTGCACACAAATCACATTTAAACAAACACGCGATAACCCATACAGGACAAAAACTCTTTGCTTGTGATGTTTGTGGACAAAGATTTGTAAGAAAGTCATATTTAAACATACACATGACAGTCCACACAGGACAGAAACCATTTGCTTGTGATGTTTGTGAACAAAGGTTTAGATTGAAGTCAAATTTACACAGACACATGAGAAAGCACACAGGACAGAAACCATTTGCTTGTGATATTTGTGGACAAATATTTGTACAAAAGTCAACTTTAAACAGACACATGACACTACACATAGGACAGAAATCATTTGCTTGTGATGTCTGTGGACAAATATTTGTAAGAAAGTCAACTTTAAATGGACACATGAGATGCCACATGGGACATAAACCATTTGCTTGTGATGTTTGTGGACAAAGATTTGTACGAAAGTCACATTTAAGCAGACACTTGACAATCCACACAGGACAGAAACCATTTGCTTGTGATGTTTGTGAACA
>NC_056511.1:6549172-6557056 GCF_014905685.2 Nematolebias whitei | reverse complement strand
AACCATTTGCTTGTGATGTTTGTGAACAAAGGTTTAGAGTGAAGTCATCTTTAAACTCACACATGAGAAAACACACAAGAGGATAAAACTGCAAAGTTTTAAATATTAAGACAGTTTCTAAAGTCACTTGAAAAGTTCACTCAAACTTGAAACTGAACAGCTCTAAGGTTTTTGTAAAAATGCTTGAATAATTGTTTTCCATAACTGCTGTAGTTTAAAAAAAAATTTTTTTTACAGTAATTATTAGGGGTGCAGAAAAAAAATCGTTTTTTCGATGAATCTAGATTCTTAGTCCTGGTGATTCTGAATCGTTTCTAAAGGTCCAAAAATCGATTTTAAAATGCATTTAAGTTTTATATTTTTTCCGCTCCTACTCCCCGTTCGGCCGCCGTAGAATTGAGCCGTGTAGGCCACCGTACATCAAGCTAGTTAGCCAGCTCCCTTTATCTGAATGGAGCCTGCTAGCTTGGAGGAGGGGGACAGCGCGATTCAACCCGCTGCTGCTTCTTTAAAAATCATTTCAGATCCTACAATGTTCCGGGGAAAGACGGAGTTTCACAAGAGCACAGTTGTTTACAAGAAGTGTAAAATAAAATTACGGTACAGTATTTTGGACATAAGACAAAATTCATGGAAGATGAAAGCAAAACAGCCGACCAGCGAACTCTGCAACAAACTTCCAGTCTTCTCCCAAAGGCTGTGAAGAGCTCCCTCTTCATCTCCTGCTATATCACAAAGGATTTACGAGCAAACAGCTCAGTGGAAGGTGAGGGGTTCAGGTTTATTTTTAATACGATGGATTCAACGTACGTTATTCCTTTATGTAATTTTTTTTTTTTTTTTGCAGTAAGGCAGCACCACAACTTCACCACAAAACAACAAATGGGAGAAGCTCTGATGCAGCTGCAGATCAAAGGTAACTGTTTTTTCTCATATTATACTAAAACTTATAGACAAGTTGTACAACAAACTTAATGTAATTTGTCTTTTTAACAGGTTGAAGAGGACAGATGAGACGCATCACCTGGAGCCAGTTCTAAATAATACAATTTATGGTTTATAAATTACAGTTCAGAAGATGTTTTTGTGCAAACTTGCACAGGTTTTGAAATTTTGTTAAAGATTTACTAAATATGAATCAATATGGTTAAGACTGAAGTCTGTATATTTCATATTAGGTTAAGTTTTGAAAATTTAACAAATGTTAGAGCAATATGGCTAAAAATAACTGTGAAGTCTGTATTTTATTTTGAGTTAAAGGTTAATGTACTATGGTAGGCTGAAGTCTGTTTACTTTTGTATTTATATATTTTGAATTATTTGTCTGTGATGGACTGGAGACCTGTTGTCCCCCGCCTCTCACACAGTGATTGCTGATATGGGCACCAGTGACACCCGTGACTCGAAAAGGAAAAAGTGGATAAAGATGATTGATGGATTAATTATTTGTTCCTAGATTTTTATTTATTTTATTTTTTTTAGAAAAATTCAGGCAACTAAGCTAACCTAATACTGGTAATTTAAGTTACAGAATTTTATGCACTCCTATATTTTTTCCTATTTTTGGTATAAATATAAAATGAATCAAAAATATTTTATACAGTAAGGAACCTAAAATGGTTTTTAAATAAAAGTTCTATTTGTTTATATTGTTGTTTAATCTTTTCAGCTTGTCATGTACATAATTGAAACAAAATTTATGACCATTTCAATAGAAAAATCATTTCTGAATCGAAAATCATTTCCGAATCGAAAAATCGATTTTAAATCGTATCGTGACACCAAAAATCTGAATCGAATCGAATCACCAGACACAGAGATTCACACCCCTAGTAATTATGCGTTTATGTTAGAGGTGTAATGGTACATATATATGTACCAGACTGTCATAGATTGTGTGTTTGGGATAGTTACAGCGATACTAATGAAAAGTATTTTGGTCACAGGTCAGGTCACATCTCCGCTAGAAGAAGGTCCACGATTTTTAACTGCGTTTTCATAACTGCTATAAGTAGAAGAACGTACCTTCTGAAGTTCTCCAGTTCAGATGAAACGGGAACTTTAAGACCTGCCTGTTTATTTCAAGTCAGCTGTGTGGAAAAGCTTTGTGATCGTAATTACCATACTTTGTGGTCTTTAAGCCACTACTTTTTTCACAGGCTTTGAATCCCGTGGCTTATACAATGATGCAGATAATTTGTTTTTTTTTGTTTTGTTTTTTTGATGGCTAATGAGCTTCCTGCCACCAAAAACATTTTGCTTTGTCACACCCAGGTGCTTGCATAGCTGTCCTGTTACATGTCTCTCTTAGGGATTGGCTCCTCATGACTCAATGAGACTACCTGTATGAACAAAGGTTGAAAACAAAAATATGACCAATGAAATTACTGAACAGGTCACAATCAAACCAATGAAACGGGTAGGGGAGAATGTGGCGGTGGGGAATCCACCCTCACGGGGATTCTGTGCATGCACAGAGCATGTGAGGCAGGACACATGCTCACAGAGCAACTTGTGCTCCATGGAGCAGGACAGCTTGCGCAGGAAAGATTATGAAGCTAGCAATCAATGTCTTCCTGGCAGACTTTTTTTTTATTTTTTTTTTAACCAGCCATGTTATAGGCACTGTTAAAAAAAACTTACTGTACATATTTGTGTATGTTGCTTGTACATATTGTGGCTTTCTTTGGTTCGTTTTTGGCGGCTGAGTGGTTAGAGCAGTCGTCCTCCAATGTAAGAAGTGCGGGTTCAATTCCACCAGCAGTCACATGCCTAAGTGTCCCTGGGTAAGACACTGAACCCCTCATTGCCTCCGATGTGTGTCCCATTGGTGTATGAATGTGATAAAGCACTGATTAATATTTGTATAGACATAACAGAGTGCTTTATGAATGGGTAAATGAGGGCACATATTGTAGCGTAAAGCACGTGTTCTTTATCTATTAGGCCATTCAGTAGAGTAACCATTGGCCCTTTTCCATTAGTAACTGTTTGCCATAAGCGGCATAAGCAGCTGCTTAGTGCCCCAGGCCACAAGGGGGTCCCATAAGTGGAACTGAATTTTTATTTATTTATTATTTCAATATGATTCTTGTTAGAAAGCCCACATTGTTTTAATATGGTCTGTTTGCTTGCTGAGCTAAGTTCTGTTTGAATGTAGCTTGTTTTCTTTCTGAATTTCATGATTCCTACGTTATTGAATGCACCATGGCTGTTCTGATGCAACGTTCTGTGTAAAGTGCGTTCCTTTGTTTTATGAGCATCTGTTGGTTTCCTGGTTTACAGCTTGTGTGTAGATGACAGAAGGGGAGCGTATTTTGTCTGGATGTTAACATCATGTTAATGTATATTTTATTCATGCAGAAGTTAAGTTGCCAATTTATTTTGTTTGAAATGGGTTGATCCTTGCCGTGATAAACATTTGGTTCGTGGTAGGAAATGTTTCTAGTGTTGTCAGCTGTGCCCAGGTAAAAAAAAAAAAATGGCTGAGGTGTAAATTCAAAGCAGCCTGCTCCTCAGATAAATAGTGTTAAATTATTACTTTATATATGAATGTTTCTGTCCAGTGCCCTGAGATGATTTTTCTTGCGACTTGGTGCTATATAACCAGATTCACCTCACCAACAAAAGGAGAGCTTCTCAGTGTGACCTCAGCCGAAGTGAGAAGTACTTCCAGGAGGATTAATTCTCACAAGGCAACCAGCCCAGACAACATCCCCAGGAAGGTGCTGAAAGACTGTGCTGATCAGCTCTACGAGGTGCTGGCCAACATCTTTAACTCCTCACTAACTCTGGCAACAGTTCCCACCTACCTGAAGACTGCTACCATCATACCAGTCCCAAAGAGCTCTACATTGACTGGTTTGAATGACAACTGGCCATTAGCCCTCACCCTCATAGTTGCTAAATGCTTCAAAAAACTTGTCATAGCCCACATCAACATCAACGAGGACCCTCACCAGTACACATACCGCGAGAATCGATCAACAGAGGACGCCATCTCCTCTGTGGTCCACACTGCTCTCACCCACCGGGAAAAGAAGGACTCCTATGTCCGTATGCTGTTTGTAGACTTCACGTCTGCCTTCAACACCATGATCCTCCAAACCCTGATGGACAAACTATTCACATTAGGACTAAGCCCCTACATTTGCAACTGGGTCCTAGACTTCTTAACAAACAGACTACAGTCAGTGAGGATCCACAACTTCTCCACCACCAGAACCCTCAGCACTGGCTCCTCCTCTGGGATGTGTGCCTAGTTCTCTCCGGTTTACTCTGCTCACGTATGACTGCACCTACCCATCCAGGCTGTCACAATGTAAGGTTTACAGATGATACAGTGGTGGTGGGTTGCATCACAAACAATGAGTCCAGCTACAGGCAGGAGGTGGAACACCTGGAGAGCTGGTACAAGGAGAAAAACCTTCACATCAATGTGAAGGAAGATGGAGATGGTCGTGGACTTCAGAAGGAACAACCCCCCCCCCCACACACACACACACACACACTTCCCGAACATAAGAGGATCTGCATTGGAAGTGGTCTCCAGCTACAAGTACTTGGGTGTGCACCTGAACAACAACAACCTCAGCTGGAGCAACACCACTACCAGCCTGATCAAGAAAGAAAGCTCATCAGAGACGCTGCTTCCTCAGACCGCTGAGACAAACTGGACTGGGAAGCTCAGTCCTCACCACCTCCTACAGGTGTGCAGTGGAGAGCATCCTGTGCTCCAGCATCAACGTGTGGCATGGAGGCTGCACAGCTGCAGAAAGAAAAGCTCTGCAGAGAGTGGTGAAGGCTGCACAGAAGTCTGTTGGGAGTCAGTCTCCCCACCATCACAGACATCTACACCTCCAGATGCAGGAAGAGGGCCACCTGCATCATGAAGGACCCCACTCACCCAGCACACACACCTTTTGCCTCACTCCCCTCAGGAAGGAGGTTGAGGAGCATTAAGTGCAGAACCACTAGACTGAGGAACAGCTTCTACCCTGAGGCTGTTGGACTCATGAATCTCTAACCAGAATAATCACTGTGAAAACAGTCACATCATGTTGCTGCTGATTTGTTTCATGTTGCTGCTGATCTGTTTCATGTTGCTGCTGATCTGTTTCATGTTGCTGTGTTCATTTGTACTCATCTGCTCACACAGACTCATGTTCGTGCTGCTGTTAGGCATATTGTTTTCATGCTATAAGTGTTGAGTATTTTTAGTTCAGGTTTTTCTTATTTCATATTTTAGATCGTATTACTGTTTTTCTTTTTACATTTTATTGTTGGATGTTACTGGTACCCTGTAATTTAGTTCCACCACATGTACCACATGAGGTGCATATGACAAATGAAGAAACACAGACTCTGACTAAATAAAAATGAATTGTTTACTCAGTTTGGAAGTAGTTCCTCAGTGACAACAAAAACGGTTCAAACATGTTGTCAGGACAGTCTCACTTAAAGAAACTGGTCCAGATGACATGATTTAATTTATCATCTACCTGTATAATTGAGCTTACAAACCTTTTTCCCCTCAGTGATGGAAACTGAATGAGGCCAGAACTGTATTGAAAATGAGATAATCTGCTTAAATGTGCATTTCTTCTGTTCTATGAGCTTGGAGCTCCAAATAAAGGTTTTTTTTTTTTTTTTTACTAAATATATTATTTTTAGCATTTCATCAGTTGAGGAAACTAGTTAAATAATTAGAGGCAGTTACTTTAGTGACAAGATGAAATAAGTGGAAGAGCAAATAAAAAGAATAGGTATATTACTAAATTGTGTCTTATTTCTTACATTTGAAGTATTTCACTTTACTATTATCTGTGGGAAGTGGTGGTGCAGAGGTTAGAAAAGGTGAGCCTGTGAGGTCACCGGTTCAACTCCCTGGATCAACATTAAAATGTGGGTGGGAAAGGTGAAACACCCACACCTGCCTCCACCTTCATTTGCCCCACTCTGGGACCTTGAGCAAGGCTCTTAACACCCACCATCTACTCCCCTGCATGGCCTTGATGGCAGCTCTGCTCCACACAGAGGGCTGTGGTAGCTCAGTGGTCTGTGATTGTGTCAGGAAGGGCATTTGGCATAAAAACGATCGCCAAGTCTTCGTGCAACTGAGTTCGCTGTGGCGACCCCTGAGGAAGGGAGTAGCCTTAGAAGAAATAAGCATATTTTATAAAATAAGTAGAAGATAAAACTTTACTTTTATCTGTCCATAACTTTTTCTGCTCTTATTCTATCCAGACCTCTATGGCTATGGCTCTTCAGACAGAGGAAGCCTCACAGAACCATATTAGTTCAATCAGCACTGTTTTCTGTTTCTTCATGAACAAATCCATTCCACTTGATTAATGGGAGAATACTCAAACCACCATGATCTCTAAAATACAGACCCTTTCAAAAAATTTAGAATATCATGGAAAAATTGTTTAACTTCCATAATTCTATTCAAAAAGTTAATCTTTAATAGATGATAGATTCAGGACCCACAATTTCAACTGTTTATTTGTTTATTTTTATATAATGTGGGCATCCAGCTCATGAAACCCACAAAAACTGGATGTCAAAAAATTTGAATAGGAAAAATCAGCCCAAATTTTGAAGAGCATGAATGTTTTAAACTGAGTGTGACACTAATCATCTACTGAACTCAAAGCACCTGCACAGGTTTACCCAAGTGTCATTAAATTGCTTCAGTTTGGTTCATTTGTCTCAGTTGGGTTCAGTATGGGGAAGACTGCAGACATAATATAATATAATATAACATAATATAACATAATATAATATAATTTCCCTTTGGGATTAATAAAGTATTTTTGAATTTGAATTGGAATAACAACCGGCCAGAAGACCATAATTGATACACTCCATAGGCTGGGGAAGCCACAAAAGTTCATATCTAAGGAGGCTGGCTGTTCACAGAGTGCTGTGTCCAAGCATATCAATGGAAACTAGTGGAAGGACAAAATGTGGCAGGAGATGCACCAGTGAAAGAGATGACAGTGGGCTTCAGCGGATTATCAAACAGAGAAGATTCCAGAATCTGGCAGAGATCTAGAAAGAATCAAAAACCACCACATTCAGACGCATCCGGGAGATGGGCTACAACTGTCGGGTTCCTCGGCAGCAAGCAGCAAGGAAATCTGGGCTTCCATAACTCCCAGTCAATGCCACAGGCTGATAGGCTCAATGCCACGTTGCATCGAGGCAGTGATTAAGGCAAATGGATTCTGAACGAAGTATTGAAGATTGACATATTGTTTTGAAAGTACAATATTTTGATTGATTTGTTGTGATCCTAATTTTTTTCTTTTCTTTTTTTTTTTTTTTGTTGCAAAAAACTGAGTGGTGTGGGCTCATGTCTCCACAGTATTCTAATTTTTTTAAATAATGTTTTCGTGGGTTTCATGAGAAACCCAAAATTTTGTAAAAATAAACAAATAAATACTTGAAATTGTTTAAACTGTGAGCCCCGAATCTATCATCTATTAAAGATTAACTTTTTGAATGGAATTATGGAAGTGAAACAACTTTTCCATGATATTCTAAATTTTTTGGAAAGGGTCTGTATTTTTATAGGCATATCTATATATGTGTATATATGTATATATATATATATATATATACATATACATATATATATATATGTGTATATATACATATATGTGTATATATATATGTGTGTATATATATGTATATGTGTATATATATATATGTGTATATATATGTATATGTGTATATATATATGTGTATATATATATACATATATATATAATGTGTGTATATGCATATATATGTATGTGTGTGTATATATATATATATACATAATGCGTGCATATACACATATATATATATATATATATATATATATATATATATATA
>NC_056511.1:6548418-6548772 GCF_014905685.2 Nematolebias whitei | reverse complement strand
TATATATAATGTGTGTATATGCATATATATGTATGTGTGTGTATATATATATATATACATAATGCGTGCATATACACACATATATATATATATATATATATATATATGTATATATATATATATATAGTGTGTATATGCATATATATATGCATGTGTGTATATATATATATGTGTGTGTGTGTATATATATGTGTATATGTATATTTATATCTGTATATAAATGTGTATATTATATATATGTATATATATATATGTGTGTGTGTATATGTATATATATGTGTGTGTATATGTATATATATGTGTGTGTATATGTATATATATATGCGTGTATATGCATATATATATATATATATA
>NC_056511.1:6499756-6548318 GCF_014905685.2 Nematolebias whitei | reverse complement strand
TATATATATGTGTGTATATATGTATATGTGTGCATGTGTGTATGTATGTGTGTGTGTTTATTTTGGAGTTATGGCCCCCCCTGGAGAAAACTCCACTAGCCGTCACTGCAGTAGAGTAACTACGAGTGAGGGATTTAGCTGTCATTAACATAGACATATATAACATATATTTTATAGACATATATACATAGACGGCCCGTTGAGTGGGCTGGACCTTCTGCAGCGGTACGTTGGAGCGTCCACCATTTTACATGTGGCAAAACTGCCAGTCAACTAGCACTCCTAATTAAATAAAGTCGAAACGTCATACACTCCAACAACAACTCGTTTGTTTTCACATCTCGGCACTAAGAAAGCAAGAGCAAGAAAAGGCTCAAACCCCAGTTTATTATAACAAATGTACAAGAAATAACAGTAAATAAAAGGCATGAAGAAGACAAAACACGGTCGACTAGGATCTATACACAGCGGACAGAGTTTCTTTCCTTCCAGGTTCGTCATGAGGTAAAAAGGAAACTTTTAACACTTTAGTCATTGGCACCGACCACCGCCAGAGCTTTAATCCTCCCCATTTCTCTTCCTGTATTGGTCATTTCATAACCAGGAGTACATCTCTTATCTGACTCAACCCACAACTGTTACTTTCTGGGGTTGCCATGTTTTAGCTAAAGGCTCACTGTTGTGGAGTTTGCGTGAACTGCAAGCATCGCGAATAGTTTTCCCGTCTTGGAAGTCATGTTTCGGCTGCGGCCTGTATCCAAAGTGCGGTGAACAGAGCGGTTTATCCTCCGGGAAGACCACGCCGAGAGGAACGGACATATTTTACAAACAAGCTTCAGCGCTCCCGTAACGTGTCTTTACTTGGTCCTGCGCATGCTTTCACCGCAAATGACGAGATGTCCTGTGGCGTCTACAGCACGACTTCCTCAGCAGTCGCTTTACAGACTTTAAAAAAAACATGCTCAGATTTTTCTGGTTAAAAAAAACGTGCCAACATTTTACTTCCCTACAAAAGAAACAAATCTATAAGAAACTCATGCAATCCCAAAGAATTGCCCAATATATATTTTTTTCCCATGATTACAAAACGCCTCTAAATATTTTACAGCAAAAACTACAGATATACACACTGACTGGTTCCAGCAGATCTCACTGGTTTGGCTTTTAAAGTCCGTTGCCCTCCTAAAAACTGCAACATGAAACTCCTAAACTTGTTGTCACACCTTAACTTTTATGATTTTCATCTGAGTTTGAAATCGGTGTCAAAATACTAAAAAAATAAGAAGTAAATAAAGACGTGCAGGAAGATCCAGGAGTATAAACAAACAAAACAACAACAAAAAAAAGGAGTCTTGTTTTGGAATTGAGTGTTTAGTCGATAAAAGCCCGGGTCTGCAGGTTTTTTTAACCGAACATGAAGGACAATGTACACAGACTATAAGACACTGTACATGTTTGCTCAAAGAGACCAACAAAAGGTTTAGATGTACAAAAAATACATTATAAAAACAAACAAAAAAACATAAAGTAACAAATGAAATCGAACACTAGATGAAATCTGAGCCTGACCAGGGGGCAAAAAGTTGTATCTTTCTGATTTTCTTTAAAACAGGGAGTTCATCCCCGGCGCCGTTCAGATAATGACACATGAATATAACGTACAAAAACCCACTCATTCAAATACAAAAGTTCTGGGAGTGAAAAATACACGTTGGTCACTTAATATCCAAACAATAAAAAAAGGTTTACTATATACCGATGGAATACTGATGGTGGAAACGCCAGGGTAACGTTTCCATCTACAACACCAGTGTGACCAGCAGCCTCCCAGATGTGGTTTGAAGGTCATCTTACCCAGTATGGGACTTAGGCATAAAAACAGATAAAAACTTTCAAATTAAAAAACGAAGAGCCTGTAGGAGGGTGTCGTTGGTACTTGTGTTGTGTCTAAAACAGGTCTCTCTTGTAAATGAGTCCTCATGACTCAGTGAGACTAACCTGGATAAATAAAGTTGAATGAATGAATGAATGGGTGGTTAGTTTAACACAAAGACTCTGTGAAAATCCATCCATCATCTTTACCCGCTTCTTCCTTTTTGGGTCATGGAGGTCACTGTGTGGGAGGTGGGGGACGCCCTGGACAGGTCTCCAGTCCATCACAGGGACACACAGAGACAACCATTCACTCTCTCACTCACACCTGGGGACAATAGTTACCAGTCAATCTAACATGCATGTTTTTGGTCTGTGGGAGGAAACTGGAGTACCCGGAGAAAAGCCACGCATGCACGGAGAGAACATGCAAACTCCACCCAGAAAGTCCCCTGACCTGGAGTAACCTGCTCACCGAGGCGGCAGCTCCACCAACTGCACCACCGTGCCGCCCGTCCGTGAAAATGATTTAGAAATGTATTCAGATCTCGTTAAACCTTCATGATTAGTGAACTCTTCAAACATCACAGCGTTTTTTAAATTAATAAACATGTTTATTTAGAAGGCGGCACGGTGGCGCAGTTGGTTGAGCTGCTGCCTCTCAGCGAGGCTGCTGGAACGAATCCCGGCCCGGGGGCCTTTCTGGGTGGAGTTTGCATGTTCTCTCCCACACACCAAAAAACATGCATGTTAAACTGACTGGTAACTCTAAATTGTCCCTGTGTCCCTGTGATGGACCGGAGACATGTCCTGGGTGTCCCCCGCCTCATGCACAGTGAGTGCTGGACATGTGCACCAGTGACTTCCGTGACTCGAAAAGGAAGAAACGGGTGAAGATAATGGATAATTTAGAAGATCCATCTAACTTTATAAACTAGCCGTAGCTCGCAGCACGAGCTTTCCTCAAACTAAATGAAACCAGCATTCCTTGAAGCAATGCACATCACCCGCCGCCTTTCATGATAAACTTTACGTGATCCGTCAGCTCTCTGAGGACGTGCTGGGGATGACTCTCAGCTACCAACACACATTTTAGCTCATGATCCGTTAAAATGACCGAGTTGAAGAAACTTTGCTCAGATGGATCGGCCTGATGTTCATCCAATGATTGTTTCATTAAAATCCGTCAGTTAATGAGATACTGTCATGCTAACTGACCAACACATAAACAGAATTACATGATCACCCGCACGTCATGGCAGCAGGTGATAACTGAAGTAAGAAAAGGTGACAGATTTAAAAATACGCCCTCCAACAGCAGCCAGAGTGAGTCAGAGTCCAAAACAAAGAGTTAAAAACTGAAGAGAAAGTTTTTCTTCCATTTTTAAAGATTTTTTTTCTTGTTTCTATAATCCTTGTGGGATAATGCACTGCCTGGCCAAAAAAAAAAAAAGTCTCCACCTGGATTTAACTAAGCAAAAAGGTACGAGCCTCCTATTGGATAATTACTGCACGGGCGATCATCTTTCAGCTGCAACGAGTTATTTAACCCCAACTGGTGCAAAGAGTTGCTTCTTGTTTCTTAAACAACCGTGTGGAAAGACACGTCGTGTGGAAAAGATGTCGGTCTGTTTGAGAAGGGTCAAATCATCGGCATCAAGCAGAGAAAACATCTAAGGAGATTGAAGAAACTATTAAAATTGGGTTAAGAACTGTCCAACGCATTATTAAAAACTGGAAGGATAGTGGGGGCTCATCGTCTTCAAGGAAGAAATGTGGCCGGAAAAAAATCCTGGACGATCGTGATCGGCGATCACTTAAACATTTGGTGAAATCAAATGGAAGAACAACAGCACTCAGGGCTGTGTTTAATAGTGAAAGTAAGAACATTTCCACATGAACAGTGTGAAAGGAACTCAAGGGATTGGGACTGAACATCTGTGTAGCCTTAAGAAAAAACACTAATCAGTGAGGCTAACTGGAAAAATAAGGTTTCGATTTGCTAGGGAGAATAAAGATTGGACTCTGGAGCAATGGAAGAAGGTCATGTGGTCTGATGAGTCCAGATTGGCCCTGTTCCAGAGTGATGGGCGCATCAGAGTAAGAAGAGAGGCAGGTGAAGTGATGCACCCTTCATGACTAGTGCCTCGTCATCAATGCAAGATCTTGGTGAAAATTAATGAAACACTGGATGGAAATAAATGTGACATTGCAGAAGCTTCTCGAAACAATGTCACGGTGAATGCATGATGTAATCAAAGCTAAAGGTGGTCCAATGAAATATTAGTATGCAACCTTTTTTTTTGGCCAGGCAGTGAATTAAAAACTGGTTCATTCACTGAAGAGTGATGAAACTCAACGGTTAAAAAGTATCTGTTGTATTTCATGAAGTAAAAAGTATCTGCTCCAGGAGGCAGGACCTCCTACAAGGATGTGAATAAGTTTAGTGTCCAAGATAACGAGCTCAGAGAGTCTCTGTTCAACTTTAATAAAACTCATCTTTGTGGAAAACTAATCAAACCCGCTGCAGCTTTAAGGACGTTTTGAACCTAAAGGCGGTTACGGGACGACGTTCGATTCAGTCAGATTCAAACCGACAACCAACTTCAGCCAAAATATAAAAAATATTGGTGTCAAATTTCCACGTCGATGTTAGTGCTTAATCAAACGGCTTAAAAAAAATCAAAACGTAGATGAGAAGTGAAATGGCGACACCTCTGAAGGTTTGGCAGTGGAGCTGGACGATGCGAGCGGGCTGTTAGTGGTCAAACAGGAAATGACATGTTGGCGCCCTCAACGGGCGGCAGAGTCCCACAGGAACAGCATTAGACTGGTGACTGGTGACTGGGACCCAGTTTTTACAGATGGCAAGACCATCCAGAACCAAGCTCCACGACGAAAATAACAAAAAGGGAGTGTTTGGCAGGGGAGGGAATAATAAAGTTAAGCAATATAAAAATACAATACCACAAAAAAATGGAAACAGTACACGGTTTTTGTTTTTACAACTGTTCGTTATTGCAGACGTAGTCCACGAGGTCTGTGACTCCCAATAGGTCGTCTTCGTCGTCATCCTGCGCCGACACTTCCTGCCCCACCACACCGTTCGGTGCCGTGGCAGCAGCTGGCGTAGAACCGACGGTTTTGGGTGGTTCTAGAGGAGGGGTGCTGCCCGGAACAGCAGGGGCGGGGCGGCTGACGAGGCCGTCGAGGCTCTTCGTCTCGTTCTGTCCGTTTGTGGACCGCAGCTCGACCTGATCGCAGTCCAGCGGGTCCGTTCCCTTTGACTCCTCCTCTGCAGGCTTCTTCTCCTTCGGTTTTTCCTCCTGCGCCTCCTCGTCGGAGTCGTCCGAGTCGATGCGGTTCACCCGTTTGCGGATGGGACGATCCTCCGAAGAGGAGGAGGAAGAGTCCGAGTCCGAGTCGTCCTCTTCGGAGGCTCGCCTGCGTTTTAGTGCTAGTCGCCTGCGCCGCTGCCGAGCATCTTCTTCCGAGGAGTCCGCTCGTCTCTTTTCTCTCCGATCCCTCGAGTCTTCTTCAGAGTCTCGAGAGAAACTCGCTGGAAAAACAAAAACAGGGTAGTTTAACTTCCAGAGCCAAAAGGTCTGTACGATGACATCATGGTACACCCCGTCTTTTCAGCACGAATTAGATCAACGTTTAGTTTTTAACCATCGGAGCAAACACTGTGTGGTTCTGACCGTCACTGTCGGAGCTGTCGTGATGCCGTCTGGGTTTGATTTTGGCCCGGTTGGTTTCTGCCTGAGAGCCTTCCGACTCGGACGTCTCGCAGTAGTTCACCTCCTTCTTGTGGCTCCGCCGAGACCGCCGCCGACTCATGTCCAGATCACTGTCGCTGTAGTCGCTCGAGCCTTCAGTCGCTGCAACAAAGAATCGCTTTTTACAAACGCAAAGAAAACCCTAAAATCAGAGTTTGTCTGGAGGAATGGGACGAAACGTCAGCAAACTGCAAAATGTCAACCAAAAGTGTTTCAGTCAGATCGTCTAGTTTGAAGGCAAAGCTGCTAAACACTAAGAATGTACACAGACTTGTGTCTTTTAAAAACAATAAAAATATTTAAAATAATATTTTCGCTCATTCTTTGGGCATTTTACAAATAAAAATAATTCTGAGAATCCAACCGGAGCTAAAACAGGAAAGTTTTATTCTTTTTTTCTGTCCGACAGCGAGAAAAAAATGGTTGTGCGTCTTTTTACGCAGTGTATGTAAACATCTGAACTCAGAAGGGTTAGGCACCTATCTCGTCCTCCTCCACGTCATCATCCGTCTCCTCTTCATCGTCTGAGTACCACCTCGGTCTCCGCCTCCTTCTGGAGCTCTGACGACGTTTCTGTAGCCTCCTGTTCCTCCAGGAGGAGCGATGTCTGCCGCTGTTGTTGCTGCCGAAGTCGCTGTTGTTCGACTCCTGCTCCGTTTCTGGTTCCGACTCGTTGTCTGACGCGACAAACTCGTCCTCGGAGCTGAAGACAAACAGAAACGTGAAGGGTTTGGTACAGATCCGAGGTCAGAGGGAGGTCGGTGCTGAAATATACCCCGTACCTTCCACTGAGGCGAAACTCTTCCTCGCTCTCCTCCTCGTCCACGGTGCTGTCGCTGTCCAGATCGTTGAGCCGCCGGCGTTTCTTCCTGCGCTGCCCGGCGTTGGGTCGGGGCGGCCGGCCGTTCTCTTTCCCCTCCTCTGCCTGGAGGATGGTGGAAATGTCTTTACCTCTGTGGCCTGTGATGTTGGCCATGTCTTTACCTCGACCAGCTCCTGCAAAACATAATTATATCAGATTTATTTCTCACATCAGGACAACAATTCAAACTGCATTCATCATTTTAACCTTTAATTCTTGGATTACAGTTTGGATTAAACAAGATGAAGTGAAATTAGGAGGTGCTGAAAACTTCATTTATCTCGTTACAGCTGCTTTAATCGTACCTCCACCTTCGGCTTCTTTGATGTCTTCCTCAATGGCCTCCTCGATCGCCTCGTCGAATTCATCAAATCTGTCGTTGGCAGTAAGACGCAAGCACGGGTCAAAAATCGGTCCTTAAAAGTGACGATCGCATTACATTTACAGGATACTTCTATTTTTATGTAAACAGTTAAAGGCCAAGCAGTTTCAGGTAACACACAAAAAACAAGTGGCTATAACTAAATGAAAAGGAGGAACATTATGAGCTGGAGCTTCTACCGTTTAATTAGAACTCACATTTAATTCGATATCGTTTACGATCAACAGAAGCGTACAAAAATAAACAACGGTGACACTGTTAATTACTCGTGCACAAACAGAAACACGAAAGCTTCGACTTCTGTGGAACAACGGTTCAGGCTGATAATCCTCCCCAACTATAGCGCTTTATTTTTAAATTATCCACCATAATCAAACAAACAATCGACGTTTAAATTGCGTCGAAACAAATTTGACCAAATGTAGAAATTGTGCCGAAGTTGTTTTTCCACAAATTCAAAAAGTCTTTCACTTTTAAAAGTATTTTTTTGTCAGTTTTTCCAGAAACACCGTTTGCATCTTTAAAAAACCCCTTCGTGCTTTTATTGCCATCATAAATCAGTCCCGACCAATGAAACAGTGAAATCAAACTTCTACAAAATCATACTAATTAAATAAAATGATCTAATATAAAGTTAACTGTTGCGTAAATATTCATCGTCTTTACAAAGGGAACTGTCCCACTCCAACACAAACGAAAAGACATTTGAAATGTCCAAGTTAGGACGGACACAAGAATTTACAAGCCCAAAACATTCCCGGGAGTTCTGTCTGATCATCACCAAGAAATGGAAGGAATACGGGACGAATCAACGAAGAGCAGGTCGTCTCCGTGCACGGAGGAGGATAGTGAGAGCTCTCTGAAGGTGATGGGAGACTGAGCATACGACAACTGTTGCCCTCGTTCTTCTCCAATCTAAGCTTCTTATTGAAAAAATACAGATTTTAAAATCTTTAGACGCTCTAAACCATTTGTTGGTGAAGACAAACACCTGCAAGAGAAAGCTGCCTTTTAAAATTTCAATAGATCCTCAGATTATTTTATATCAAGTTGTAAGCATTAAATGAGTTTGAATCTAAAATCGCCCTAGTTTTTATTTTTTGCTGCGCAGTTTGACAGAAGTTAAAAACATCTCAAACCTGTAGCTGATAGTCTTCTTCGCCCTCGTTGACCTACGACCCCAGCTCTTACTGCGCTTCGGTTCTTTTTTCTCTTTGATGACGATCTCCGGTTTCTCCTCCTCCTCCATGTCCACCTGGAAGGAGTTCGGGACGTTTAAGTTTACGAACATCAGCGCGTGAATCGGTTTGTCTCCGTGCAGCGTCAGCGTGTACTTACAGACGGTGTGATGATGTTCTCAACGCTGATTCCTACATAAATTAGACGTTCTTTCCTGCAGGACAAGAAACACAACGAGAAAGCGCACATTGGTACTAAATTTAAAACCTAAGATATTGTCTTTCACTTCCTTTGGAAGTGAAATGGATAGGCCTGTCACGATAACAAGTTTTGCTGGGCGATTAATTGTCTCAGAAATTATTGCGATAAACGATAATATTGTTTGAAATTTGACAATAATTAGTCATTATTGTCAAATTTAAGAAGAAATGTTGGTTAATTTTGTGTGTAGTACCTGTTTTGACCACTGGATGGCAGTATAAGACCGTTTGAATTGAAGGATGGATAGTGAGGGAGCGAGCAGTGTGTCTCTAAGAAAAATGGGAGTGAGGTCCCTTGACGTGACATGGGCTGTCTCTTGTTCCTGTTTTTCGGTTCTCAAAATGGCGGACGCTCGGTGTGGTTTGAGCTCTTTAGCATAGCATTTTTCACACAAAGCTTTTAATAAAAAAGTCAGTGAACAAGTTCTCAGCTTCTTTTTGCAGAGAAAAAACTTTTTAGACGAAAGCACGGGTTTCAACTGTGAATTATGGAGCTTTGACAAGACAAGTTTTTTCCCTGAGGTTGGCCTGTTAGCTTAGCTCGTAGCTTAGCTGCTTTTAACGATCCCACAGGTGATTTTGGATGGCTAAAACAGATTTTAAAGAAAAAAGAGAAAGGGAGGGGTCAGCGAAGAGCACCGGAGTTAAGTCTTTTGTCATCCAGTGTCTTCAGTAGAAAGAGAGACACGAAGAAACGATAAAGCCGATCAATGAAAATGAGGTCGATATTTTCATTTATCATGTGATTAATTGATTTATTGTTTACAGCGACAGGCCTATTCATGAAGAATCTGAAGTGAAAAAACAAATTAATGGCTCAATAAAGTAATTACTGTGTCAACAAATGCCATGAAATAAATAACTCTAGACAGTTACTGTGCTTTAAATTTAAACTAATAAATGTATTTTAAGTTGAAATGTTAGTTTTAACAGTTGGCAGCATTAAAAACTTTTTAGTACCAAATAAATCAACATTTTACACACAACTGGAGAGACAATAATTATAAAAACATTTAAATGTATGACCTATAAGAACAGCTGTACGTGATCATTTCATGATTTTTACACTAGCTTCGTTAGTTTTAGTCCAGGTCTTTGTGGGAAAAGCTTGAAGCTTTTTTGTTCTTTAATATTCCTCAACTTTGTCTTCAGGGACACGAATATTGTTGCAAAACCCAAACAGAAACCACGAACCTAAACCAGGACCAGTGGAACAACACGGCGCTTTGCCACGGTCTCAACTCTCAATGGCTCCACACCAGTTAAAGGCCTCCCCACTGCTGGTACCCACCCCCACTCAGCCCGGTTTATGGGACCACCTTGATCGTGGTTCTGAGCGGGCTGCTCCGAGGGGATGATTTTGAAGTCAGCAGACAGCAGCTGTTGATTGTTCAGCGGAGCTACGTGATTAAATGACCCGCCCAGCAGAACTGCAAACTACATCTGAACCTTCACGTCCTCATCGTGATGGACGGCACCACAATAAATATTTACAAAGAGATATCGGAGATGAGGGCACAGCACAGCCACACCTGGACTTATAAGCAAAGACCACGAGTGGAGTGGCTCGAACACAACGACCTGTTGTGGGGAAACAGGTAAGCCTCCACTGGAGTGGCTGCAAATCACCTCAACCTGAGAGGAGCCGAGAAGAGGAGCCGAGTGAAGCCGCTCTTATCACTGGCAAAGCAGCCGAAGTGTTCCTATTAAACAGAACTCAGAAGCTGCTTCATCATTAAGTATAATTCTGATCTCCTATTCGGTTCTTCTCAGGTGTAGGTGCGTGTCTCTTTGGGAGTTTGTCCTTCACTCTGTGGGCGGGATCATCTGTCGGAGCTATGGGAGGAGGCGGGGCTTACGGCAGCACTCGCTGCTCGCTGAGGACAGTGACTACAGAACGATCAGTGCCTTCACTGCCGCCACTAAAAGTCTCCAAACACACTGGGAAAAGTAGCTAGATTTGTTGCTAGTCGCTCGTTTGAAAACACAAAGAAAAAAAAAAACGTAGAGGGGTCTGAAAACTTGAGTGACAAAGCTGGGAGTCCAAGTACAGCCTTGGTTCATCCAGTGACGTCGATCCACGGATCGATCAACAGCTGCAGTTTGATGAAGTCAAAAACGTTGGCTCGGCTCAGCTGGAACCACGGCCGGGTCCAAACACCGAGCAAGAGCAGGGACTAAAGAAACAACTGGCCGACGAGGAGCAAACTGATTCAAGTCACGTCCGTGAAGAAGCAGCCATAGTGTCAGCTCAGGTTTATTCAAGACAAAACCAGAGAATCTCTCACCGTCTCTCGGCTCGTTCCTTCTTTTTCAAGGCGGCGTCGAGGTTTTGAAGCTGCTCGTCCAGCCTGTCGCAGAGTTGCTTCTACAAATGGGATAAATGAAATATTTTCAGCTTCAACCCTCATTTCCGTTCCTTTCCTTCAGCCTTCACCCCTCAGACGGATACGTACGTGCTGACAGGGTGGGCAGAACCACTCTCCATCAGGGATGATCATGAGGGGAGGTCTGAGACAGGCCGTGTGGTACCCGCTGTCACACGAGTCACACAGTAAGATCTGCAAACAAACAGGCTGATCATAAACGGAGCGTTTCGCACCCACACACATTTAGGTTTGCAAGTTAACACTTTTAAAGAGTTGCTGCGATTCATAAAACCACACACACGCAAAACACGACGTGGAAATACAGCAGTCCCTCGCTACTTCACGGCACGACTTTCAGGACCCGCTCTTTCGTGGTTTTTCAATGATCGTCAACTTTAATATTACTCACGTGATTGGGACGGTACGGGATTAAAAGTTTATGAAAGAAAATACTTCGGACAAGCGCAGCCATTTTGTAGTTTTCTTTCAATAAGCCTACACTGTAACGCAGGTCAAAAGAACTACACCACCCAGAAGCCAACAGTGCTTCCAGCTGCTGCTTTCTGCCGAAATGGAGGGAAAGTTCTGCGACGCAAAGTCAGAAGTAACGATCGATCTGCGAAGCTCACAGAACTGGCAGGAAAGTCTCAAACAATCCTGAAGCTCAATTATCCACGTGCACATCACCCTGGACGGGAGCGGTGGGCTTCGGTGCTGCAGGGTAGGTCTGCAGAACCAGAACCGAGCTGCTGGTCTGCAGAGCTGGTGAGTAAATTTTTGCAGTACTGTGCACAGTACATATACGCATGTTGTTAAAATGACGTCGGCTTAAGAGTTTAGATTAAAACGTTGCAAGAGTGTGGGAAGGGTTTATAAAGCCTTAAAGAATATATAAATATTAAAATAAATATAGCGTCCCTACTTTGCGGTTTTTCACCTATCGTGGGGGTGTGTGGAGCGTAACCCCCACGATAATCGAGGGACAACTGTAAACCAGAAATGTTTTATTAAATATTTTGTGGATTATTACATGATTGCCACATTTGCTATATCTTGGCCTAAGTTTGGTAGAACACGGTCTCAGTAGGTGAATTTTATCTCCTCCCCACCCCCAACGAAAAAAAGATTCCTAAAGAAGGTGCAGAAGGTGAGAACATGAGACCTTCATGGTGAAGTGTTGATTTTAGATTATGTTTCTAAATTAGTTTGTACAATCGATGGTTTAAATGCAGAAAAATGCTCCTGGATTTAAAAGTTGACTCAACTCACAGTTAAAACCTTTTGTGAATCTGTTTCTTCATATACGTGTAATTTCCTTTTACAGCAGTCTCTTTCTTGTTAAACTGCTTTAAATGAATCTTATACTTGAACGTGTGAACAGAGGAGTGAAATCAGAAAGTAGGCCTCTGACGGCACCCACCAGCTCAGGGTGATTTGGAAGACCGCAGTGTTTGCAGGGGTCGTCGTTGGGAGGTAGATCGTCGTCCGAGGACGTCGAAGAGTCCGAGCTTCGTCTCTCGCGGTTCCGGTTCCGCCTCTTTCTGCTTCGCTCAACCTTGTAGTCCTCGTCGCTGTCGTCCTCTTCCTCACTGTCCTCCTCCTCGCTGGACTCCTCCTCGCTGTTTTCATCCTCAGAGTTTTTCTTTTTCCGCCGCGTCCGTGTGTTGGACCAACGAGCTCTCCGCCTCTTTCTTCCCTGAAGACAAACATGGCTGCCGTAACCGTTTCCATAAAGACGAGCAGAAATTAAAAAGTGGGGATATTTTTGTCTTACCTTGGGTTTGGGCTGACTCTCCTGATCAGCCTTTTTCTCTTTGGGTTTTCTTTGAACAGTCTTTATGTCGGTCTCCTCCTCATCCTCCTCTTCGTCTTTCTCCTTCTCGTCTTTGGCCTCGTCCTGTTTTTGCGGCGGCGCAGCGGCCTTCTCGATCTTTTTGTCCTGAATCTCCACCGCCTTCTGCGTCGGTTTAGAGATCCTCGGCGATCTTCGAAGGTACCTCCCGGTGTTCGTGTCCGACTCGGAGTCTCCCTGGCGCTCTTCGCTCTGAAGCTCGACTTTTCGTCGATGCGCCGGAGGCCGGTTCATCCGATGAGCGTCACCGCGGCTCTCCACCTTCTTCGTTTTGTTTTTTTCTGTGGAGGCATCGGTGGATTGTCCTTTGTTCGGCCGTTTGCTGCTTTCTTCTGAGGACTTGACATCGAGGTCTTTGCTCGTTTGTTGGACTTCAGAGTCCTTATTTTCTGATGAACTTTTGTTTTGAGCTTTTTCTTCCTTTGCTTCACTTTTTACGCCTCGATCAGTTGAAATATCTTCTTTATTTGAAAGCTTTTTGTCTTCAGCAGGATCCTTCTTGCTTTCTTCCCTGGTGTCCTTTGAGTCTTTCTCAGGCTCCTTCTCCTCGTTTTCTTGTCTTTTAGATGCTTTATCCGTTTCTTCACAGGCTTGTGTCTTGACTGGACTGGATGGTTCATCCTTTCCTTCGCGTGCATCGTCTGTCGCCTTGTTTTTAACAGAGTTCAGCTCCATTTTCTTATCTTCTTGTGGCTTCATCAGCTCGTGCTGACCGTCCAGCGTCTCCCCTGCGGCCTGTCTGGACTCAGCGTCGCCTCTCGTGGTGACATCACATACGGTGCGATCCGCGCAGTTGGTAATTTTCTTCACCTCTTTGGGATTTTCTGTCTTTTTCTCACAAACCTGGTCGACAGTTGTTTTGACGTGGCTCTCCTCAGAGGGTTTACGTGATTCTGACGGAGGAGCAGGAGGCGCCAGGTTCTCCTTTTTGTTGACCGTTTCTTCTGGTTTGTCGCACAGCGATGGTTCGTTTGGTTTTTCAGGTGATAAAGAGGCTTCGGACTGAACGGGTTTCTCTGGAGGATCTTTGTCTGCAGACGGTGTCTCAGTCGTCGTAACGGATTCTGACGTCCCCCTCAGAGCAGACACATCTGATCTGTCAACACGACTTCCAGAGGCGCCCGTTTTAGTCGATCCGTCGGTCCGGTTTGGTTCGGACGTGTCCGAGCTTCCCTCCGACTCAGCTTCTTTGGATTTGAGTTCATGATTTGAGTTTAACTTGTCCAATTTATCAGTTTCCTTTCGTAAGTTTGTTCCGTTTTCTGTAGAAGAGATTCCTTCTGCTGATTTGGACTTTTTTATTTTCTCAGGATTTTCGTGATTAGATGTTTTTTCCACTCCATTATTTAAGTCTTTACATAAAGCTATTTGTTCTTTTGATGGTTGCGAAGAGTCGTGAGCATCCTCTTGTCCAGTTTGCACATTTTCTGTTCTTTTAGAGCCACTTTGCTGTGATTTGACTTCCTTTATAATCTCTGTCCTACACGCTTCGTGCTTCTCCTGTGGCCCATCCTGGTCTGAGGGAGGAAGAGCGTTGGATTTATTCGCCTGGTCTTTGTCAGCAGCAGATTCTTTCAGCGACTCTCTCTCTGACGGAGGCTGAACTTCACCGTTAACTTGATCATGTACTTTCTGAATTTTCTGCGACTGTTCAGTTGATTCTGCTTCAGAAGCCTCCTTCGGGACGGCAGCTGGTGGGTTTTGTGCTGTTATGGACCCGTTTTTCTCAAAGTTCTCACTGAACTTCTTTCCCCGTTTCTTCAAAGGGATTTTGGCCTGCTGGTCATTCTTCATGGCGTGCTGGATCTCCTCTGAACGCTTCTTTGTGGCCTCGTCTTCTTTTTCCCTCTTCACCGACACGCTCGTCGTCGTGCAGGGCGGCGTTGGTTCCCGCGACACCGGTTTGATGTCCGTCACCTCCATCGGTTCTTCTTTGACGTTTTCAGCTTTGACGCCGTTTTCCGAGTCAAGCTCAGGTTTGCCTTCAACAATGCCGTTCAGCGCCAACTTGGTCTCAGAGGATTCTGTTTTCAGTTCGTCCTTCTGCGTTGCTTCATTTTGTTCCAGACAAACAGTCTTGTCCGAGTCCTTGCTCTCTCCGTCTGACGTGCCCTCGGTCTTCTTCACGTCCCCTAAAAGTTATCGACACGATGGTTCAAGTTTCGATTCTTGTAAGTTGATTCAGAACAAAACATCAGTTCCATGAATAAGAAAAAGTTCCTTTATAAGAAGACTCCTGATAAATTAACATATTTTTTCCACATTTTAGTCATTTAATTAATCAAAGTTACTGGCAATGAAGTGAAAAAGCTTAAAGCTTCTGCACAAATTAAAACATCTAAATGTTTTGACTTAAAAGAGAAGCTAAAAATCAAAACAATACTTAAAAATAACAACAAAACTGATTTTTTTCTGAGCAAGTAGTAACATAAAAGTTCAATATTCTAAAGTTGACCTTTGTTTTCTGTTTTTTCGCCGTCCTCTTCATGGTCAGGCTTGTTTTTCTTTTCCTCGTCTTTCTTCAGCAGCTCGGGGTCAATTTGTGTCTTGAGCAAGGCGACGACTTCAGCCAAATCATTTCTAGTTCTAAAGGAAGGAAAAAGAGATTTTAAATGTATTTTCCAGAAAATACTAATGTACTGTACTTGCTGCCCAATAAGTCGCATCAACCCAAATATGCCTAATAAAGTGGAACAATCCATAAATACGTCGCATCTATTATGCGTCACCGCTGACAACCCAGAAATGTGGGCCGGTGTTGTGCCAAAAATCGAATGGCTGCCAAATGGCGGCTGCGGGAGCGTGCACGGGAGGACTTTAAGAATTATAGCAAGGGTGTATCTCAGTTTAACTTTTCATTAAAAAATGCACTTTAATGGTCAAATCAGCTGCATTTCAAAAGCCGATTCGCAGCTGCTGGAGCGCGCAGAGGGAGGACTCGCTGTGCATTCCTTTGAAATTTAACAAGATAATCACCTAAAACAACTATTTGTTTGCTTGAAATTATAGTAAAGGTGTGTCTCAGTCTAACTTTTACTTAATAAATGCACTTTAATGCTCAAATCAGCTGCATTTCACCTGGGCGGCGCGGTGAAATGCAGCTGATTTGACATTTGCTCCAGGAATATGGAAAGCCAAGTGTCTCATTAATAGCCACTTTTACCTATTAATGAGACACTTGGCTTGCCATATCAGTCGAGGGCCCTCTAGTGGCTGAAAATGGTAGTGTTCAATATTTTCAGTCAGAATGAATGAAATCATCAGAGCTCAACCAAAAATTGGTTTATAAATGGGGGGAAAAAACATAAATATGTCGCTTCACTGTATAAGTGGCAGGGCATGCTAATTTATGCAAAAAACATGATACAGCGAAAAATACGGCACTGATATTTAAACAAACATGCATGAAAATCTAAGGATTTGTCTGCAAACGTTAGGATTGAATTTGCACTTTAAAATGTCCGAGCGTAATCTTTGTGCTGACCTGACGATGCACTTCCACGATGCCGCGTCCAAGTCGTCCTGCTCCTCCACGTAAACGCGCACGTTGTCGTCCTGGTCCAGCTGAAACCAGTACATCTGCCCGTCTTTGTCCCGGCCAATTGGCTGCAGACGCATTTTATCGGGGTCCTCGTCATTGATGGCGGTTTTGAACTTTACGTTGTCGTCAAACTGACACTCGCACAGATACTGAAGACAGAGCAGGAACAAAGTCATTCATCTTAAACTTAAACCAGGAGAACATCAGAGGACCTGCCGAGTCTGGGAACTTTTAAACATACAGATAAATCAAACATGTATTCAGGCGGGGACTACTCGGTGCCTGGCTTCTGATTTGAGTAATTTATTATTAAACTTTACAGATCTAACAGAATGTGAGCTACAAGTTCATATTTAGCTCTAATCTTGATATAAATGTCAATTATTCTCGAGCACGAGTTCTATTTTTGTTAATAAAAATATCCAGGAAACCTGACTGTACCTCGTTATTCAAACATCATTCATGTTTTGTTTGCAGTTTTTCTGAACTTTACAACTAGAAAAAAGTTTATAAGATGTCAACAAGCCATCAGTGACATTATTAAAGCGACAAGTGTTTCTTTTTGAGCTTTAGTTTAAAACTTCAAGTAACTCATCATGGGGCATGAAAAACACAGCAGCATCACTACAAGCTGGATCAAAGACAGTTCTCACTTTAAGTATCCCCGTCTTGCACTCCATCGTCAGCTGCTTGTACCCCTTCTGTTCGAGTTCCCATGCCCAGGTTGAGTTGATGTCCTGACACACCTGCAACAAAAACCAGAGCTGAACCAGGACCGACACGACGCAGGAATATTAAAGTCAGGGTCGGATCTGAATGACGCAACAACAAACACCAACGGTTGAAAAGCTGCCTTCATCCTCCCATCACTCATATTTGTTGTTGTTTTTTCCTCTAGTCTGTTTACACAAAACATAAACAAGTCAAAGTGGATCAAACGTGTCTCTGAAGATCATCCTGCTGCTTCAAAGTGGACAAACTATTAAATCCTTGACATAAATTATGGATATTCTGAGCCGATCAAGACCCAGACTGGGAATCTAGGCATTTATTTTTTCTGTTGGATGTTTCTTCCTGTTAAAAATGGAGTTTTTCCTTTCCACTGTTGCCTTTGTGCTTGTTCAGGATGGGAGACTGACACAATCTGCTGACTTCCTTAGATAAATAATGTTACTAATTGATTATTATGTGCTGTAACTGTATGTGAATGTTTCTGTCCTGAGATGAAAAAAAAAAGAATTGAGTTGAATGTTTTGGTCATTTTTCTGGTTTTAGAATCATTTAACTCCAGAACCAAGTTGTCTGGTGTGTTTGAAGTGATGTTTAGTCCAATAGTTATCAAGAGTTTAGTATCAGCCGTGAATCAGTAACAGAGCCGCAGTTTGGAAGAGAAGAATGTGATTCAGGCTAAAGACAAACCAGACCGATCCCAGTTTTAAATTGTTTTTTAAAGCAAATAAAAGAGACTCAGCAGACTAAGGTGCCTACATTTGCTTGGTAACAGACATTGATCAGTCAAGAGAACAGTGACCAATTAAACAGATGTCATGCACAAGTGCAGAGGTTTGATGTCGGCTAACATTGTGCACTTTAACACAAGTACGACACTTCTGCAGGAGTCGTGTCATTTGATTCCTCTCGCTCCATTACTCTGTGCTCTATGGCTGACAAATACTAATTATTGAGAACTTTTTCAAAATGACTGCACTAGATATGACAGAACCAGGACAATATGTGTGGAAACAATTAGAAACCAGCCACTTACTGAGCATCTCTAAAACGGCAGTAAGATCAGAAATGAACCAAAACTTAAGCTTTCTTTGTTTCTCTGTAATGGATGAGAGTCATAAAGTGCTCCAAAGCAACATCAGGATGTGTTTAAAATCAACCTTCTCCACCCGTAACACAGAGAAATATTTTACCAGCCGTACACAGTGAGGAAAATAAGTATTTGAACACCCTGCGACTTTGCAAGTTCTCCCACTTAGAAATCATGGAGGTGCATGTCCACTGTGAGAGACATAATCTAAAAAGAAATCCAGAAATCACAAATGTATGATTTTTTAAATAATTTATTTATGTGTTACTGCTGCAAATAAGTATTTGAACACCTGCCAATCAGCAACAACTCTGGTCCTCAAAGACCTGTTAGTCCGCATCTAAAGAGTCCACTCCACTGATTATTCTAAATTAGAAGCACCTGTTTGAGGTGGTTAGCTGCATAAAGACACCGGTCCACCCCACACAATCAGTAAGACTCCAACTACTAACATGGCTAAGACCAAAGAGCTGTCCAAAGACAATTATTAGAACATGGAAGAAGCTAAACACGACTGTCACTCTCCCTCGGACTGGGGCTCCATGCAAGATCTCACCTCGTGGCGTATTGATGATCCTAAGAAAGGTGAGGAATCAGCCCAGAACTACACGGGAGGAGCTGGTCCATGAGCTGGCACCACTGTTTCCATGGTTACTGTGGGTAACACACTAAGACGTCATAGTTTAAAATCATGCATGGCCCGGAAGGTTCCCCTGCTTAAATCAGCACACGTCCAGGCCCGTCTTACGTTTGACCATGACCATTTGGATGATCCAGAGGAGTCATGGGAGAAAGTTCTGAGGTCAGATGAGACCAAAATAAAAAACTTTCTGGTCTTAATTCCACTCATCGTGTTTGGAGGATGAAGAATGATGAGTACCATCCCAAAAACACCGTCCCTACTGTGAAGCATGGGGGTGGAAGCATCATGCTTTGGGGGCGTTTTTCTGCACATGGGACAGGACGACTGCACTGTATTAAGGAGAGGATGACCGGGGCCATGTATTGTGAGATTTTGTGGAACAACCTCCTTCCCTCAGTTAGAACATTGAAGATGGGTCGTGGCTGGGTCTTCCAACGTGACAATGACCCGAAGCACACAGCCTGGAGAACCAAGGAGTGGCTCCGTAAGAAGCAGATCAACGTTCTGGAGTGGACTAGCCAGTCTCCAGACCTAAACCCTATAGAAAATATTTGGAGGGAGCTCAAACTCTGTTTCTCAGCAACAGCCCAGAAACCTGCTGATCTAGAGAAGATCTGTGGAGGAATCGTCCATAATCTCTGCTGCAGTAAACCTGGTGACAAACTACAGGTAACCTTTGACCTCTGTAACTGCAAACAAAGATAATGTACCAAATATTAACACTGATTTTCACTGGTGTTCAAATACTTATTTGCAGCAGTAACACACAAATTAATTATTTTTAAAAATCATACATTGTGATTTCTGGATTTGTTAAAATTTAGATTATGTCTCTCACAGTGCACATGCACCTAAGATGAAAATTTCAGACCCTCCATGATTTCTAAGTGGGAGAACTCGCAAAGTTGCAGGGTGTTCAAATACTTATTTTCCTCACTGTAAATGAATAGTATGTTTGAAAAGTGCTTAATAAAGTATGTGTACTTCACTGAAAAACAAGACTAAATTGTGCAAAAAGGACTTCATCATAGACTAATTAGATGGGACATGTAAAGTTTTAACACGTTACAGAATAAACTAGTTTACGATCTAAAAGGAGATAAATGCTCCGTCAAAAAAGGTTAAATCAGGTCAACTGAACAAGTTCCTTTAAGTGAGAAACATAAATGCTCATTCAGTGAGAAACACCTGCGACATTTTGATAGGTGTCTTTAGTAGAGCTGTCATTTCTAACACGAACCCGGCCCCGCCCGACCCGTATTAGGGCGGGCTGGGCCATAATAATGTGCTTAATGTGCTGGCTGGGTCGGTGTCGGGCTTTTGATTGCGTCAGCGGACGATCCAATTATATGGCTACATGGCTTGCCATACTATCATCAGCCGCACCTGGCCATTTGACCGCGCACTGACCGGCCTTGAAAGAGGTAAAACATTCAGTTAAGCTTCAGATGGACTGCCAGCGATCCATCGTCCAAATGGACGTTCATTCAGCCGCTGCACTCAGTGGACGCTCGCAGCCGACGACCCAAACAGGTGAGATCACAAAATACCTGACATGTCAGAGCAGGGTCCATGTCTGAATAATGCAGAATGCAGGTAGAAGCAGGGATTTAATGCACTTTGACGGCCATGAAAGGACAAACACCCCCTCAGCTCCGATCTTCTGCCCCTTTTATTCAGCCGTGCGCGTCCGCCGACCGTTAATATAAGAAGTCAATGCTTAATTAAAAATGTTAGGGTTTTCTTTTTCAGGTTTAGACCTGTAACAAAGTCCATGCTCAATAATCCAGGTATACAATTCAACATTTTTCAGTCAGGTCATCTGAACAGTTTCTTTTTTTGTGCTAAAACGTTTCACCTTCGATCCGGAAGGCTTCATCAGTCCAGGAAACACACAACACAAAACTGATTCTCAGTTGAACTCTCAGTTCTCTGATGAAGCCTTCTGGATGGAAGGTGAAACGTTTCAGCACAAAACGAGAAACTGTCCAGATGACCTGACTGAAAAATGTTGGATTGTATACCTGTGATTACTGTTAATTTGTCGGGTGGGGTTCGGAAACGATGGCTACGGGCTGAGGCCGTGCCGGGTCAGATTTTTTGGACCCGAATGCAACTCTATAGTCTTTAACCTCTAAATACCCAGAGTCCTCATGTGGGGACAGATATTCTACTCTGTTGAACTTCGATCTAATTTCTGAACTACAATCGTCCCTCACTATATCGCGGGTTATACATTCCTCTCATCGTCATCATCTTCATCACCACCACCCAAGTGTTTAAGAGCATATAAAGTGTTAATAAGAGTGGGAAGGGTTTATAAAGCCTTTAGTATATAATAAAATAAATATAACGCTGCTACTTCATGGATTTTCACCTACAGCGGGGGTCTCTGCAACGTAACGCCACGATAGATGAGGGACACTGTACTAACTTGAAAAACAATGTCTGATTTTTATTTTTTTTTTTCTAAGCCCAGATAGATCGGGGGAAATACAAATGCACGACTAACAAACCTTAAGACTGAGGAGGTTAAGATGAGTAGGAAGTGCACTCTGGGAGAAACGATGACGGAGCGACGTGTTGTCCCAACAACAGACAATTAGCGCTGGCAGCAGTTCGTCTTGTCCCGGGTTACTTCAAACCTAAGTTGCTTTTATTTACACAGACCGAGCTCCTAGAAGTTCATGCTGGCAGAAACAGGTTCCTACTGGGATCCTCTACACCTGCTGTCTTTGTGCTAAAAGCACAGAACATGCACATTAAATCTAAAATTAAACACTAAAATCTTTAATAGACAAAGCTGAAGACGGTTTTCAGGTTGCAGCGGAAAAGGAGCATTTCTTGCATCAAAAACAAACTCAAACATCTGGAATTCAACAGTTTGCTTGTTGTCGTTTCGCCCCAGCGCTCATTAGAACTGAAGATCCACGTCCAACTATTCCGTGGATTTCACAAGTTTAAACAGGTGCTACATATATGAAACGGAGACAAGCAGCTTTCCGTGTCATTCTGTATGATCATCTAGAAAACAATAAAAAAGTGATGGATAATATTAGAGCTCAAAGCTTGAGCACCAACTCCAGCTGGAGGTGCACGAGCTTCTCCTCAACCAACACAGCTTCTCAGAGTCACTTTAGACTTTTCAACTTCATCCAAGAACCAAACTAACTTATAATGAGCAGAAAAACTTGAAGGACTTTGAGGCATCAACACAAACGCTGAACGTTTACCCTGGCCAGATGCTTCTCCCATCGGTCTGCAGACACCGACTTCCCGATCTTCCTCAGCAGCTTGACGTGAAGATCAGCCAGCAGCTTCGGAACTGAGGAGACACAAACAAGTCAAATGGTTTACCTTTAACACAAAATATATTAAAAAAAAAAATCTACATTTTTACTTTAACAATCAAGAAAATGAAGCTGCTGCTGTTCTTAGAATTTTACTTGGAAACTTTTTGTTTATAAACCAAAATGATAACGCAAACATCATAAAAGTAACTCCAGTTCTTCCAGCAGTCTCATCGTGCTGCATAATGATGAGAAACCAGTTTATTTTGGAGCAGCTCAACTTTCAACGTGCACACAGAAAACATCTAGTAATTGTTGTTTTTTCTGGCAGAAGATCCTAAATAAAATAGAAGTTAATCATCTGAGAAGTTTGAAAACTGAGTCGACATTTCTAATTCTTTTATGTTTGACTTACTTGGACCTGTTAATGTGAACATTTAAAATAAATAAATCCAAGGATCATCACAGTAAAATGAAGAATAAACAAAACATAGAGTCACTGATTTAAAGTAAACTCTGGAAAGAAAGTGTGCGCTTGATTTGTTTTTCCCCATCCCAATTATTTATATAATACATGAGTTATAAATGCCAGAAAAGCTGGAAAGATTAATAATTGTACACAACATACAAATGATAACACTTTGGGTAAAATATTCAAATTCTGACGTCAAGGATATCTGCAAATATTTTTGCACAAGTGAACTGACATGGCAAACCCATAATAAATTAAAGTTAAAAAATGTTCTGTGATGATAAATATTTATAATTAGTAATATATATATATATTTTAAAAATGCCAGAAATGCATCTAAGGAGAAAAAGACAATTTCAGCTTTCATCTCCTTTTTCTTTACTTTTAAAAGATTTTTATTTGATTACATATTTAAAAAAAACATTTTAAACAACATTAATATTCATTGTTTTTGACATTACATATCAGTATTTACTATTATGCTCTTTGGAATGAACAGGAATGTTAATAAATTAAAAATTCAACAACATTACAGATGTTTTTTAATCCTCTTCTTATGATAAATAATATAAAACACGACAAAGTGACACCGCATGTAAATCAGAGGCAAAAATTAAAACCCAATCAGGAGCGCCTCGAACCGGAAGCACATGACAAGTGTCAATTTACTGCAATGAGCGGCGGAAGTTGACGTACAACTGATTTACTTAGAAGAAAACAACTCTAAATGTTTAACTTAAAGCCAGCGAGTAGAAAATTACACGTTAAAGGAACACAAACCTGTAATAATTAGTTATATGAGCAGCCAAAATGAATCTGAAAGCGTTTATTTAGAAATGAACAATTTTATTGTGACAGCGTCAACCGGAAGCTTCTCGCTGTTGCGCATCACTCTGCAGTAGCTCGGCTAACCGCTGCCTGGCAAAAAATATCTTAACTGTTAATAAAGTGCACCATTTCCAGCCTGCTTCGCGGCTTGACGTGCTTAGCCGCAGTTCATTAAAAGCCGCAGTTTGTTACGCAAACCACCGTGACGTGTAAACTGCGTTTCCCCCGCACATTTGCGTCTGTGTTGTGAGAAGCAGCGGATAAAGGCTGGAGGAAAAAAAAAAAGCCCAATTGAGAAAAGCTAAAAAGTGAGAGAAAACATCGAACTATTCGGCAGATTTACATTGCAATCAGCGTTAAAACGTGTGTAGAAGCATTTTCCTCTTTGAACGGCAGATCTGGATCGCAGTTAATTTGCATTTAAGAAAAGACGAAGGTTTAAAAAACACACAATAACACAGCGAAGCTAACGTTAGCTCGTAGCTCCATTATCATTAACGCTGAAGCCTCTCCTCGTCCTCGCCACCAGCTGCCTGGTTTTGCGCCTCACCTGAGGATGTGTCCTGCAGGTATCTCTCCAGCTGAGGAAAAGTGAGCTCCGGTAAGTCCAGTAAGGCTCCGTACCGCTCCAGGAAAGAGCAAATCACGGCGTAATTTGGACACAAACTGGGAGAAGAACTCGCCGTTGCCGCCGAAGCAGCCATCTTTTCCACGCCAGTGTCAAGCAAGCGGAAACTAACGGCACCACTTCCGGTGTTAACAAAATAAAGCAGTACAAGAGCAAAACAAGCACAGTTACAAATAAAGTCCAGTTGTTTTGTTTTGTTTTTAGCATTTTTTTGAAAACAAGCACTTGCTTTATTTTCTTCATTTACTGAGTCTATTTTATCTGCGTTTAAATTTATTTAAAAAGCTTTAAATGCAACATAATGCACAGACACTACTATTAAAAATAGATCACTGTGAATGCTGTTTGGCGTATTGTTTTTGTACTATTAGTGCTTAGCGTAATCTTAGTTCATATCTTAGATCTTATTACTGTTTTCTTTACAATTTAAACTTTTGTTGGATGTAACTGGGACCCTGTGTACACAATTTCGTTCCACCACATGTACCACATATGATGCGAATGACAATAAAGAACCTTGACCTTGATTATTAATCAGAGTTAAGTGGCTCAACAGACAAATAAACAAACCTACAAGTGGTCAGGTACTAACAAAAAGTATATTTTTAAAATAAGGTAAATAATAATATTTTGAAAAAAGTAAAGATCTTCATGAAGCCCAGAAACAAATTGTAGTTATTAGATGCAAATGTAAAAAGTAAGACACATCAACATTTTTTTGCAATACTAATTCATATTACATATATAATATGTAATTCTGTAATAAGTGTAGAACTAGACTGAGGAACAGCTTCTACCCTGAAGCTGTTAAGACTCATAAATCTCTAACCAGAAAAATCACAGTAATGTCACTTTAATTGGAGATTTGTCACTTTATCCATGCTGCTGATTTCTTACCCATAAGCTGTTGTATTCATACCCATCTGCTCACAACAGACTCATGTTCAGGCTGCTGTTTAATACACTATATTATATTATTATTGTTTAGCGTATATCTTAGATCCTCGTTTACTTTTTAAAAAAATACTTCATGACTTGGCTATTTTTGGGTGTAACTGGGACCTTGAGTACACAATTTCGTTCCACCTCATGTACCACATGTGAAGCAAATGACAATAAAGGATCTTGAACCTAATTCTTTTGGAAGTTTTTATTATTTATCTTGGCAGAAACACTCAAGTTGGATCAGATCTCCATATTTTTAGCATGATTATTAAAATGGGCTGTTGGATCAGTCCACCTGTGGTTTCCTGACAACGTGCTCTAAGTTGCTGGTTAAATGTGAACGGTCAGCTCAGTAATCCTGAAACGTTGCATTCAGGGTACCTTTTGTATTCACTTTATTCTGATTGGTCCCCTAGCTTTTGTCACATAAAAACGCAACGTTTGATTGAGAGGCGATGAGCTCAACGACAAGGTGATCATCAGGTACTTATTTACTCCACATCTGGAATCTTTGTTTTTCTTATTCCAAGTTATTTCTGGTGTTTTTATCGCAGCATGCTGTCTGATAAACTTTACTGATTTCTTTGTTTTACCCCTCTAGTATTAAACTGACGTGCTCGTGATGATTGTCCCTCGAGTCTGCACAAAAAATCCTCAATATCTTTAAGTGATTTTTATTAACTCGTTGGCATCAGCCCCTCCATCCTCCATTACTCAAGAATGGAGACAAATGCTGCTGTGCATTGAAGTGCACAGACTCAAATCTGATCTGAGTCTGGACATCTTCTCATTTATGTTTTTTATATCTATTACAGATTTCATAAAGTACTTCATGTCAACAGATTATCATGAGCAGCTGTATAAATTATATGAATCAGCAGTAAATACCAACACAAGTCTTTTTTTTGGTCTTCTTAGGAAATAACACATCTGGAGTTTCTTTATCAACTAAATAGCTCTTACATTTGTAAAAGTAAATGATTAAACTTGAAGGTTTTAGATCACGTGTCAAAACTCAAGACCCGCGGGCCAAATGTGGCCCTCGTTGACATTTTTTCTGGCCCCCAAGATGTTAACTTAAATGTAAAATACCATTATCTTTTATTTCCCAGTAATCTTTGATTATGATGTCAAAAGTGCAACAGAGAACATCAAATGAGACCAATCAAACTCTTACTGAGGAACCTGCAAGAAAAGATGTTGGGTATCTAACTCGAGTTAATGTAGATTCTAAAACCAGCCCTTAGTTTGAAAAAGGTTTTAATTTTGGCCCTTTTATAAAGTGTTTGACAGTTTTAGATGGTCTGACATTGTTATAACTTATTTGTCCACTAGAGGGCAGCAAAAACAAACTTTCATATCAAGTAAACATCCATCCATCATCTTTACCTGCTTCTTTCTTTCCTGGTCACAGGTGCCCTTAAAAAATAAAATGTTCTCAGTTTCATCACAAAATAGTCTGGACTAAACTCAACTAATTGCTCAACTCTAACTTTTGCATCGTAGTTAGGATTAGAACAGGTCTCAGATTAAACAGGTCTCTCTTGTAAATGAGTCCTCGAGGCTCAATGAGACTAACCTGTAGAAATAAAGGTTGGATGAAAATGATTAGGACAAAAACACAGATTAAACAGCAAAGACTTGTTTGTTTTATTTATGCTATCTTTATTTCACATTATTGTACACAATAAATACAAACATCCATTGGTGTGTAAATTTGACGCTCTGCAGCTTCTGCAGAGCTGAAACGAAATGTGGGCGTTTATTCACTGAACTTCAGCTTCGGACCCGACGTGGAACCAGGACCAGTAAGCAGGTTAACAACTTCTCTGATGACAAAGAGACTTCAGTTCTTTTAATACAACAGGGTAAATGCAAACTTCAAAAATAAGTTTGATGTCAATTAGATCTCAAGGAGATCAACGAGAACAGCAGCGAGGCTGACAGATATCTCTCTGATCAAACTGAACTACGGTTTTTACAAGGTTTTATTCTAATGCTAATTAAAAAAAAAAAGAAATACTAATAATTGTACAGATATCCATCTCCAAGCTCTCTGTAAACTATCAACACGTCAAAAACAATAAGATCAAAAAGTCAGACTCTTAAAGACACTACGGTGGCTAATAAAGGCTAAATAACACGAGCTGATAAAAGTATTTATATCAATACAGCTGGTAAACATCAACAATACTGAAAGGGAATAAAAAGACATTAAAAGTGCTTCACTATGACAGTATAGGTTTGACGTAGGGCAGCTAGCAGCTCGGATGGTTTCCTCCTTAAGGTGTTTCAAACTGCACGACTTTAGTGTGAACCGACACCGAACCAGCAGCCGATCCCGGCATCATTAGTGTCATAAAAACATGTCAATCTGTTCGTTACAACACAGAAACAACAAAAACTTGGACTACATGTGTAAATACTAAGATCTTTAACTGATTCTAAACATGCGGAGCGAAGAAAACTAACGTAGAGAAGGCGAACAGCGAAACCGTAAAAGGTCCGTTATTAGAAACGAGAACCCGACAGAACTATTAGAACTAGAATTGCCACTTTTCCCTTGTTTGTGTAACTGTTTGCAGTTACGGCGGAGAGGACCAGCCTCGCCCGCGCTGGAGCCGGGGTCCAACGTGGACACTTCTCACCGGTGTCGGAGCAACGTGGAGCTGCGACGCATACAGGTGACCCGAAACCTCAGGAGCGGGCCGAGCCGTCAGTTTTACTGATAATCAATCAATCGGCATGATTGGGAGAAACGGGCTTGAGTTCTGATGTCCAGAAACAAGTCGATCAGCGAGTGTTTCTGAGACAATTTAGACCAGTTAAAGGACCAGTTCAACATTTTAGAAAACCAGGTATTTGCTCTAAAGCAGGGCTATTCAACTAAACTGCTCAGGGGCCAGTTTCTGAAAACCAGCAGCTCAGGGGCCACAGTTTCTGAAAACCAGCAGCTCAGGGGCCACAGTTTCTGAAAACCAGCAGCTCAGGGGCCCGACATCCAGCGATTAAAGTCATTATGTACATAAACCAAAGTTTACAATGATCTGTTACCTTTAAAATTTATTTTATTGCATTGAATCATAAATGCATTAAACAGAACCAGAACCCACCCCCTACCCCCAAATAAATATATATAATTTTTTTAATAAAGTGGGCCAGATTGAAGTCATCTGTGGGCCAGAAATGGCCCGCCGGCCGCCAGTTGAATAGCCCTGCTCTAAAGTCATATTTTTATTTTCTGGAGAGGAAAATGAAGCCAAAAGGTGACGAGCTTTAACATCTAAAGACCGGTCTAAAAATTTAAATGCACCTATAATGCCCCTAAAATTCTTTAATTAGTCTGAAGTGAACAAAAAGAAATCCAACAAAGTTCATTCTGCTCCTCTGGACGGGTTCAACAGAAAACTGTAGAAACGTTTCTTCTTTCATTCGAAAGACTTCTTCAGTTTGAATACAGCTCCTCAGTCTAAAGAAGTATCTCAGATGAAACATTTCTACAATTCTTTTTGTTTTTTGAACCCATCCAGAGGACCAGACGGAAGTTTTTTTGGATTTTTCTACCTGGATTATTGAGCATCAGGAAACAAAAAGAAACGTTCTTGTCTTTTTAGATAAAATTTAACACGACGAGATGCTGGTGAAGATTCTCAGTCATCCAGGACGTGGTAAATCCAAATGAAGGTTAAAAACAAAACAACTGGACGTTATTTTGTAGCTGAAGACGTTTGGCTTCTCATCCGAGGAGCTTCGTCACTTCAAAGAACATCCTTGAACTGACGAAGCGAAACGTCTTCAGCTTCAAAATAAAAGTCCACTTGTTTTTAACCTTTTATTAGAAACACGATGAGATCAGCGTTGATTCTGATCCAAGTGAAGCTTTTAGATGTGCTGCAGGTCAGATTCTTCTTCTTGAGCTGCTTGCGAACACATTTTTTTAATTTATAAACTTTGTAAACATCTGGAGTCTAAAGGAACCTGAAGCTTAAACTCTGAGGGGCTTTCTGTGTTTAAACTGAACCTCCTGCACGTGTCGCAGCAACGCTCGGCTGAAAATACTCAAACAGTAAACAGAAGGTGTGCAGACCTTTTGTTTGTTTGTTAAAGAACCAGACTGTTCTCAGGAGTCCAGACTGGTGAAGTGAAACAGCCAGAACAAACACCAAAACACAAGAACATCATTCGTTTTTAGATTTGACGTTCGAGCAGCCCGACGTTCTTTGATCCTTTCACTGAGATCTGAATGAATACATTTTCAGCCTTTCTGAAAAGTTTTTCTCTGGAACAACTACCTGAACGTTTTCAGAGAAACGGTTTGTTAAGGCACTTAATTTGGACAAGGACAATTCCAGATACAACAAGCTCCTAGAGTCAGAGGATGAAGCAGAGCTGATCAACCCAACAGAACCAAACTCAAAGGAACCTCAGGCTCTGTTTAAACAGCAGCTTGTCACAAATACACAACTCCTTTTCATTTCTGTCATCTATAAAAAATACCAAACACCAACGGTGCTACTGGCTGGAAACATGATGGACATCCGGTCACTGACTGAAAGATGATGCAGCTCTCAGGTCTAAGCAGGATTTTTCCTCTGCTCCGTGATTTTCAGATACTGATCATGTGCCGACAAGTTTTTTTTTAAGACTTGGCACATCTTCTTTCCTCAATCAGCCGTTCAGTTTCCTGTTTGTTTAAACACAAACGTACGGACAGGGTCAGCTACAAAGACTGGACGGGACAGTTTAAAAAAAAGCAGCCACAGTCCAAAGAAAAACTTTGAAAGGCTTTCAGAAAGACTGAGATTATTCATTAAGATCAATTAAAAAACAAATTATGGGTCCTTTAAAAGGAAAATATGAATGAAATATGGCGTTTAAAACATTTGCCAGCTTCTGGAACGTTTTACTTCATGCACTGAAGGCGTGACGTGGTTTTGGACAGAATGAGCTCCATGTTTAGTCTTAAAGTTAAAATAATCACCTCCAAGGATCAAAATGGAGTTAAGAAGAATTTCTCAAAGTATGAAAGAAGTTGTGGAAATTAAACCATTATTCTGAGTTGATAATAAGCTAATGATTCCAGAGTTTACTTTTTTTCCTTAAGTTGTCACTTGATCTATTTTTAACACTCGAAGTGGATTTTTGATGGGACTGAACATGTTTTACGTCCAGACGGAGCAGCTGGCTGTTGGACCCTGTGATGATCGGCCACCAACGTTTGGTGGAGTGTGAGAAAAACTGAACAGGGACTAAAGTGATGAAGTCACAATGATCCTCCGCAGCACACGAGGTCTGAGCAAGGGGTCTCTCCTGCCCCAGGTGGCTGCAGGGGGACGTTTCCTGTATTTCCTCTGGGAACAAGTCTTCAGCCGGTCTCACACCAGCGTGATCTCCACCTCCTCCCGAGGCTTCACCTGCCCACGAGGATGCTGCTTCGGGGGCGGAGGAGCAGCTCGAACCTGCAAACATCCATCAACCATAACTCAGTTAAATGAACTGTTTAATATTCACACTACAGTAGTCCCAAGTTCATCGCCGGGGATCGGTCCCCTGAAGCCCCGCGGTAAGTGGAAAAAACAAATATTCTAAACAATGTTTCTAAACTCTAAACGCTCTAAAAGAGCGCAGCATGTCATGATCTCAGCTCTCTGCCTCGGCTGCTCTCTGCCTCGGCTGCTCTCTGCCTCGGCTGCTCTCTGCCACGGCTGCTCTCTGCTTCGGCTGCTCTCTGCCAGCGCTCTCGGCCACGCCCACTTCTCCTCTGCAGAGCTGAGATCCTGACACGCTGCAGTGTGGGCTGCACACTGGTGCAGCAGGTGCTAAATAATTTAAAATAACTTATTTTAAATAAATATTCCACCCCGATCGTGCAGCTCATCCATCAATCAGCCAACTGTGTGTCATGTCCACTCTTATTTTGAAAAACCGCAATAGAGCGAGTCTGCGAAGTAGCGAGGGACTACTTTATTGACACCATCGTGAGGTCAAACGTATACTTGCAGTTACTCACAGGTCGGATGGTGCCAGCTCCACCCTCGGGGTATTTAGGAGGTTGAGGAGACCCTTGTGCTGGACCTGAAGGGGGAGCAGCAGACTCGGATTATAATCCAAACAATGATCTGTTATTTCTGCACCTTCACTGCAGACAGCACAGCTTACTGTGATACGGGCTCTTGTGTGGAGTCGGAGGCGGCCGGAGGTGTCCGTTGTGGTAGGAGGGCAGTCGGCCGATGGGAGAGGCTGTGGCGCTGCAGGGGCTCGACCCGGGAGACGACGTCGTGGGGGTCTGAAGGGGGCTGCTGTGGAGAGGCACGGACTGAAAGGGACTGCAGGGGGAGCGGTCGCACTGCGCCAACGTAGAGGGAGACGCCTTGAACACAAACAACTAAAATAAATAATGTTTTGGAAATGCAAAACAAAACGAGGTTCTCGTTAGATTAAAAATAAAAATAAAGAGAATTCTGGGAAATACTAAAATATATTTTTTAAATCCCTTCAATGTGTATAAAAGAGAGTCAGAAATACTTTATTGTCATTCGCACCTCATGTGGTACATGTGGTGGAGCAACATTATGTACACAGGGTCCCAGTTACAGCCAACAATAAAATGTAAAAGAAAAACAATAACAACATCCAAGATATGAACTAAGAAAAAAAACAACAACAAAAAAAAACATCAACTAAAAATACACTAAGCACTAAGAGCACAAAAACATCACGTCGAACATCAGCACGAACATGAACATGAGTCTGTGTGAGCAGATGAGCACGCATGAACACATCAACATGAAACAGATCAGCAGCAACATGAAACAGATCAGCAGCAACATGATGTGATTTTTCACAGTGATTAGAGATTCATGAGTCTAACAGCCTCAGGGTAGAAGCTGTTCCTCAGTCTAGTGGTTCTACACTTAATACTCCTCAACCTCCTTCCTGAGGGGAGCGGGGCAAAAAGTGTGTGTGCTGGGTGAGTGAGGTCCTTCATGATGCAGGTGGCCCTCTTGCTGCATCTGGAGGTGTAGATGTCTGTGATGGTGGGGAGTCTGACAAAAAGGCACCAGAAACAGATTTTCCAGCGTTTTCTCTGAATCTGTGGAGTTTATATTTATTATTTTAAAGAATCACAGACCAATCTAAAATATAACTGAGCTTCCTGGACTCAATTTATCTCAATCTTTTTTCTTTATTAGCTGAATGAAAAAAAAAACTACATCAGTGATGACACTTTTTGTTGTTGTTGTAAAACTGTGTTGTTCTGAAAGTTTGCTACTGATGGAAAACAAACTGTAACCAAATTAATCTGTGTGTCAAAATGAATAAATACTGAGTCTGAACACATTCTGCAAGAAAAACAACAAGATAACTCAAAGATTTGGAGCCTCGGCTCAGTATCAACACCGAGGGCCATGTTTGAACAATGCTGCTTTACGCCTCACATTTATCATTTACAAACAAAAACCAGGAGCGGTAATCAGAAATGTTCAACAAGAACTGCGTTCTTTTGTATATCAACTATCAGCTTAGAGCAGAAAGTTACTACGCGTGAACCGTTAAAATAATAAAAAGTAGGAAAAGTTGCAGTTTCTGTAAAATGCAGAGAATGAGCTGAAATGTGTCTGAGAAGCTTAAACTGAGTTATTAAAGTTAAAACAAGCACAAAAGAACTAAAATATTGAGGAGTGGTGGTGCAGAGGTTAGAGAAGGTGGGCCGGTGATCGGAAGATCGCCGGTTCAAGCCCCGGTACCGACAACATCAAAAATGTGGGTGGGGTTGGTGAAGCACCCACAGCTGCCCCCACCCTCATTCGCCCCACTCTGGGCCCCTGAGCAAGGCCCTTAACCCCCATATGCTCCCTAAAACAGGTCTCTCTTGAAAATTAGTTCTCGTGGCTCAATGAGACTACCTGGATAAATAACGGCTAAAAAAAAATATATATATATATCGGCATAGTATCGGTATCGGCCGATATTAGCGTTAAATTTCAATATCGGACATTCCATTAAAATAACGCGCCGATATAAAAGGCGCTGTTTTTGCCTGAAGTGGCAGCACAACGTGATGACATCATGTGCGCCTACCTGATCTCACGGCGGAGAGGAAAATTCAAAATGTCGGCGGTGTGGAAGTTTTATTTTTCGTTGGTGAGGATGTCGGATTCCAAAGATTTATGGACTACGTTGAGCTTTGCTACATCGTCCCCTGTTGGAGATATTTTTCCGACGTAACGTTACCCGAGTTACAAGCCGTCATTTCCGACGTCGTTGAGAAGCTAACAGCCGATAGCACTTGTGTGAGTTTTACCACAGACATTTGGACGCCGTATTAGCCTCGTTAGCCTCGTTAGTATGATTAGTCTTATGACACAATGGACAGACAAAAACTTTGAACTTATAAAAGTCTGGCCTTCATGCACAGGAGTGCAGAGGATCCCACACTGCAGCTATAGGAACCTGGAACAAACCTCCACAAGTGAGACAGCATCGCAGGTGACTAATGCTAATAAATAACATTGAACACTTTTAATTTAATATAAGTTAAAGTGCTATGCATATCATATGGCTGTTACTAAATATATGTCACCAGCTCTTACAGCTGTTGCACAATTTTTGTAGCAAATAAGCCTAAACAAGAGGGTTATGTTCTGACAAAGGAACGTATATTAAAAATATTGGTATCAGTTATCGGCCAAATTATTTTTAACATATCGGATATCGGCCAAAAATCCAATATCGTGCATCTCTAACGACAATAGTTAAAAGTGAAAGTAGCATAATAAAACAAACAGAGCAAGTTAAAGTAGATTTAAGGAGAACAATGTTTTTGAAGGAAGTGATGACATCAACATATTTCTATGGGTAATAAATAGTTCAAATTATATAAATAAATAAAATACTAAAACTAATGACACAATTTCAGATTGAGTTGACCTCTCTGATTAATGAATGAGTACAAAAGCACAAAGTCTGCAGTCACAGCAGCTTGACTGTAGAAAGAGGAAACTAGTTGTGTGAACACTGAACATGACGTTGAGTTCATGCAACGTGCGTGTTTTCAGTTGAACACACCTGCGCGCTGCCTTCTCTCTGTCCGTCTCCGTTCTCGCTGACGCCGGAGAGATCCTCCACCAGCACCGCAGGAAACACTCCAACGATGCCGTTAAACTCCCCCTCCCAGAAGCCGTCGTCCTCGTGGGTCTCTCTGCTCAGGATGCGAATGATGGCGCCTTCAGGAAACGACAGCTCTTCAGCCGTTTGTCCGGCGTAGTCGTACAAGGCCTTGGCAAAGGACACTGAGACGGAGAGGAGAGAGTTGGTGCTGCTCACGAAAACTTTATTTTTGTTTTATTTGCTTTTGTTGTGTAAAGCCGAGTCAGGAGGTGAGAAACAAACGTCCCTCGTCAGACTTTAGTTGAATTTATTCTCACCACTGGAGTCTCCGTTGGCGGAGCTGGTTTGGAGTTCAGTCTCGGGTTCGGTGGAGTTGCTGGAGGAATGAGATCGGGCGTCCAGCGCAGCCAAAGACTGCAGCATGCTCAGTAAACTGTTGGAGGAGGGCAGCTGCAGGTATTTCTCCGGGACATAACCAACCTGCCCGCTGCGGTTTCTGGCCTGGAAATCAAAACATCACACAAACTGTGAGGACTGATGGAAACATTTTATGGGAAGTGGTAGATCGAGTCTCCAGATCCACTTCCACGTGTTTCAACTGCAGGAGGAAAGAGAAAAACAGAGTTCATGAGAGAAACAGCCGGGGTGGGGAGGCCGTACGGTTGAAATAATCATGAACCTTTGTGCTTTGAGAGCTAAATATTTCTCATGGGTCTGGTCTTTTAAGGGTTTTATTTCTTCTTTTTATCCGAGTGATTTGTAATTTTTAATGTGTCATATTCATATAAAACAGAATATTATTATTTTATTGTTAATGTCAGTCTTCAAGCAGGTTTTGTAATTCTGTACACATTTTATTTAGAGGCAGACGGAGCAGAAATGGCTGTTTGGAGTGTAAAAGTTGCAGATCCCCGTCTGAAAATGAGAGGAAACGTGTCGTACCTTGACCCAGTCCTCCATGTCTCCGTCATCAATGACCTCCAGGATCTCCTGCTCCTCGATGGTGAGTTCATCTGGCTGAGACGCCTGCAAACAACGAAGCTGGTTTGTTTGTTTGTTTGAAGCACAAATGCAAATAAAAGTTCAGAGAAAAACAATCCGGATCAAGTTCACGTTCAGCTCGGTTCCACCCGTTACCTTGTAGGAGTAAAGCACTTTGCAGGTGAGTGGATAGTTTTTCAAGGTGCTGGAGGGGCTGGAGCTGCTGTCGTCCAGCACCTCCCCACTGTCCTCCATCTCCTCCTCATCCTCTCGCTCCAAATCTGCTGTTCCCTAAAAGAACAAAGACAAATCTTGTAATTCAACCAGAACCAACCAGATCTACAAAATGTTGTGTTCTACTTTCTGCTACGTTTGAACCCTTCAGTTCATTAGGGTCTTACGGAGAGTGAAGGATCGTGGGTACTGAGGTTGTTCCAGCGTTCGTTCTCCAGCTCCTCCATCACCTGGTTCATGGCACTCTTCAGCCATGTTTCCACAGCGACTCCTGCCTGCCTCAGCTGGTCCAGACGGGCCTCGGCTTTCACTTTAACCGTCTGCAAATAAAGAATAAATAAATGTTCATCTGAACCTGAATGTTACTGGAAAAGGCTCAAGTTTCTTCACATAAATCCACCAACATGTTCACTGGGTTAAAGCTCGGATGGAAGAAGAAACACCCAGAATGAGACGGACACTGTTTCTGGTGACATCAACCTCAAGCGAACTGATGGTCCTGTTCGTTTGTGGTGACGTAACCGTTTCCTCTTGTGGTTATTTTCTTTTCCTGTTAATGTTTTTCTGTTGAAACAGATTCAGATTTCCCTGCAGTGCAGTGCAGCACATTAAGCTGTTGATGTGGCGTTTCATCTTTCTGACCAGCAGGTGGCGAACTGAAGCCGCCTCACGTAAACGAGCTGTCGGGAGTAAACAGAGGGTTCGCGTTACCTCGGCCCGCCGAAGACTCTGCCTCGCCACCTCCATCTTGGTCTCGAGGTCACCGTTCTGCTCCAACGCCTCCTGAGCCCCGTACTCCTCTAAGGCCTAACAGCAAAACACAAACAAACAGCTGTCATCCAGTCCGGTGAGTAAACAAAGACACAGGGGGTGGATGGAAACTGTCCAAAACTCAAGTCAATATGTGAGGACATTCGACTGAAGTTTCCTGGAAACTATTTCTTGTTTTAAAGGAAACAGTTTGATCAGTGTGTGATGAAAACATGACGGATCTCACCTCGACTTCGACGTTAAATCAGAAAGGAAGGTTCAGCGATGAGCATATGGCCCGTTTTGTTGCTTCAACACTTTTTATCTTTTACAGGATGACTTTATATCTGACCGATGTCTTACTGTTGTCTAACAAACGGTAAAGAGAATAATTCTAGCTTCATATTCATGGACAAACACTTCACAGTGACCGTGGAGGGACTGGTGGGCAGGCAAAATGTGGCATCACCATCTTGGACCTTAAATTCATACACCTAGCTGCACTGAGACAAACGTTACAGAGATTAATTTCTTGCATCAATTAAAGTCATAAAAATAAAATCTTTAAACTAAAACCATTCCCATTAATTGATGGTTTTTTAGAAACAGCTAATGGCTAATCTGGAAAACTTTAATGGTTCAAATTCTGAAAAATGTAAAGTAAAAGAAACCAGAAGACTCAAACAGAGCAGCTGTGTAACAAACGGTTCAGAGCTGCTGCTGCAGAACTGACAAAAACTCCAAGAAACTTTAAACAAGTCCATTTTAAGTGATTTACGTTCCACTTTCAACTTATAGTAAATGTCTAAACATTCGTTTAACACCTACCGTCAAATTTTACTGGGGTTGAGGATTTTACATGAAATGTTTATTAAAATATGAAAAAAAAAAAAAGATGATCTAAGCTTTGTTTTTAAAACAAAACTTTATTTGTAAGTTGTGAGGCTCAAGGTCCCGTTACATCCAACAATAGCAAAAACATAAAGTATAAAAATAAACAGTAGACAAGGATCTAAGACGATGTCTAATTTTATACACAAAATTTGTGAAGTTGATCATTTTTATTGAATATTTAAATCTTTAACAGAGATTTAGTTTCCACATGGACAGCTGCAATTTTTTGTGCATCAAACTTGAAAAGCTGTGATTAAATTTGTTGCAGAAATATTGTTTCCTGCATTACAGTTAATGTTTGTAATAAAGTACATCTCAGATGGAAATTAGGATTAACAGATTATGACCTTATTTACAAGCTTCTGCACACCTTCTCAGAGAATCATATTGTGGTTATTTGTGGTTACACACCTTTTGTGTGTGGATGATGCTCTTGTACTCCCGGGCCACCCGGCTCGCCCACTTCCTCGCTTCCTTATCCAAGTTGTGTTCTTCCGCTGTTCCACTTTCTCTCTGCAGCTGCATCACCTGAAACAAATAAAAAGCAACAATACGTACTTCAAAATGGTGAAATTAAGGACGTATTAACAAATTCCTAAAAAGAGTCTTCTCCTACTCCGCTCCCGTTTCCTGGAAATCTTGCAAAAAAATCTGAAGCTCTCGACCGTGACCTCTCTAAGTAACTTTAAACATCTGTTAAGTTCCTGGCAAAAACCAATGCAGACAGGTTCCTGTTTTTAGTTTTCTATACCACCTTACTCTTGCTGTTTTTTTGCTACTTTTCCTTTTAATTACCATTTTATTTTCACTTGTTAAATAAATTATAATTTGTCAGCATCCTTTATGATCATCTATTGTTGTCGTTGATGTCCACTGTTGTCATCACTCTTTGTTGAAATTCAGGTCTCTCTTGTAAATGAGCCCCTGAGACTCAATGGGATGAACCTGTATAAATAAAGGTTGAATGAATGAATTAGGGGTAAAAAGGCCATCTCACTTGTTCAAAAGTTCAACCTGATCAGTAAAGCTAAATAAAGCTTCAGTCCAGTAGAGGGCGCTGCTGCACACAAATGAAAAGCCACCAGTTTTGGTTCCAGTCAGCTCAACCAGCAGATCACTGACTGCAGTTTCTCAGTGTGGAAAACAAACGGAGCCAATCACAACTCTGTGAACAAAATCAACAGCAATAACCCTCGTCTTGGGCCAAAGCTAAAAAAATATTCAGACACGTGAGTTAACGTTGATGAAGTCAACACGTCACAAGATTTGAAGCTGCGACGAGCATCAGATGTCAGAAGGTTTCGGATTCGACTCGGTTCTTAATTAAATTTAGAATAAATGTTCTAAATTTGACTTTACTAGTTTCCACATGACATCAGCGTTGTGTCTGTGTGTGTGTCGAGGGAAGAGGCCGGGGGGTGGAGGGTGGGGGTCGCTGAGGTCAGTGCACCCTGATGATGCGCGCTCACAAAGCCTCCTTTTCACAGATGGCCCGCTCACAGGACCGGGCCGGCCTTCTGCACCTCCCTCTCAGTTCAGCTCCACTCCTTACCGGATCCCTCTGTCTGGTGCGAGCGGTGTCGGAGGAGGAGGAGGAGGGAGGAGGCTCTACCACTAATGTTTTCATTAGGAACAGGCTGCAGCTTGTTTGACTTCCAATCAAAACAACGCAAGCATTTGCAGTTTGAACAAATTGTCCAGTGTTGACCGACGGAGCCGAGGCCGAGGAGAGAGGGACCGGACTCTGCTGCGTTAGATCCACCAACAGGAGCCGTCACAAATCAACGACACGTTTCAAAAGCAACTCAAAGGCCGATCGGTAAAATAGTTCTGCACTCATGTTTGCTGAAGAATCAAAGCAATCCAATAATAGTCCGTTGAGGAAGAAGATAGTTTAAAATAGATTCCAGGCCACAAGGGCATGCTGAGACTTCTTGAACAGGTGTCACTGAGACCAGACTGCACCTGAGGTGGTGCTTACTCATCAGGTGGGATAAAACGGAGTCAAACGTCGGACCCTGCCCACAAATCTCCTTCACCTGTCCACAGCAGGACTGAAATACGATCCTGACACTCAGCTTTAACGGATTTGATCACAACGTTTAAAAACATCAGATGGGGAAAAAGAAAACCAGCCGAGCAGAAAAAAAAACAACTTCCTTTAAATAGCTGAATCATTTTCCTAACTGTGTTGCAACAATCACAGAGCAAACAGCAACAGTTACTCGTGCAGTTTATTTAGTTTACTCGTGGGACATTTGCCCAACATCAAACGATGCACTAAGTTGAGCAATCTGTTGGCTGTGCATTCAAACAGAAGTAAATCAGTCCCTCCATGTATGTAATCCAACACAGACAAGACATTTATTATTAGATTACCAGATTGTGGACGTTCAGTAAACTGTGCTGCTCTGTAAGAGGTCGTTGTTTGGATTTCTGTCAAAGCTCGGTCATGAGCAGAAATTATATTTAAACACTGCAGATGTTAATCTGTGCATACCAAGAAGATGAAAGTATAACTTTACGAGGCCGGCCCCACGGGAACAGTTTACACACAAAGTTTTTTTTTTTTTTAATCTTTTCATTTTTTGTCCTCATGGTTCGTGGTATTTTTTTGAAAAAGCTGCCCTTGTGCTTTTTGTAGACGGACAAATGGAAACGTTTTGAAAATGATGATGTCATATCCCAAATCTAACACACTACATTTTATTTATTTGACCTTTATTTAACCAAGTTAGTCAACTGAGAACAAATTCTCATTTTCAATGACAGCAAGTACAGAAGTGGTAAGACAGCAGAAAAATAATATACAGTAGTCCCTCAGTATATATCACTATATCGCAGGTTTTTTTAAAACCCAGGTTTTTATATTGTGTGTACTGTACATTCATCTCATTGTGATTGCCAAAGTGTTTAAGAGCATATCAAGTGTTTATAAGAGAGAGGGAAAGGTTGATAACAGTGTGGGAAGGGTTTATAAAGCCTTAAATATATATAAATAATATAAGTATAACGTTGCTACTTTGCGTATTTTCACCTACCGCAGGGGTCTCTGGAACAGAACGCCTGCGGTAGGTGAGGGATCACTGTATAAACAACCGACAACCAAACGTCGACTCATACAGACCACACGTATGTATAACAATAAAAGAGCTCACAGGTCCATGGTAGTAGACTGAAACAACACAAAGTGGAACGGAGATTGCTAACAGTGTGTGCAACGATCATGAAGTGATGCTCTCACTGAACTTTTAAAAGATGCAAACCTCACTACATGAGGACGTCCTCTTCCTCCTGTTGTGTTAACATTTCGTACCCAGCTTCTAAGATTTATGCTCCACGCCTTGTTTCCTGTTTTTGGGGTATTTCAATGCAGACACAGCGCCACATACAGGCCTAGTATAATTACTACAACGCTTTAGATAATTTCCAGTTAGGGTTCTCATGTGAATGACACATTTCTAGAAATGGTGCCGTGTTTATGAGGATATTTTTAGAAACAAATATTTTTTTAAATTGTGTTTACTTGACAGGACTTAGACCCAAAAGCCTCCCATCAATAAGAAAGAGCAGCTGTAATTCTGCTTTTGTTAGTTATGCTTATTGCTTTGAGCTTAAAGTAGGACAATAATATGCTTCGTTCAACCTACGATTATTTGCCAAAGAAGATTAATGTCATTCAACAGGTGCATTGCATTTTATGGATACCACAGTGGATACATGCAACAGTAACAACAATGCAAAGAAAACCAACAGAAGGAGAACAAGTCGCATATTTAACCAGGAAATCAAACCAATTTGTATTTTCTTGTCTTTTTATTGGAGCTATTTATTTATTTATATAAGTCAGGAAGACATGAAAATTAAGAATCTTTTATATTGGTTTGGTACTTGAAGATATTATTAAAGGAAGAACATGTGATGTAAGATGCTACCAAAAAGACATACGTGTGTTTACTGCTCAGTAACATTTAGGCCGAGGTTTTTTTTCTACTGGCAGCTGCAAACCAGTGATATACCAGCAGCTTACTTTGTGAAACCTGTCATTAGTGCTCAAGGGACAAATGTGAATAAAGATTTAACAGTTTAATTGTTGTGATTATCAAGCTGTAATGTGCCATGCTTTAGTTCTGTAGGTAAATGGACTGTACTTATACAGAACCTTTTTATCTAATCAAGACACTCAAAGTTCTTCAGCCAACAATCTGTGCCTCATTTACACATTCATACAGCACTCTACTAGGCCTCTACATGCTAAATGAACAAATCATTCTAAAGAGACTAATCAGTGCTTTATCACATTCATACACCGATGGGACACACATCAGAGGCTATGAGGGGTTCAGTGTCTTGCCCAAGGAGACTTCGGCATGTGACTGCTGGTGGATTTGAACCCCCGACTCTTGCATTGGACTGCTCTAACCACTCAGCCACAGCCGCCCTTTAGGTCTTCTGTTTTGAGATTTTTCTAATGAAATTATAAGAAAACTTGCAGTAAATCTATATTTCAAGACACAGCAGAGACATTCTTACTCATCTGTACATACTGGCTGTAACCATGACCGGTTTGTGGAGGAAACACAAACTAAATGAATATTTCTGTGAAAATAAAGTCAAACATTCCCAAGAATTCATCACAGAGTTATCACTTCAACAACAACTTGAAAAGGCTTCAGGCTGTGGTCGGATTGTTTTCCATCTAACGGCTCCCAGCTGCAGACGTCTACAAACATCTGTTTACAAAAGAAGTTCCAACATAAATTTGATCTCGTTAGTCCGTAAAAACATCTGTAACACAGAACCAGCTACACTCCTGTTGTTTGGATCCAGAACATTAGAGGGTCGTCATTAAAAGACTAAAAAATAGAAGCAACAGCAACACTCGTGTATTTTCAGTGTAATCACATTATTTGTTGTGAACAGGAACATTTCAGACTTCTAAAAACTGAGTTTTATAAACAGAGACTCCCCCTGAAGAGATTCCTGCAACATTTAAGACTTTGTCTTAATAGATGTTTTATTAATGAGTTTTAATGATTAGGTTTGATTTAACAGTTTTTTCAATGTGATATTGTGTCGACTGAATTATTGTGAGTTCGAGCAAACAGCTGCTGTCCTCCATGGAACAATGACCCAGATATGACCCTAAAGCCAAACTTTATTCTAAAACGTGTGCAGCGATTAGAGGTGGGACAGCTTACAGTCATTTTAGTTGTTACAAAAAAGAACAGACAGTTCTTATGAAATAAAAAAGTGCAATACTGACTAATTATAATGATTTACAACACCCAAACGATGACTTTAGAAAAAGAGTTTAATTTATTTTAATAAAGCCTTTTTCACAGAAGCACAGATTGCCATTAATCTAGCAGCTACTGAATATAACAATGTGTGGATTATCAGCCCTCAGGTGTTTTTCCATAACAGGTATGTAATGGAAATCTGACCAGCTCAGACGTAACGTATGCCTCTCACTTTCAACAAGACGAGGTCCGATCAGATGTTTCAACAGATCGTGTTTACATCAAAAAATCACAAGCATCACTCGCGCAACATTCCCCTTTCATAATTATAATAATAATTAGCTTCAGCACTTGTACTTTTTTATTCAGTTTAGAAAGAAAAAATCAGTTGACTAAAAGAGTTCCTCCTGCAGATGAGACTCTGCTCCATCAGATCATGTTTTAATGTTTTCAGCTGGTATTTGAACACAACACAAAATTATTGACTTATAATATGAACATTTATGGTAAAATGAGAAAACGAAGAGAACAAAGCAGACCTGCAGCGTTCTGAAGACAGGTTATAAAATAATGATTGTAAATGAATATGTTGATTTCCAATCACAATACATGAATGAGATTTTTAAACTTTGTTGAATTAGATTCTGAATCTGTTCAGTTGGACCAACATGTTTTAAACATTTGGTTTTAGTCAGACTGAAACAAAATTGAAATAAATTAAATAAATTTGTTCTCTAGAGTGAGGTTTACTTAATGCACTAGATTAAAAAATAATAAAATCTTAATTTTCAAAAGGGTACTATGCTGCAGTTTTATTCAATGAAGTATTAAATTCAAAAATGTATTTTATTTGGTAAATATGTAAGCCCTATGCTGTTGGTGGGAATGACCGCAGCGGAGCTGAAATAAAAATGCACATTTGCATTAAATACATCTGGGACTTTAATATTCTCTCAGAACTAACGAAAACATGGCAGCATGTGATTTTTGCATAAATCCAGGTCAGAAAATTAAAAGTTCTGTGATTTACCGTATCCGAGTCGATGGGCTGGTACAGGAAGCCTGAAGGTTGCTGAAACAGGAGGTTCTTCTGCACAAACATCTGCTGGTGAAACTCCTGAAGGACCTGCAGGTGGATTTAAAATGAAAGTGTCAATAAACTTAGTTTGAACAAAATCCATCATCAGTCAGCAGCTTCAGATACATAAAGGTGTATCTGGGTCCGTCTATGCACGTCATAAGATTTATGAAACTTTCATTTAGCCAAATTACAACGTCACATTACACACAAAGTTTCTGTGCCAAAGCATGAAGCATACAGTCTGAAATGTGAGCTACTCTTGCAGCTTCTTTTTCTAAACATTTGTTCTTATCCTGACTGCAGCAGAAACAAAATGTCTCCTTGGGTCCAGAAGAAGAAGTTGACCTGAAGAATCTTGAGTGTCTACAGCGACTCACACCAGTCAGGCTGAAACTGAAGCAGTGCTGCACCAAATTATATTTACTTCATTACAAGATTTTTATTATTAGGGGTCATGATCCAGCTCAGTTTTAAGCAAAGTGGAAATGTGACTACATGGAGACAAAAGTATTCATGTGAAAATGAAACGACTGCTTTGATCAAAAATGTTTGACTGCCTTCCTCCACAGTAAAGTGTGTGTGATCATGTCTCTTTGTGTGTTCGTCTATTTAGCAAAACATCTCATGAATCACTGGACGGGTTTTAATGAAACTCTCAGGAAGTAAATACTGACTTTAAACCTACAAATGGTGACCTTCTGCACTTGAACTGATTCAAGACGGTCGTCTATTCAAGCTGTTCAACCTCAGCAAACACAAAAATGATTATAACCCAATTATTTTTAGATATTGAGCTAAAGTTTGCTGTGGTAGTAGCTGAAAGTCACCCCATCACATACTCTGAGCACTAACAGATCAGACATCTCTATTTAAATTTTGGGCCTTAAGGCAGCAGGCAATATGCTTTTCTTTAAGGAAATTGTTTTTATAATTCAATATAAAAGGAACAGTTCTTGGTTGAATAAAGTAAAAAAAAATAAAAAAATTTACAGCATGTAAAAGTAAAATACAGTAAATAATTCACCAAAGTTCTTGTTGAATCAGTGACAATCCAATAAAAAACACCAATTTAAGTTGTAAATTTAAGTATAATCACAAAAAAACTACACACCAATAAAAACTGAATTCAACAGCAACAAAACTTTCAGACTAAACCTGTCAAACACATTATTATCATTACTCTCCTTATCAGTGACATATTTTATCAAACTAAAGTAAACCACTTATAAGACTGACCTCCGTTTTGTTTTGAACAAAGTAGCAAGTTTAGATTATTTTCATCAAAAAGACAAACCTTTTTATATCTGCCACTCGTTCATCCCTAAACATCGATTCAGTCTTTTAATAAAAATAGATTAAGTGAAAGTAAAGCAACATTAAAGATAAACGGTTATCTTTGGTCTTACAGAATATCCTTGACCTTTGACCGTCAGCTCCATGTTGCCTTACACCTACGCTACTCTTTATAGTTTCTTTTTAAGCATACTTTATTAAGGTTTATGTTAAAACGACAACATTAAAAAAAAATCAGCAAACAAAATATAAAACTAGCCTCTCCGAGTGTAATGAGCAAACAAATATTTCAAGGTGAAATAATCCTGATGCATGCTGGTGAAATAATGTTTCTTAGACTTTATATTTAGGTTGTGGCTCAGGCATGTGCTGGCAGCGTTAGCGCTCGTGTAAACACAGAGAAAGAACAGGACCCGACAGGATTCAAGTCCTGCTTTTCAGACTCACCCCGTTGGTGCTGCTCAGGATCTGGTTGAAAGTGTTGTGCGCGGCCTGGTACATTTCCAGTTCGGTCTGACAAAGTGAAGCCAGGTAATCTTTTACCTGCTCGTAGATCTTGCCATCTAAAGTCTGCAGACGTGAGCAGAAAAAAAAACACTTAACTCCACAGGTCGCGCTCCCTCCGCCCGCCTCCTGTTCGGACCCGTGTCCTCACCTTGATGCAGTCCGTCAGGTCAGTAGTGTAGTACCGCTGCAGGTGAGCGTTAGCAGCTGCTAGGGTCAGAAGGTAGTCGTTTCTGGCGTGGGTCGCTTTAGAGTTGCACTCGCTCCTCTTGGCTTTCAGCTGGAATGAAACGGTAAACACAGTTTGAAGACTAAATCAACAAAACGTTGCTGAAGATACAGCAGGTGTTTTATTAATACCTTTAATGTGGCTCTGTGGAGACTTGACCTGGACTGGAAGAGACTGAGTTTGGACCTGAAAAATAAACAACTCATTAAATATACAATCATTTAAACAGAAAAACTACTTTTAAATTTGTGTGGTTTTGTTTGTGGTTCAGTTAGTAGAGCTGTCGCCTCTCAGCGAGCAGGTCGCCGGTTCAAATCCCGGCCTTTCTGGGTGGAGTTTGCAAGTTCTCTCTGTGCTGCGTGGGTTTTCTCCCACAAACATGCAAGTTAGGCTGATTGGTAACTCTAAATATGTCCCTAGGTGAGAGAGAGCGAGTGAATGGTTGTCTCGTTTGTCTCTGTGTCCCTGTGATGGACTGGAGACCTGTCCAGGGTGTCTCCCACCTCTCACACAGTGACGGTTGGACAAGGGCACCAATAACCCCCGTGACCCGTAAAGGAAGAAGTTGGTAAAGACGATGGATGGATGTAATATTACTTATAATTAAGCAGATTGAATTTAATTAAGAAAGCATAATTTTGAACAACTACCTGAAAATGAGCCGTTTCAAGCTTATAATGATACTTTAAATTAAAAAAATGTCCAAAATCTTGAGGAACTCAGAAGAAATCCAGATCAAGACCACTTTAAATAATATAAACAAATATTTCCATTCATGCAGTTTAAAGCTGGTGAATCGTTGACAACTATGTCAAGTTAAAACAAATTGTTACATAACGTAATTTCTTTTCTGACAAAGAAAAAAGTTTGCAGGTCTAATAAAACTTTAAATAGGGTTTCATGAAGAATTCAGAAAAAGGAAGTTTATAGTAATTTTTTTGGAGGTGGTCTACTTCATTTTTAATTTTTTTTTTAATTAACGTTGATTTCACCACACAGACCAGACAGCAAACTGCTAAAACATCAGTTTTATAAAGGTTGAAATGACACAAGAGAACAATCCATTAAACGTTTATTGAATTAGGAGATCCAGGCCTCCAATGACCTTTTTATATAATAGTAAAAAGATGTGCTTTTATTGTGACAGTGTTATGTTCTTATACGTGATTCCAGCCAGCGGGGCTAATTGGCACAAAAACCTGTGAGTGTTTGAGGGGAACAAACCCGACCCGACTTGAGTCGCTGTCAATCAAACCTGTTTGAATTTCTGGAGCTGAAACTCATCTGGTCGTGTGAACTCGTTACTGACTCAAGTGCAGATTGTGTTGCCAACAGCCGATGGAAACGAGAAGGTGGAATGCAGGAAGTAACGTCAGAGGAGCCGATAGCTGCAGTGCAGTTTGTTGAGACCAGTCCGCTACGGTTACAAGTCAAACTTTGTAAACACAAAGTCTTTCAGTGCGCCCCCAGCTCAAGTTAATAACGGACTACTGTTAGTAAAACACCAAATTTAGCATTTCATGACTGTTTTTATTCATTTTAAACCATTTTGTTTAGAAAGGCAGTATGTTTTTGTATACAGCGAAGGTTCGTCCAGCTTTTAATCCTTTCTGAAGCAAGCTGTGCTCTGCTTTTTATAAACCTTCCTGATGGCAGAAAAATGTCTGAAATGCGGTGAGACAAAGTGCCAGCTGTTGACGCTGTGCCAGGACAAAGAGTCGAGGGGCAGCGTTCTCGGGTGAGCCAACAAGTCTGAGTGAGTTTTCATGAAGCATCAGTTTCTTTCTCTTCAATATAAACGTGTTTCTTAAGGTATGTTCAAAGTTTAGTACTCTGAAGTTCATTATCTGTCCTTAAATTACTTTAAATCTAAACTTATTTCTGTAATTGTGAGCAAAATTATATAAAAACTGCCTGAAATTATTTATTCAACGCAAGAATGACTCAATATTAATAAAAAATTGCATTTGACCACTGGTGAAATGCTCACTGTCTTCAAGCTGGCTACTAAAACAAATAAAATAGCAGTAAGTCTTAATTTTGACTCATTCTCCCTCCTTCAGGATCAGAGTTTCATCCCTCGTGTGCACGAAGCACAGCTGGAAATTAAAGGAAATGGCTCCTGCTGTGCGTCAGTAAATCAAATTAAAGGTCAAAAATGTGCATCAAAGCCGAAATGTTATAAAAACGAATACCATATCTGACAAACTATATTAGTCTTATACATTCTGGAAGAGATATTTAACTGGTAAATATAAAATTAAGATAAACTACCAACAGCAGTATGTTTTAATAAACCTCATTTTATCAAAGCAACAATGTAGAAATTACTAATATAAAACTCTGCATGATGTTAGACATAAAAATATAAAAATCTTACACATGAAAACATAAACTTGTTAAATATTTTGATTTTTTTTTAGACTGATCAAAGCAGCTGCTGGTTATTCTTCTGTTAATTGTGCAAAACTTTCTTTGGTTTAAGCTCAGTTTGACTGATCACGTTTGTTGTGATAATCAATGCATGTGTTCAGGGTGTTTCATTTTATTGGAATCTGTTGATAGACACTAAATGTGAATTTGTCCAAGTTTTATAAAGTTTTATTCAAACCAAATGTCTGTGAGGTCATATTTAACATGCACTGAATGCTCTTCTCTATGTATGTAAAGCGTATTGATGCACTCTTTTTTACAAGAAGAGATAAAGAGCAAACAGACTGGACTAAGAACACGTCCCTCTTTGTCTCTGGCTGCAGACACAGAGATAACGGAGTCTTTGGGGTCGTACTTGGTTTCGAGCTCGGTCTTCTCTCGGACAGCCTGCGCCATCGTCTCGGCCTCCTGGTACTTCTTCCTGCTCTTGGTCAGCTCCTTCACAGAGTCCTGCAGCTCAGCCTGGATCGCCGTCAGCTGATCGATGCACTGAAGACGAGCGACAAACAGAACTTTACATTCATGGAAATTAATATTCCAGCACCTGAGAAATATGCAAACGCCTTGCCTATAAAAAGACACCAGCCAAGTCCTGATATGATGACGTACAGGAAATGTAACGACATCATCCAGAGGCTGAGGACAAACAGGAGCTGCCCTGCAGTGGAGAGCAGCTCTTCTAATGTTTCTGAGTGACGTCTCCCACTGAATAATCAGGAAACAACCTGAACTTACAAACATTCGCTGCTGGACATTATAACCACTGAGTTCTTAACGATACGAAGGAATATTTTTCACAAATAAATCATTAATTGCAGTACTGTAGTAAACCTCCCTCTGGTCTGAGGAAGAATAAGTGAACATCCTCTTCTCAAACTTTATATGACGTTCATCGGGGAGTAATGCTCCATTTTACCTGTGTTCTAGTTCTGACTTTTACCATAATCAACACCTCATTAACCCTCTCTAAATGATTGTGTTCATGTTAGTTTACTGCTCTTTTTAAATGTCCACATCATAAAGAACAACTGTTAAACTGTCTGTGTGTGTGTGTGTGTGTGTGTGTGTGTGTGTGTGTGTGTGTGTGT
>NC_056511.1:6492017-6499746 GCF_014905685.2 Nematolebias whitei | reverse complement strand
GTGTGTGTGTGTGTGTGTGTGTGTGTGTGTGTGTGTGTGTGTGTGTGGCAGACTCTCAGAATATATAAAATGAGACTTGTTTGATTCAGATTTTACATGACGAGATCATAAATTCACCCTGCTGTACTTCCGTTCTGACAACAGATACAGATCATTGTTTAAACAACTACGTCATGATTTTATGGGTGTTTGTCGTGACCTTAAGGTGGTAAAGCTGTAAAAAAAACACTTTGTTTCTGCTGGGTGGGTGAAAAGGAAGCAGCCGCCCGCTGAGTGAACATTCAGTCTCTTCTTTCATTATTAAAGTTGACACAAAGTGAAATCCCAAAAGTGAGGGAGAGGCTGATGTTTGTTCAACGTGTGGAGGTTGACGTCAGGGTGGGTCTAAATGTGTTTATAGGATGATTCTGCATTTGATTTTTCATCAAATAAAAGAACATGCTGTATCAGCTGGAGCACTGGAGTGAATAAGTTTAAACACTGCTTTGTCTGCGTGACTCAAATTCTGTCAAACCTTAAGATGGACACACAAACCTCAAATATCAAAATGTGACTAGAGTTTTAGGAACAGAAGTGACAGAACTCTGAGTAAAGAGGTGAAACTGAGCAGATTTACCTTCCGGAGCTGCTGCTCCTTCTGCAGTCGGGCCGTCTTTGCTGAATCTCCGACCTGGACTTTATAGTTATCACAGGCGCCGACTCTGGACTGGGTGGCCTGGACTGTACCCTCCAAATACGCCCTCCACACACAGAACATGTTCCTGAAAGCACACGCATGACTTTAAAGGCGACTTTTTTACTGACTCGTGATTAAATGATGCGTCTTGTGATTAAAACATTTTAAAGTCTATTAAAGCACAAACAACTTTCATGAAGGCACTTATGAACTTGTAAAAAGAATAAACAAATCTGAAAAATCTTTTAAAACTAAGAATTGGCTAAAAAGCTCCAAAAACTCTCCACTTTTGGCTTTAACTTTAAAGTTTGCACTTGTGTTTCTCAATGCGAGGGCCCTGAGGTGAGTCAGAAAATACTGCGACACCTCCCTCTCTGAAAACAAACTTCAAGCTACTCCCTCTAACCGGAGGAGGCCGTGGTCCAGCAGAACTTCACCAAACCTTGTGGCACAACAACCGCTTCTCCTCATCAGCTGCTGGACTATTAATCACTCACAATCACATCTGTAATCATTCTCTCTACACATTTTAAAACTTTTGCATGTTTGCAATTCTTTTGAACGTGATAATTGTATTATTGTCTGTTTTTGTTTCTTTATATAACTCTTCTGCACCAAATCACCAGAAGTTCTTCCTTTGTGTAAACTAAGCAATAAATCTGATTTAAAATCTGCTTGTGTTGATGCAATATTTGACTAAACAACATACAGCAAATCTGAGTCATCACTGTTTTGTAAAGTCAGAGAGCCAAACGTTTTGTTTCTTAGTTTTCTAATTGTTTTATTTTAATATGAAGACTAAAACTATATTAAAAGTTGATAAAATATTTGTAGATTAATAAAAATGAGAAAATGGTGACACAATTCAAACAAAATTTTGTTAATGGCAGGACAAACTGGGAAAATATCCAATCAGAACCACTATTTCGTTAAAAGTCCGATTAAAACAAAAAATTGCTGTCAAAATAAACACCAAATTTAAAGAGAGATGAAATAATGCATAAATACATTTTTAAAATTCTTACATCATAAGGTGTCATTTTGAAATAACCCGTTTCAAACAAACAAGAAGTTTGCTGCAGCAAAGCATGTGAAATAATTTAAAGATGTAAAAATTATGGTTAAACTGAACAAGTGTGGCAGCTTGTAATTATCAGTAATAACCTCATTACTAAACATACAAAGGACTGATGGTCAGATAATGTTGGAAAGCTCCACAAACCTTCAGTCTAAAAATGACATAATATAAACTTCCATTTCTTATCGGAATAACCATTTGGACCCGTCAGTAAAAAACTAAACATAAGCTGGAAAAAAATAATCCAGACAATTCTTCTGTCTCTTCCCGTCAGTTTTATGTTCTTGATCTTGACCCAAACAACACAGCAGCTCTTCTTCAGTCGTGTTTCCTAAACTGCCAGAGAACATTTCTGTACTGGTTTAAATCAAAGACAGCATCACTTTAATGTCCACAGACGGAACACGCTCCGTCAGTTTGCACGTCACCAGGACAAACTTAAGTTGGTGTAAAGTCAGTGTTTTCAGGTCACTTCAGAGTTCAACACATTTAAAACAAGAGAAAAACATTTTTTTCTTAATTTATGTATGTCTGTGTCTTTGAGTAGTAGCTGTTATTAATGACTGACTGAAAGTTATAAAAATTTTACTTAAAATGTTAAACTCAACGGAGAAAAAAGGTGCATCCCTGTTTGGAGTTGTGATAAGACAAGAGTTAAAAAATAAAATAAACTATGACTACATAACAGTCTAAACAAGTTTTTCTTGCACCTGAGAACAGAACTTACCTGTGATCGGCTGATTTCTCAGCCACACTCTCCGGCCAGTCCCTCTTCAGATACTGATTTGCCAACTTCTGAAGAGCCTGAGAGAACAGGATGAAAATGTCTGAGTTTCCATCTGCAACACCAGAAATGTTAGTAATGCCTCCGTCTAAAAACAAAAACAAAAGATGACCGAGGTCCTCAAAAACTGTGAGTCATAAAAAGAATAGTCAAACCCTAACCCAATTCATTACATACAGGTCCCCGCATTTTCAAATCCAGCATCATCGTATTTGTTTCCAAAAGTCCAGACACATCCATCTTTAACGACTACAGGCCAGTAGCCCTAACATCTGTCGCTATGAAGCATCTAGAAAAACTGGCTCTTAACTGCACGGTCCCGGATACGGTCGACCCCCTCCAGTTTGCCTACCTCCCTAATCGATCAGTGGATGATGCAGTAGCAATAGCCCTACACTACACTGCAACACTTGGAAAGCAGCAGAAGCCAGAATGCTCTTCCTGGACTACAGCTCAGCTTTCAATGCCATCCACTCGGGCAAACTGATAGAGAAACTGACAGACCTCAGCGTCCCGACTTCCTCCTGTAACTGGATCCTGACAGACAGACCGCAGGTGGTGAGAATGGGAGGACAGGTTTCTGCTGAACTAACAGTCAGCACAGAATCCCTGCAGAGCTGTTGCCCCAGCCCTAAACCTTTTACTCTGTACACTTATGACTGTCTTCACCCATCCCAACACCATCGTTATTACATATGCTGACGACACCACTATACTGGGGCTCATCCAGGAGGGGAATGAGTCAGGGTACAGGACTCTGGTAGATAACGTTATGGAGAGAAGAAAGACCTCATCCTCAATACAGACAAGACCAAAGAAATCGTACTGGACTTCAGGAAGAACCCTCCCCCATTACAGCCTCTCATCATTAAAGGGACTGAGGTAGGGAGGGCTGACAGCCATTGATTCTTGGGACTGCAGGTTACATCAGACCTGAGCTGGTCTCTCAACACCACAGACACAGTGAAACAAGCCCAGCCAAGACTTTACTTCATTTGGCAGCTCAGGAAAGCAAGTCTGAACCAGCGCCCTCTCATCCAGGCCTATAGAGGACCGATGAAGAGCATCCTAACTGCAGGCATCACTGTCTGGTCTGGGGACACCACACAAGCAGAAAGGAAGGCACTGCAAAGAGTCATAAAGAGTGCAGAGTGGATCACAGGGACAGAATCTCCTTCTATGGACTCGATGTATGTGCAGCGCTGTCGAAGGAGCTGGAATCTCTTATCAGACACAAAAAATGTTCAAATAACCTGAGACACAATAGAGCGGAGAGCATCATCACCCATAGTACGAGGTTTTTATTAGGCTCTTCCCTGCCACAGTCAGACTGATGGCAAAACAAAACTACTGATCAGGTGCAATAACAACCCCACACTACCTAACTTCACTGGTCATGTGACCTGGTTTACTTTCTGTACAGTGTAGAAACCACTTTGTTCTTATTTTTATTTTATTTAGCGTTTCAGTGTTTTGACTATGACAGAGAGCTCTGCACAAGAATTCCAATGTGCCTGGATTGTTGGTCTGTGCACAAATGGCAAATAAAGAACTTTGTACCTTTTTTACATCTATTTTAATAAAACAGACAAACAGCAGGAACAACAAAAACTATAGATTTACATGTAACGTAAATTAGCTTAGATGACTTATGGCCCAAATCTTTTGAAAGGAGCTCATTTTTAGAGGAATAGTGCAATTTATTCAAAGCCCTTCCAACGTTTGAAGAACCAAAACAGCAGAAGAAACATTTGTTTGTCATGGTGTGTAAGAAATGTACACGTGACGGAGAAAACGTGAAATCATCTCTGATTAGCTATATAAACCCTTAAAATTAAACGTTAACGTGACAGAGCTGTTCTCAGTGGTGAGAACGTAGTTGTGAGAAATGAGTTGTACTTTGAACATTTAAACTTAAGACTTCTGTCGTTTACTTTGACCTTTGTTTCTGTTTTAGATTTGTCTCATAAAGAAGGAAAGAGTTCAGGCAGTTCAGGTTTTCTGTCTTTTCACATCAGCGAAAGTAAAATACATCTCCAGAAAACCACATATTCTACCCATTCATCAACTCTCCTGATTGCTACATTTGATATGTTCATTAAAATTAATGATATAGAAGAAAGGAAGAGACAATGCACATCTGACAGATTTAGAGTCAAAAAAAGGAGGATTTTTCTCTCTACATCTTGAGATGTAAGTTAAATCATTGAAAATAGTCAAATTATTATTTCAAGAATAAAATAAAAATGGCAGCAATAAAGGTTTATTTGCTAATGAAAATGGAATCAAAACCAAAGCAGGATTGTCTCAAGGACCTGTGTTAGCCAAACGTTTTGTGGTGACTTCATACGTTGGAACAGGTTTTATTTTGAACTCTTTCAATACAAACATCATAAATTACGTCTTGAGCTGCAACAAATTGGAAATATTTTTTTTTTCTTAAAGGTTTGCTGCAGTATGAGTTTACAACATAAAAATAATAATAGATATAAACTATTTTTACAAGCTTCAGATAATTTAAAGGTTTTTCGAGGTCAGTCAATGATTATGGCAGACTCTTATTGTGAAGGACTGAATGAAGTTCTGTAAGTTCTGCTGTCCAAAGAAGGGAACTTTTATGCTCCTGAACCGTATTTCTTCAGTTTTATACGCCCGTCCAAAGGCATTATGGTGTAGTATCCATCAGGAAGTCCCTAAACTTCACCTGTCTGACCCATAACTTCTGATCGAGTGTCACATACACCTTTCATTACTCCAACAACAAGGTCAAGGTTACAAATCAAGGTCAAATGTTACACAAGCTTTATGCTTCTCTAGGCTGTTGCTATAGATTGCTGTATAATAGTTTGTAGATGTGTGTATAATGTTCCGTATGCTGTACTCATGTTTTTCTTTTTGTTTATGTAACTAAACAATTTATAAAGACTGTCCAAGATTTGGGCTTTACTGTGGTTAGTGAAAGTAACCTTTTGGTTAGCTGTGCCCACCACTGCTTTTTAAACATTCAAACTTGCTTTGCTCCAAGTTTTCAGCTATTTTTCAGCTTGTTGTTTTGCTAATTTCAGCTAATGTCACTGTTTTTGTGGTCATTTTAAAAGCCCAGAGAAGCAAATTTAAATCAAAAAGCAGTTTCTTCACACTTGAAAATTTCTAGTACATTATGATTCTCATTTTCTGAGAATCCCATCACTTGAACTGAAAACTCCACTTGTGTTTGAGTATTAAGTGTTCAAACATAAAGCAGTGTGGAGGAATAGCAACTTTTTCATTTGATTTTTCTTTTCTTTCAGTAAAAGACGCTCCTCACAGGTTTTCTACATGAGCTTTTAGGTCCTAACAAGTACTCATCTATCCTCCCTCCATCATGAAAAGACAGGCTCTGTTCTGTGGGCTCTGAACTCGCTGGTGTTGGTGATCTTTGTGCCAGAGCTTCAGCGCTGCTACAGATGCGATCATTGTGGGCTCAGATTGAGAGAGAATCACCAACTGAGTGGACACCCCTGAATGATGCGATGGGGACGAGGGACACAGAGGAGGACTTTTTAGACCACATCATGTGACGTGAATAGCAATCGGCTAATGGCTAAAGCAGCCTGCAGGTGGAGGAGACTCAGGAAAATGCGCTTTAAAAGAAGTGATTTGAAAAGGGGAGCGTTACTGAAGCGAGCAGACTGTTCCCTCTGACCCACTTTGACTCAAACATTAGCAGCGGTTGTTTCACTGATCACAGAAGACAGCTCAACCCAGACTGGATGCATCAATTTAACAAAGAATACAACTGGGACATTTCATCGTTTAAGAGTTTAACAAAATTTTATTCTAAATATCAAATATTCTTTATTGATTCATTATAAGAACATTAACGACGTGGAGCTCAAAGTGACATTTTAATTCATATCTGTCCAAAGACTGCTTAAAACAAAATATATTCAATCTTTATGAACAGAAACAGTTGTGATGTCAGTTTGAGGACATCTACATGACACGGTACAGTTAAACTCGTTTCATTGTCCAATGCAGACAAACTAAATCCTTTGAACACGAGCAGAATCAGCTAAAACAGAACGTAAGAAAGTAAAATTAACAGATGGATTCAACTTACAACTGAAGACCAAAAAATAAATAAAACAATAAGCTGCACTAAATAATCAATGAAATCAATTAACAATCAACAAATCAAGTATCTCTTGTAAATGAGTCCTCGAGGCTCAATGGGATTTCCCTGTCTTAATAACGGTTGAATGAAAAACGGCTGTAACGCAGCCAGAATCTCACCGGGATACGACTACCGGTACTTAGTGAACGGTTTTTACAAGGGAGACTCCAAAATGTCTCTCAGAAGCAAACAGCCTCGTCGCTTGAACTGTAAACATACTCACAGAATTTGTGTGACAGATCATCTCTCAAAAATAATGACAGAAGCGTCACCAATTCAACTCAGTTTTGTTGTGAGCGTCTCCAGCTCCTCTCAAGAGACGTGTTTTAACACGAACACCTGAGGTGACAGCCCTCAATCTGCAGGTCTAACAACCATGTACAGTAGATGACAAATAATAATAAATGAAACCTGGTCCAAACACATCTATCCTCTTTTCAAAGGAGTAATCATAAATGTGGGGGCAGCTGCCAAAGTGGTAAAGTAGGTGGAGGTGGAAAATAGAATTTAACACAGCCTACAATAGTTTTGCAAGTGATCAATGCAAAAACAGGCCACAGTTTTTTTTATTTTTTGCACGACTGCAACTAAAGATTTGTGCATTTTCAAGCTCGAGTCAACAACTTGTCTCCAACAGTTGCAGCCCAGTGAGACGCCATCTTTATTTGATATTGAAAACAAAACCATACAAAATTTAAGAAGCTTAAAATGCTGAAGTTAGGGATGGCTTGGCTAGGGTTTCTTGAGCTATCCTTTAGTTCTGCTGCTATAGGCTTAGACTACTGGAGGACAAACAGACCACATTTCCTCACTCTACTGATGTCTTTACTCACTCTCCATATTTGCAATTATTTCTACCACTAACGTGTTTTATTTGTCTTTATACCCATAGAAACTACACCTGGACAATAGAAACTACACCTTGACCATAGAAACTACACCTGGACCATAGAAACTACACCTGGACCATAGAAACTACACCTGGACAATAGAAACTACACCTGGACCATAGAAACTACACCTGGACCATAGAAA
>NC_056511.1:6448356-6492007 GCF_014905685.2 Nematolebias whitei | reverse complement strand
ATAGAAACTACTCCTGGACCATGGAAACTACACCTAGACCATGGAAACTACACCTAGAACATGGAAACTACACCTGGACCATATAAATTACACCTGGACCATAGAAACTACACATGGGCCATAGAAACTAGACACGGTCCATAGAAACTAGACACGGTCCATATAAACTAGACATGGACCATAGAAACTACACCTGTACCATAGAAACTACACATGGACCATAGAAACTACACATGGTCCATAGAAACTAGACATGGTCCATAGAAACTACACCTGGACCATAGAAACTACACCTGGACCATATAAACTACACATGGACCATAGAAACTACACCTGGACCATAGAAACTAGACATGGTCCATAGAAACTATACTTGGACCATCGAAATTACACCTGGACCATGGAAACTACACCTGGACTATAGAAACTACACCTGGACCACAGAAACTACACCTGGACCACATAAACTACACCTGGACCATGGAAACTACACCTGGACAATAGAAATTACACCTGGACCATAGGAACTACACATGGACCATAGAAACTAGACATGGTCCATAGAAACTACACCTGGACCACATAAACTACACCTGGACCATGGAAACTACACCTGGACCAGAGAAACTACACCTGGACCATGGAAACTACACTTGGACCGGCCTTTCTGGGTCTTTCCTGTCCTCTCTGTCCCCAGTCAGTCGAGGCAGATGACCGTCTCTCTTGAGCCTGGCTCTCATGGAGGTTTCTTCCTGTTCAAAGGGAGGTTTTCATTTCCACTGTCGCCTGTGTGCTGCTGAGGATGGAAGATCGTGACAAAGTGAAGATTCAACTTAATTTGCTGGCTTCCTTAGATAACTTTTACTCATTTGTATTTTTAATGAATGTTTTTGTACAGTGCCCAGAGATGACTTTTGTTGTGAATCGGGGCTGTATAATTAAAATGATTTGAATTGAAAGAAATGGATTTATTATAGGTTTTGTCCATGCTACACCGTGGAAGCTTCATGTGATTGTAACCAATGACAAACCCTGCTTAGAAGTATTTATTAATGTCTGAATTGTTCAATTTTATTGATGTAGCAGAACTGCACAAGCCACAAAAATCCACTTTGAACTTGGTTATAAACATTAATAATTAAAATATCTGGTGCTCAGTTTTACTGGACGATGTTATACTCCATCAATATTATTAAATAATATTTTATGGCTTCAACTATAAATTTTCCCTTCAACTTGTACATCTACATTGTGCACAATTAAAAAGCCACCCCCTTAACTTTGACATTTTGATACATCATTTTATGTTAAATGTTAAAAGCTGAATAGAACCATTACTGTCTGTCAGTGGAGAACTTCAGGTGTAGCAGCAGCAAAGTAACAAGTAAATCAAACAATGCAGATTCACACAGAAGGTAGAAAAAAACATAATATGAACGAGACACAGTAAGGACACATGTTCAGCATAAGAAATAAATAAGAAACAAATGCTGTGCAGCTATTAAAAATAGCATAAACAAACAAGTAAAAACACACACATTAAACTACCGTATAAAGTCAGGTCTAAGGGCACAGGTGGAAGAGAACTTGGAGAGGTGGAGGTATGCACTTGAAAGAAGAGGAATGAAAGTCAGCCGTAGTAAGACACAGCACAAGTGTGTGAATGAGAGGGAGGCCGGTGGAACAGTGAGGCTACAAGGAGCAGAGGTCATAAAGGTGCAGGACTTCAAGGACTTGGGGTCCACTGTCCAGGGAAATGGAGAGTGTGGTAAAGAAGTGAAGAAGAGAGTCCAGGCAGGATGGAGTGGATGGAGAAAAGTTTCAGGAGTGATTTGTGACAAAAAGGTGTCAGCAAAGGTCAAAGGAAAAGTTTACAAGACAGCAGTGAGACCAGCTGTGTTGTATGGTCTGGAGACAGAGACATGGACAAAAAGACAGGAGACAGAACTGGAAGTGGCAGAAATGAAGATGTTGAGGTTCTCCTTAGGAGTGACAAGGTTGGATAAGAACGAGATCACCAGAGGTACAGCCCAGGTTGAAGAACTGGGAGATAAATTTAGGGAGGCCAGACAGAGATGGTTTGGACATGTCAAGAGGAGGGACTGTGGGTTTATTGGTAGAAGGATGTTAGAAAAGGGCAGCACGGTGGCGCAACTGGTAGAGCTGCTGCCTCTCAGCGAGCAGGTCCTTGGTTCAAACCCCGGTCCGGGGGCCTTTCTGGGTGGAGTTTGCATGTTCTCTCCGTGCATGCGTGGGTTTTCTCCGGGTACTCCGGTTTCCTCCCACAGTCCAAAAACATGCATGTTAGGCTGATTGGTAACTCTAAATTGTCCCTAGGTGTGAGTGAGAGAGTGAATGGTTGTTTGTCTCGTTTGTCTCTATGTGTCCCTGTGATGGACTTGCGACCTGTCCAGGGTGTACCCCGCCCCTCGCACAGTGATTGATGGACATGGGCACCGGCGACCCCCGTGACCCAAAATGGAATAAGCGGGTAAAGATAATGGATGGATGGATGGATGTTAGAAAAGACAAAGAGGAGATGTATGGATGCAGTTAGAGAGGACATGAAGGTAGTTGGAGTGAGGACAGAGGATGCAGAGGACAGAGTGAGGTGGAGGAGGATAACTTGCTGTGGCGACCCCTGAAGAGGGAAAAGACGAAAGAAGAAGATAAAGTCAGGTCTAAAATATTTGCTAACTTTTACATCAGAAGTTTTTTATAGATGTAATCATTATTTTGTACAAATGAAAATACACAACTGACCTTTTTTTTTTCTTCTGAACTTTATTTACTGACACAGGATTTAAACAGAATCAACAAATTCTTGTGAGGTTGTTGTGGCTCCAGTTGACCACCAGATGTCTCCATCACTGAAGCCTTGAAGCTTTTTGGACACAACAGCCTCAGCGCTTCATGACGCTTCAGTGCCCATCACTAGCCTTTGGTTAAATTGATAATATCTACAGACAAACTATTTAACTGGATCACTGATACAGTTGTGTAATGTTTATTGTTGTCTGTACTTTATATATTCTGTCTGGAACAGGTCTCTCTTGTACATGAGTCCTCATGGCTCAGTGAGACTAATCTGTATAAATAAAGGTTGAATGAAAACAATTTGTTTTGTACCAACTTTTTTCTGTTAGGGTTTCTTTCCTTTCTTTGTCCTGAAACCGTGTACCGGTAAATATTTTATTCAAGGTTACGTGGATCCAACGCGGCAGCATAAATAATATATTAAAGAGACCGGAGCTGCGAGAAGGACAGAGCTGCATGTTTTAAAGTTTCGGTTAATAAGAGTTTCACAGGTTTGTGACCAACTGAACTTCTTGACACATTCTTTTTTGTACTTTCTATCCACATATGGGGGATATGTGCAGGAACCTCAAACATGTCAGAAATCTGATCTGAATCTGTACACCTTCTGCAGGCAAGTTTAACTAACTGCACTCTTTAATAATGCTCGAACAATAATTAAATTATTAGTTATAATGACACTTCCACTGTTACGCTCGTGAATCCTGGTTTGTTCGGCTCATTCTGCAGACAGGATGTCAAAGAACAAACAGCTAAAAGGACGAAAACTACAAACATGCCCCCCTCTTTTTACAGAACTGCTGGACATTCCTCACAGGACTGCAAATCCAGAACAGACCCGATCGGGACAGAGGGAACTCTCAAATATTTGAATAACGTCTCCAGGAAGCTGCAGGCAAAAACAACGCAGCTAGGAGGAAACCGGATCACAGCTGATCCCTCTGTTGTGGTGTTTTTTTTTTAAAGCTGGTTAACATTTATGAAGTATCTGACCACAAGATAACCAAAAGCTTTCCTCCCCCCGCCCCTCAGGGCCACATCCTCTGCTCCTCTGTCACATGTTGTCTTTGGAGGACTGTATCATAAATGTATTTTTATTTTTAACAACAGAAATGACAAGGCACTGCAGCAGTGATGTGAACGATCATCAAGAGCGGCGCATAAAAAAATTTGACAAAGGGTTGAGATTTATTTACCTGGGCGTAGTCTTTCTCTACAGCCGCCCTCTTTTGACTGAAAGTCCTGAAGGGAAAAAGAATAAAATGTGAAAAACAATTTAGAAATAACAACATTAATAAAAAATGTACACAAGTGGGTCGAACCTGATTCTGGTCCCATTTATACAAAAATGATGACATTGACAGAAGTGACAGTTTCCACTTCAGGGAAACTAAAATACAAATTCGGTACCATGCAGGAAAAAACAAGAACCCTCTAACAAAATAAAACCATCTCCTCCATCTTCAGAGGCAGCACAAAAAAGGTTATAAACTGCACTAACAGGTTTTAAGATTTGTTTCAGTTTGTCCATGTAGCCAACCGATCCATTTGTTTGAAACGCGTTAACGTAAAATTGTATTCAAGATGCAGGATTTGTATTTAATTACAATTGATCAATCTTAGCATGACACTTGTCAAAAGGTTTTTCCCCAAATGTTGAACTTTTTCCTTAGATTACGTTCACACTGCAGGCCTTAATGTTCAATTACAATTTCTTGCTCATATTTGATATTTTGTCGTGGTCGTTCACGTTATAATTTAAATGCAACCTCAGTCAGACTCCAGTATGACACTTGATGGAACGTCACCCACAGCACGCTGTGTTTACAGAAGTACATATGTATGCTACACATTAGCATATGTATGCTACACGTTAGCATGTGTATGCTACACGTTAGCATATGTATGCTACACGTTAGCATATGTATGCTACACGTTAGCATATGTATGCTACACGTTAGCATGTGTATGTCAGTTATGAAGTTGTGAAATCAGAGGCAGTAAATGATCCGACATGCTTGTTCGGCCCAGTGTTTACACTTGATCTTGCCTCTTGTTGGCTCCTCTGGTGCAGAATGGGAGACGTACTGAAAGTGAAACTAAGATAAGATTAGAACTTTATTGATCCTGTAGGAAACAAACTCAAGCATCACGTTAGGATCGACACGACGTTTGTATCATATGTTGCTTTGGACTTGCAGTCATCCAGGACACAAATTAAATATCACAGACGCAGCAAGTGGACTTCTGTTCTGTAGCTGAAGAGGTCAGAGTTGTAAGATTTAAACTGCATGAAGTTGGTATCAATATTATCAATGTTTGGATCAATCCACATGCCCCGACTTTAAGGACTTAAAAGTCAGATGAAATGCGACGGGACAGTTCAGACGGCAGTAACTTTGAAAAACATTAAACATGTATCTTTAGTACCACATATGACAAAGACCTGGGTCGGATTTGAAAAATATATATTTTCATTTGTCACATTTAGACCATCATAAAAAACTGTTATGGGTTGCACATGGGCTAAAGTGTTGGAATTAGACCACAGTTTCCTCTTGCTCACTTTATTCTTCCTCTGATGCTCAGTCTGTTTGTTTGTAATGACACAGTCACTAAAAAAAGTCCTGACTGAACCGTCTGCGTCAGATTTACAGAAACTATTTCATCCCGAGTTCCTTTTCTGGGATCATTTTTGCCTGGATTTACTCATCCAAAAGTTCCCTTCCAAATGTTTTCACCAGATGAGCGGCTCATCTGGTTTCATAAACATGAGAGCAGATCATAAAATGTGCAGAGAAATATGATCTGTGAAAGCCATTTTTGATCCCGGTTCTTAATAGTTTCGGGTTCGTTTATGTAAACAGGATAATGACAACTCGAGTCAGGCTCATAGAAGTCTAAGAAAAGAACCATGAGACTTTTCTGTAGAAGAATCACTCCCATCAGAGCCATGGGAAAAAACTGCAGCAAAATCATCATTAAGTCATTAAACACGTCAAGACTTGGCTGCCATGCTCCACCCTGACTAAACAATTTGCCCCACTTCCTGGGAACTTCCTCCTCTTCCTCTTCTCCACATTTCCAACGCTCCCTCTCTTACAAAGACCCCCGCTGTCACTTCCTGTCATTTTTCCGAGCAGAGCTTTTGCTGACAAACATTTGCAGTTTCCAGTTTGCTGAATCATTTCTGGTCCCTGCGAGTTGTGCGCCGGTGGAGCTGAACGTGGTTTCTGGTGAGGTGAAGTTACTGAGCCTCCCACAGCGAACCATTCAGGGCAGCCAGAACATCTGGCAGCTCTCTGTGACCTTAACTTCCAGCTGTTAAGAGATTCAGAGCTCCGGCACAAACCACAGACAAGAAGTGGGGAGCCAGTAAGCTGTCAACTCAACCCAACACCAAAGGCAGAAAACAAAACCTAAAGCTTTGGTTAAAATACCTTCACAAGAACCCGGAGCTTTGCTGCCGGTCTGCGCACAAGGCCTCACTTTAAAGTAAAATGCTTTGATTCTTGGCTTTGAGTTGTTAATATCTGCTTTAATCCAGGTTTAATCCACACATCATTTGAAAACTTTTCACTTCTGCCAAACTGATTTTTTTAAAGAATTTTCAGGATTTTTATTTGTAGAAAGTTATTTTTAACATCGGCACAAACATTTATTTTTATTACCCGATGCTGACCAAAAATATAAAATAATATTTCTTAAACCACTGGATGAACGTCGACAACTGATCAACTTTTGTAGAACATTTTGTCTGAACACAGAAAACAAAAGAACAGCTGTAATGTGGCCAACTTTAAAGATATTCTGCTGGATGTGGTTGTTGTGAGTCAATAAAAATAACTTTTCCTTTTTGGATCCAATAGAACTTTAATCCACCATGCTCATCTCCGCTCAACTACACAGACACCACCGAAAAAGAGTGTAAACCACATTTCCATGTGCTACAGGCATGACAGTGCCCCCTAGCGGATTGGCATGCAAACTAAACAAAACAAAGGAGTAACAGTTGTAGCTGAGAGTCATTCCTATCACGTACACCAAGTGTTACTCAATGAACAAGATCTACAGCTGTTGGGAGTCCACCCTGTTTGTCTGTTAGCAAAATATCCCATGAAATGAACTCTCACATTCGCAAGTGATTAACTTTTGAAGCCAATTTAATTGGAGACAGTTGCCGCAGCTAATCAACATTAGCCATGACAATAATGGCTACAACTCAGGTAGTGGTAATAGCTGAGAGTCATTCAAAACAACACTCTGAGTGTAACGTCGTCTCTGGCATGAAAGGCAGCAGGTGATATCTTTTAGGGATGCTAGGCCAGGCCTTTATTTATTGCCTGCTTTTGAATTCCAGTTCAATGTTTGTATGCAAAAATTATTTGTGACATAACAGTAACCTATAATCTTTGGGAGGTTCAGGAACTCGACAAAGAAATGTTTACCTATGGGAGAGAAAGGTGCACCATGCTAGTCACGTGAATAAATGAAAATTGTTTAAAGTCAGTAACTTTACCTGAACTGTTTGTTAAGTGTTAATGAGCAAACAAAACTATTCTCCCCAACGTGTATTACTTTATTTTCACTATATGGTAATATGGCTTTAACTTTTCTTGATCAACTACAACCAAACCCATGATTTACTTCAAGCTGCCCTCACTCTTATGTAAAACATTACAAACATTACAATGATTATCTACAAACCGGATTCCAAAAAAGTTGGGACACTAAACAAATTGTGAATAAAAACTGAATGCAATGATGTGGAGGTGCCAACATCTAATATTTTATTCAGAATAGAACACAAATCACAGATCAAAAGTTTAAACTGAGAGAATGTATCATTTTAAGGGAAAAATCTGTTGCTTCTAAATTTCATGGCGTCAACAAATCCCAAAAAAGTTGGGACAAGTCCATTTTTACCACTGTGTGGCATCCCCCCTTCTTCTTACAACACTCAACAGACGTCTGGGGACAGAGGAGACCAGTTTCTCAAGTTTAGAAATAGGAATGCTCTCCCATTCATGTCTAATACAGGCCTCTAACTGTTCAATCGTCTTGGGCCTTCTTTGTCGCACCTTCCTCTTTATGATGCGCCAAATGTTTTCTATAGGTGAAAGATCTGGACTGCAGGCTGGCCATTTCAGTACCCGGATCCTTCTCCTACGTAGCCATGATGTTGTGATTGCTGCAGAATGTGGTCTGGCATTATCGTGTTGAAAAATGCAGGGTCTTCCCTGAAAGAGATGACGTCTAGATGGGAGCATATGTTGTTCTAGAACCTGAACATAGTTCTCTGCATTAATGGTGCCTTTCCAGACATGCAAGCTGCACATGCCACAAGTGCTCATGCAACCCCATACCATCAGTGATGCAGGCTTCTGAACGGAGCGTTGATAACAACTTGGGCTATCCTTGTCCTCTCTGGTCCGGATGACATGGCGTCCCAGTGTTCCATAAAGAACTTAAAGTCGTGACTCATCTGACCACAGAACAGTCTTCCATTTTGCCACACTCCATTTTAAATGACCCCTGGCCCAGTGCAAACGTCTGAGCTTGTGGAGCTTGCTTAGAAATGGCTTCCTCTTTGCACTGTAGAGTTTCAGCTGGCAACGGTGGATGGCACGGTGGATTGTGTTCATTGACAATGCTTTCTGTAAGTATTCCTGAGCCCATTCTGTTATTTCCTTGACAGTGGCATTCCTGTTTGAGGTGCAGTGACGTTTAAGGGCCCGGAGATCACGAGCATCCAGTAGAGTTTTACGGCCTTGACCCTTACGCACATCGATTGTTCCAGATTCTCTGAATCTTTTGATGATGTTATGCACGGTTGATGATGATAACTTAAAAGTCTTTGCTATTTTACGCTGGGTAACACCATTCTGGTATTGCTGCTCTATCTTTCTGCACAACAATGGTGGAATTGGTGATCCTCTTACCATCTTGGCTTCTGAGAGACACTGACACTCTGAGAAGCTCTTTTTACACCCATTCATCTTGTCAATTGACCTAATTAGTGTTAATTGGTCTTCCAGCTGTTCGTTATATGCTCAATTTCCTTTTTTCAGCCACTTATTGCTACTTGTCCCAACTTTTTTGGGATTTGTTGACACTGTGAAATTTTGAATCAACATATTTTTCCTTTAAAATGTTACATTTACTCAGATTAAACTTTTGATCTGTCATCTATCTTATATTAAGAATAAAATATTGACATTTGCCATCTCCACACCATTGCATTCAGTTTTTATTCACAATTTGTTTAGTGTCCCAACTTTTTTGGAATCCGGTTTGTACAATAACCAACAGAACTGGTTTAGAATTTGGTTTTGAGTTTCTACTAGAGTCCAAAATACAGGTGTGATCAGGAAATTTACTGGAACAACTCTCGTGTTGGAAGATGAAGTTAACTGATTTTACAAACTATACTAAAGACCAAACAAAACAGAACAGGACGAGCAACAGAGGGAGGAAGAATGGATGATTTATAGAAGACTAATTACTTCTTGGTTGAGGTGAAAAACTTCCTGAATCTTTCCCGTCTAGTCTAAGCAACAGAAGACCTTGGAAGCCAGTTTCAGACCATCTGGAAGTCAGCTCAGATACTTCAACACGAGTATGTACAAATATCAATTATGGTAAAGACAGGAGCAAAGCCACGTTTGAGCTTATCCATCTGCTCGTTTGTAAACATGACACTGAAAATTAGTCACAAAACACAAATGGTGGTTTACTACGAGAAGTAAATCAGGACACTTGTTATCATAGAGCACCATCATCCAACAAAACAGCTCCAACTGAAGTTTAGTTTTTAGAACAACATTCAAGTAACACAACTCTGACTCAGAACAACTAATGATACAAAAATGTGTTTTTTAGACTAACACAATTTTCTCTGATTCGCCATGATTTTTACAGACAAAGAAAAAGTGGCATCGCTAAAAGTCATAAACTGCAAAATAAATAAATAAAATAGGCCTTTTAAAAGACAAGAGAAAAGTTGTATTTTTTCCTTTAGGAGTGTCATATGTAAAATGTGAATTTCCCTATGACATGTTGGTGAATTTACAGTAAAAAGAACACATTTAACCAAAAGCTGCACAGATAAAACCAGTATGTCCGCCTGGTGGGTGCGTTTACCTCAGATCCTCCAGCAGCTCACACTCTGTCTGGTGTTTGATCTGTAACTGGCTCATCTGCTCGGCCTGAGTGTGTTTCAGCTCCTGAGTGAGTCTTACCTGAAGAACAAACAAACCAAGATGAGGAAGAAGTTCTGTAGGAGGCAACGGTCAAGTTCTTGCAGTGGCGAACCATGGAGCAGCTTAAAAAGTCTCCAAACACACGAGAAAAGTAGCGATTTGTCGCTAGTCAAGGCTAGGGGCTCGCTAAAGTCTCCAAGCTGGCAACACAGAGAATTTACAAATACAGCTGTGGTTCATCCAGTGACGTTGATCCACGGGCCAATCAACGGCTGCAGTTAGCTGAGGTCAAATCGTTTGTAACAACTGCTGAGGCGGGTCCAAAAAGCGAGCAGGAACAGGGAACAGAGACACAACTGGCCGATGTCGAGTCAACGCAAACGGATTAAAGTCACATCCGGGGAGAAGCTACTTAAGAGTTGAGAAATAAACCTAAAGTGCTTTTGGACTGTAGCAGGAAACTGGAGTATCTGAACCCATGTACACACAGGGGGAACGTGAAAAACCCCCTGAAAAGTCCCAGCTGGGAGTCAAACCCAAGACCTTCAAGCTACAAGGCAGCAGTCCTAACTAACCGTTTCCACCGTTCAGTCACTAAAATAAAACAAAATACCTCAAATATCTTGTTATTTAGGCAGACGGGAGTGTTTGCTGTGAGGCGTTAGTTCTACCCCCCTGCTTCCCTGACCTGTTTTTGTAGCATAAAAATATTAAACGGTTTAATTTATGCGCCAAAGACAAATAAATCAGCTCTAGATGTTGGCTATCAGCTGTTCTGATTTGTAAAGATTGACATCTGTATCTAAAAAAACCTAACCAATCAACTTCTTTAACCAGGGATGGAGATAAAATGTTCAACCAGTGGCTCATAAAGTCACACTGCTAAAAGTAGCAGGTTAATATAAAAAAAACTCCAAACGTTCCTTTATCCCTCTGAAAAAAGCCTCTAAACATATTTAAAAAAAAAAAGCTCCAACACCTTCCAGCTCACAGTGGACCTCTGTTCCTGCTGTCACTAAAAACCGAAGAAACACATCCTCATTTCGAGGAGCGGTCGAAACGTTCCGGTGGTTCAAATCCCACTAACACAGAGACAAGACTGTGAAATAAATATATTTTAAAATCAGCAACATGCGCAGTGACTGCTGGACATGGGCACCAGTGACCCCAGTGACCCAAAAAGGAAGAAACAAGTAAAGATAATGGATGGATGGGATGGAAAACACAGTACTTTTGTTTTTATTAGACTATTATAATTTATCAGATAAAAGAGAACCATAAGGAAAAACATGACGTGTTGTATTTGCTGTTTGGAGTGGTCCGTCTCCTAAATATACTTTAGAAGAAACAACTAAACACCAGTTACCAAAAGTTGTTTGTTTTGTGTTTAACGAACAACTGTTTTATTTGAGATTTTGTTCAAATAAAATATGTAATTTATAACACGTTCTTAGCTTTGAGAAATTAGTTTGACCGCTTTCTCACCCGTTATAAAAAGCCAGTTATGAGCCATAAACAGATTATAAAATAGATATTGGCGGTAAATAACAACACGTGCAATATGACAGCATCAATAATAAACTCAAGCTTGGCCAAAAACAGAAACTAAACTGCCACTAATACATAAAAAACCCTAAAAGTATCATGTTTGTACATTTTATGTGAGTATTTGTTTTGCTTCCCGGTAAGTTAACCAGACATTTAATCAAAGCAAAAAGTTCCAAACTTTTGGAGTTCGATGATAGAAAAATGTAATGATTAATAATCGCTTGTGCTCAGCAGGAACGAGTCAGTTCCTCTGATCTGCGGAGACGTACGGTTTACGACGTGGAGCGATCAGGTGTAATTATCTGGAACTGGAAACAGCTGCCCTACGAGCTTTATTGAAGTTAAATATTCACTGCAACGGATAATAATCTGCACTCAAAGACATTTTGCGTTATAAATTTAAACAGAACAATATGAAGAAGTAAAACCTGGTTGAATATGACTCAACGTTGCATGCAAAGATGCTCAGTTATAGATTTATTATAATGACCAAAAAAAAACTGAATTATATATAGTTATGGCAAGATCATAAAAAACTAAACCTGCACAATATTTTTCTGATATTGATGGTTAACGTGTTAAGAGTTAAGAATTGCCAACTACCACCTGTTTTTGTTTACCTCCAAAAACAGGCAGACAGTGACGTCCACAGAAGAGCCGTTCGTTACGAGAAGTATTGTACTGGTACGCATTTACCATCAGAAGTATTCAGTAAAGTATGCATATTTAAATGCTTTGTTTACATCGAGTACGTACCCGCAATTCAGAATCAGATACCTGCAAAACATCTGGAGTAAACTCTTCAGCAAGACACATTTTCAGGTTTGATTTTAAAGTTGATAATGAGTGACTCTTATCTAAGTTTTATGAGTAGATGTCCGTGGAGCAGAAAACTGAACCAGAACAATTATTTACAGTTAAAAACAAAAAGTGCATTCATGTGCGGGGAGCAAACGAAAATATTTTAAATAAAAATGGGATATAGATCATTTGTATTTGTAACTTATCTTTACAATAAAACATAAAAAATGCACTTTAAACGCTCTGTGGGGTAATTTTAGTCTTCTTCCTCCACACATACTCTTTGCAACAGAGGAAAAAAACAACAATCTGGTTAAACATATAATTAAATGAACAATCCTACAGTGTTATTATAACACATCCCATAATCTGACACTTTTAATTAAGATAAACACCGGATGAACCGTTTTACTTGAACCTAACTTGGAGCGAGAACTTGTGCAGAGCTGTGAGCAGCAGTTTCTTTATTCGTCTTAAAAAAGTTGTTTCTAAAAATTAATCACTTGAAGTCATAAAAATCATCGAAGCGTTTTCGTCTGGATCGTTTATCCGTTTTGGAGCGAACGTTTTTGGGACTTTGCCTCCAAAAAAAGAAGGTGGAAAAAAATGCAGCACATCACTTTTTTAAAACTATTCCCGTTCTCCTAAACACGTTGAACAAACTGCGATGAGGAACACGCAACAAGCAAGGTCGTATCTGAGGAGTAAAAGTGGAAGTTCACGGTTTAAAGCCGACGAGCAGCAACAAAGCGCAGCAACCGTTAAATATGCAGCAGTCCGTCGAAGTTAGCTTCAGCGGCTACAACGGAAAATAACTCACCTTTCTCGGTGGGGGCTGCATCCTCGTTTTTTAACATAAACTTTTTACACAGAAGCCGAAAGTTTATCTGGAAATGTTCGTCCAAACGGTTTTCGAACAAACGTAAACGGAGGAGGGATGTTCCCGGTCCGAGTCAGGCGACCATAACGAGTCCCAAGTTGTAAGTTGAGTCCGGTTGAAAACACTGTGGCCCCGGGGAACAGAAAAAACACGGCCGTCAATCGTCTGGACGAAACCCTGCCCACTTCCGGTAAATGCTACAAAATAAAACCGGAAACTTTACTTACGTGCGGACTCTTCAACGTAAAATGTCAAATGCAAAATGTAATAAATGTTAAAAAAAAATAGTATTACACAATTTGTTTTGTTTATACTACTACCATTACAAATGAATTGCAATTAAATAAAATAGAAAGGTAATAAATTGATTCTTAAGGCACTTACTATTTCTTTCATTCAACCTTTATTTATACAGGTTAGTCTCATTGAGCCTCGAGGACTCATTTACAGAGAGCTGTTTTAAACAAAAAAAATACAGATGAGGTATACAATAAGCAATCGCGTAAAATGCTTATAAAATGAAAATCAAGTAGAAGAAACGATATATAAAAAAAAAAATTCAAAAACAGCTACATTATAAAGCGATATAAAATACTAAAAACAGGAACATGTCTGCGTTGGTTTTTGTCATGAACTCAACAGTTGTTTAAAATCCCTTAGAGTTGTCAAGGTCAAGAGCTTCAGATCTTTTTGCGAGATGTTCCAGGTCACAGGAGTGTAGGAGAAGGCCCTTCTGCCTAGTTCGGTCCGCACTGAGGGTACACTGCAGGTAATAATGTTTAAGAGCGCACGCTGTAACTGCACTGACTAAGTGGCATGTAGGAGGAGATATAAAAATGTAATAAGTCAAAATAATCTATAATTAAATGATAATTAAAGCATTCAGATATGTTGATTTTTTAAGTGTTTTATTTGTTTCTATTTACAGTGCTGTTCTTTTGTTTTGTTTATTTATTTATTTTTATTTTACGTCATTGTCATCAGCGTTGTTCAGTTAGATAAAACCCTGCTGAGCTCAAGATCTTTTTTCCGAGGGCAGATGTCATAAAAAAAATTGTTCAAAACAAGAAACAATACAGGAAAAAAACACAATTACTGATTCATAATTAACATGTCATGCAACTGCTATTATTGTATGTTTTTTATATTGTTCTGTACTTTAATTGCTGGGTTGTAATAATAACAATAATAATATAATAAATAATAATATAATAATATAAGAGGTTTAAATCTGCACACGTAAGATGAATAATTAACTTCTGTTATACAAGTGATCCATTATGAAACATAATCTTTTAGCAGCTTTGTCACATTTATCCCAACTGTTTGAAAACTATTTTAACATGATTTTATTGTCACTAATAATATTTTAGTATCTACTGCTCTTATTTAAATTTCAAACAAACTGAAAATAAAGAAATTATGAAAATTATGCTGGTTTTTAATCGGTAAATTTTGGGTAAACTGTTCCTTTTCTTCATTGGTTATTTTGGGTCACGTGACCCAACTTTAAATAAATCAAGCGTTCTGTTGCACGTTTATTATTTCCTTTAGTGTTTTCAAAATAAAATGTTTTTTTATTTATTTACTGTATTACCAACATTTTGCATCAAATGTTCACGTTAGAGTGAGTGCTCAGCTAAGTGGATGACAAAATAAATTTACAAACCTACAAATTTTTATAAATTGACCAAAAATATATATTTTATATAATATACATATTAAAAAAATATTTGGTTCATTGAACTGTTTCAATGCGTGAGCTTTAATTTACGCCTTTTTATTGCAGACATGATGTGAACATTTTTGCTGTGGTTCTTCTACAATGTTGACAATTTATTTAAAGAAATGAATTTTAAGAAACAATATTAATGTAGATAATAATAACAATAATGTCATAGTATGTATCACTGCATTTAATGAAAAATAAACAAATGGACAGAAAAATTTGATATTCATGTGGCTATATTTTTATATTGAATAACCAATATCTAAAACCAGATGAAAATGTATCAGTGACCCAATTCATCGTCTTTCTTCCTGGGTAAAATCGTATCATTTACAGCTTCTGATGAACAAACAAACAAACATAAACATTGTAGACGTAGAAAAACAGATACAGAGAGAATCTTTATTCTCCTGCAGGAGGAAGGAAAAATTCATTATCATAATTTTACAATGAACTTTGAAACCCTTACGCTGCTTTAAGTTGATTTGTTCACTTTTTCCATGAGGGAGAACAACACAGACGTAACAAATAATATTTCCAACAGAACTGTGAGTAAAACTTAAAGCTGTCAAATTTTTACAACTCTGACTCGTGCAAAAGTTTCATGGGACAGAAACTGTACCAAACCCAGCCGGTTGATGGTCCGCTTGTCCTGAACCTGGTTCTGCTAAAGGTTTCTTCCTCACGAGGGAGTTTTTCCTTTCCACTGTCGCCTTCATGCTCGCTCAAGATGAGAGTCTGTGATGGAGTTAAACTCAAAGCAGTCTGCTCCTCAGATAAATAGTGTTACCTTATTATTTTTATGAATGTTTTTGTTTACTTATTATTTTTATATATGAATGTTTCTGTTCAGTGCCCTGAGATGTTTCTGTTCGGCTTGGCTCTGTATAAATAAACTGAATTGCATTGGTTTGATAAAACTAAAATGAAAGCTTACACTTGCTCCTAAAGAAATAAGCAACAAGTGAAATGAGATGGATATGCAACTAATATATATATTTTTCACACAATGAAACTATGTCTAGCTTAACCAGAATCCAACAACTGACCAAAATAATATTGCTATTAAAGAAATGCTAATAAATCGTTTCTTTAGCAAGACTTTTGATTGTTTTACATTTCTCTTTTTTGGGTGTTTTGAATATCATGGAATCAAAATAAAGCGAAAGTGAGCGCTTTTATTCTGAAAGTCACAGACGTTGAACCGGATGTGCTTCCATTTTTTCCGGTTATCTTCCAGCGCATGTCTGTCCTTCCTGTCCGGCCACAGATGAACGTGAAGCACGAGAGTTTAGCGTCGGGCGCGTAACTGGCTCCCCTGAAGCTAACTGATTAGCAGAGTTAGCTTTCAGCTGGGATGTCGGCGTGGCGGCGGCTTCACGGACCGGTGTGGACGGGGTGCTTGCTCTGCCGGACCGCGGTGACCCGGCGGCGCACTGCCCGCAGTGAGCGTCTGATCCTCGGTCACAGCTTGAGCACAGGCGGACCCCTCCGAAATGACTTCTATAAAGGTGAAAACAGCCAGCTTAGCTTAAAGCGTTTAGTTTAAAATAAATATTTAGTTATTAAACGTCTTTTATTCTGCATTAATACTTCCTGATTCAAGGTTACTGCGGGCGATAACGTTTTTGCCGGAGTCTGCACGTGTGTTCACCTTTTAGCAAAATATCTCATGAACCACTGGATGGATTTAAATAAAACTTTCAGGAAATAATCACTGGATATATAAATCTACAACTGTTTAACTTTTAGAGCTAACCAGTTCAAACTGGCCGCCACAGCCAACTATCTTAAAAAACACAAACATAGAAATAATTCAGCCACTTTTACAGATAAGTTGGTAAAACTTGGTGTGGTAGTAGCTGAGACTGATCTCCAACACATATACAGACAGAGAAAACAGCTGTGCAAGAACTTAATTGAAAATATGTCAATAGATATCTCGAGTCAAAGCTGTTTTGTCTGTTAGCTAAATATCTCATGAGTCGCTGGATGGATTTCAACAAAACCTTCAGGAAATAATCGATTCAAACTGTCGGCCTAAAACTGGTCGTGTCTCTGGATGGTGTGTCCTTACATAAAAACAGAAAACTGTTATGGACAAAAGAAGAACCTGGAACTCATAACGGCTCATGAAGGTCATGTGTAGAAAAAAACCCAGGAAAAGGTCCAGCAAAGATCTGAAACAGGATCTGAGCATCCTTCAGCTGAACCTCGGCTGCTTGGTGTGGAAGTTAAAAACTTACGTCAGTGTTGGTATTTTTAGCAGTTTGACAAAGATTTGTGAACAGTTTTGTCTTGACAGTGGATTTCTTGTTCAAACGTAAAAAACTTAAAGTTACCACTTCTCTGTAAACACAACACTGGTTCCTTTGGTTTTGTTTTGGTGCCTTTTCTCAATATAATCAATATAATCTTAATGTAAACAATATAATCTTAATGTAATTGCTTCATAAGCAAAAAAAAAAAAAAGTCTGAAAATGGTCACGAACAAGGACTGGGTTGAAAGAGAGTCAAAAAGGCACCCAAACCACCGGTCGACACCACATTTACAAGTAAAGTAAATAAACGAGGGAACGCTGGTTTAAAGTTTGTGTCGTCGTGTTTAGACCTGGAGGCCCGGCTGGCAGCGGTGAGGGAGCAAGCGATGGACGCTTTGAAGGGGAACAAGTGGATCGCTTATGAGGTCAACCCCAACCTTCCTCCAAAGGAAATGGACATCGTGATCATTGGAGGGGGTGTGATGGGCTGGTCCATCGCCTACTGGCTGACGCAGATAGGGAGAGGGGTGAAGATCATGGTCGTGGAGAGGGACGCAACTGTAAGTGACCCGATCACACATTTCAAACTTCTACAGAAACTTGTGTCAAATGTGAGCTGAGTGATCATGGAGGACTGCATCGAGCCGACTGAGTGGACGTTCTGAGCTTCACCTGCAAACGTCCGTGAAGAGGGAACCACACACACACACACACACACTTCATAATGACAAAAACAATAACAAAATATTTTAAAAAAAAGCAGCATAAAGAAGCAAACATAATGACAGAAATCTCTGACAAAGACTCAACAATAAAAAGAACAGAAGCAGCAAATCTAAATTAAAAAAGTGGCTACAATAACAACATTCATGTATAATCTTTAGAATGACACAACTGAGAGGTGCAACGTTACTACAGTACAAAGAAACGCGTAGAGGCAAAAGGTAACGATTAAAATGCAGAACATTTAAAGATTTATTACCACAAAGAGACGAGCTAATATCAGTGAGAGGAACATTTTAAATAAACGACTATAACAACACGGTTTTAGACAGTTTATACACACAAAGTGACGTCGAGGCCATAAAATAAGACCCAGTTAGAATAAAAGATAAATTCTCTCCAAGGAGAAACAAAAACTGAGCCTATTTTTTTTCCCATGTTTTCCACAACTTGAACATATTTGTAACAGTTAACCGCCAACATATTTTCTGTGTGATTTTTTTTTTTTCTCGCCCCAGTACTCCCAGAACTCCACGGTTCTGTCCGCAGGCGGGATCCGGCAGCAGTTCTCCCTGCCTGAGAACATCACCCTCTCCCTGCTCTCGGCAGACTTCCTGAGGAACATCAACGTAAGTCGCTCTGAACTGTTGGATCACGCCGAGAACGAGGGACGAGTTTTTAAATCGCCCGAGATGTGAAAACACATCAGAGGGAAAGTTTTGTTCAAACCTCACATGGGCAATGTTTGACCCGAGGGCCATTCTCCATCTGGTCCCCAGTATCCTTAACTGAAAAGAAAACTTTAAATAAAGTTGATCAAACCTGCATTTTATCAACAAAACTTAAGGAAATCTGAATTAAATGTCTTGGGACAAATACATGTACCACTTTTAAATTAAGATAAGCCAAAACTTGTTTTTTTTTTTTTAAACCCAGTAAGTGATTGTTTCAAACAATCAAGTGTAGACGGTAAAACTACCGTGGATTTGAGAAAAATATTGTGCAGGTTTTATTTCGACCGGTCTTTATGACATTTCAACGAGTGGTTTTAAAATGAAACGCCTTCATCAGCCCACGCATGAAAATAAGATCTGGTTTAGTCTGTTAGCGAAATTTCAGACTTGTAGTGTAGAGAGGATCGTAAAATAAGATCAATATGAGTTCCTGACTTAAAGAATAGAAACTATTTTCTTTACAGGACGCTCGATGGGTAACGTTTTGTTCTTCTGTTCGTACGTCTGTACGTTTTTTTTGGACTCGAACTTCTTTTGCGTACTTAGTGTGATTTTAGCCGTTCAAATAAAACGTTCGGCTCGTTCGGGAGATGGCTGCTCGGACTTTTGGTTTTTGTAACTCTTGTACGTTTCAAAAACATTTTAACTTTTTTTAAAATTAATTTTCCTACTGAAAGTACATTGAGATGTCTTTCTCTCTCTCTGAATTCTGCTCATTCTGCTTGCTCTATTTGTTTCATTATGCCACAGATTTTAGCTACATTTAGCTTTTAGCCACTGTTTTTCTACTTTAGCTACCATTTTACTAACGGTAGCTTTTCGTTGCTGACGTCAGCGCGGTTTCTGCTGGTTTTAAGAAATCAGTTCAAGCCTCCAGAACTCTGCAGTTTGGCTCTTTCTCCGCCATCATCAGCTTTTGGCAACAGATAAAATTAGTTTGAAAATATTAAACAGCAGAAAAACATGCATTCTGCTCATCTTTAGTTCATCCAGAGTTTGGGGTCCTAATCTGTTGGAAGCTTCAGAACAAAGCATCAGCTTAAACTTCACTTTAAAATGACTAATTAACAGTTTATGTATTTAAATTAGCATTGAAGTGGTCTTAAACCGACGGTTGGAGCTCTGATTACTAACTCTGGACGGGCTGGTTGTAGTTTTTTTTTGAGCTTTCTGAAAATCTTTATAGTTTTCTTGTTTGTGTCCTGTCAGGATTATCTCGGCATGATGCACGAAGACCCTGTGGATCTGCAGTTCAACCATTCAGGGTACCTGTTCTTAGCCAACGAGAAGGTGGCTCACATCATGGAAGCAAACTACAACACCCAAAGGTCACTTTTTTACTTTGAGGATCTGGTTTTGTGTCCCTGAAGCAAAACTGATCCAGGCTTTTGTCTCGTCCCGCGGTTCCAGGCAGATCGGAGCCAAAGTTTCCCTTCTGTCTCCGGCTCAGGTGAAGGAGAGGTTTCCCTGGATCAACACAGACGGAGTGGCGCTCGCTTCATACGGTGAGGACAAACAGAATGAGCCGATATCGAGTCGTTGGGCCGAATGTAGCAGCTGGAGGGAGAACGAGCGGCAGCTACGTGTTTATTCAGCTGCTTGAACACTCATCAGCTCCTCGGTGATTAAACAGAAAAACAGCCCGTTTGTAATAAACTGATGTTCAATAAATCAAGATTAAAGAGCATCCGTCACGTCCTGACAGGTGGAGTGAGGACGAGGACTCAGGCTCACCGTCTTAAAGCAAACTCAAGGATTAGCTTTTCTGTAAAAAAAAAAAAAAAAAGCAGCTGAACGACTGCTGAAACAGCTGGTCAGGCTAAAAAAATAAGTATGCTAGCTAAAAGAAGCTAGCTAGCTAAAAGAAGCACAAATTTAGCTTAGAAAGCAAAAAAAATTGCTATAAGTAGCAGAATGCGAGCTGAACGCTAGAGTAGCAAAGACTTGTTCAAAGCGTAAAGTAACAAAAGGCTGGCTAAAAGCTAATATAAACACAACGTATCAAAAGGCTAGCTAAAAGAAGCAAAAACTTGGCTAAAAAAGTTTGCTAAAAGTAGCAAAAGGTAAGCTAAAAACTAGAGTAGCAAAAAGTCAGTAAAAGCTAAAGGTAACAAAAGACTGGCTAAAAGTTAATACAAGTGCAAAGCAGCAAAAGGCTAGCTAAATAAGCAAAAAAGTTACCTAAAAGTAGCAAAAGATAAGCTGAAAGCTACAATAGCAAAGACTCAATAAAAGCTGAAAGTCGTAAAAGGCTGGCTAATACAAACGCAATGTAGCAAAAGGCTAGCTAAAAGTTAAAGGTAGCCAAAAAGTAGCTTAAAATTTTTTAAGTAGTAAAACGCTGGCTTAAAGAATCACAACAAAAGCTAAAAGGATATGGTAGCTAAATGTAAGAAATGCTGGCTAAAAGTAGCTAAACAAAAACTGAACAAGTGAGCTGAAGCAGATTTCAGAGAGTGTGTTTTGAAGGAATTGCACACAACTCAGTAGAAGTTCATAGTGCTAAAGACTTAAAGTTAAATAATTTGAAACGTATAAAATGTACAAAGGTCACAGCAGCTGTCTCGTAAAGCAGCAGATTGTTTTGATGTACAAAAATCACACAAATGATCCAGACGTAGTTAAACTGAGAAAAACACAAAAAACAAGAAAATAGGACGAACGCTGACTCAGCATTCACACAATTAACTGAAATGAACACAAATATTCAAACCCAGGAGGTGGCAGAGTCAGTCTCACAAACCGTTTGTTTTTCAGCTGCTTCCTGTGTGACACGTTGAAACCGTCTTCAAACCAAATGAAACGAGCAGCAACTTCGTTTTGTTAATCAGCAGGAGTTCTGTAACGGATTCAAGCCGAACTTGTTGTCTTGGCCATGGCTCAGATCAGCTGAGGGTCGTTGTTGCGGCTGGTTTCTCTCTGACATGCGGGTGTTTGGTGCCACGTAGGTCTGGAGAACGAGGGCTGGTTCGACCCCTGGACTCTGCTGAACGCCTTCAGGAGGAAGGCCCTCTCCCTGGGGGTCACCCAGTGCTTCGGGGAGGTCACAGGTCAGTTCGGACCTCCTCATATAACAAAAACTGGGTCTAAATGTTGACCAGCAAGTTCTTTCAGGCTGAAAACCCAGTTTTGAGTTCTAAATTTAACATCACACACGTTATGTCCAGTAACCACCGACCGTTTAATATTCAACATAAATGAGGACGAAAAGTGTCTCAGATGGCTGCAGTAAAGTTTAGATGCAAATATTGGAGATGGATGGAAACTGACTGCTGTCCACATCATTATGAGCTGCAGCTTTTTATTTTATTTTAAACATCAAACACATGAAAATTACATTTATACACCAAGTTCTGAAGCATTTTCATAAAAGCTATAATCAGAATTTTATACCATTTTTTTGTTATAACAAGCTCCAAAAGCTGATTTTTGTAAGTAATAAAATAAATCTTTATAAGTTAATACAAGTATGTTTTTATATTGCTCCTCATTTTTGTTTATTTTTATCAGCTGAACATCTGTCCTGTTTTTGTATTTTAGCTGTTTGTTGTTGTTTACACTGCTTGTTGTTTGCCCTCGACAGATTTTTTTCATACAAAAGCCATTTTAAACACCGTGGACGGAGACACCTTCCAGCTGAGGAACATCAGGTCCGTCAAAGTGAGTGGAGCAGGAAGCTCTGAAGTGACAGTCACCCATCAGGCGAAAGGCGGGCGATTACCTAACTGTTCGGGTCAGTGTGTCAGCAAAATATCTCGTGAACCACCAGATGGATGTAAGAGAAGATAGAACTTTATTGATCCCGCAGGAAATTATTGTGCCAGAGTTTCAGTACAAAGGAACATGAATAAGAATCACAAGATATAAAGACAACGGAGAATATAAAAAAAATGCAAGCAATTAAGTTCTAAACAGGTGCAAACATTAAAGAGTTTATTGTAATACAGGATTCATTTTATTGTTCAGTGTGCAGAAAGGGGGCGGAGTTGAAAAGCTTGACAGCCACAGGGAGGAAGGACTTCCTGTGGCGTTCTGCGGAGCACCTCGGTGCTCTCGGTCTACGACTGAAGGTGCTGCGGTCAGAGTCCAGAGAGAGTCGGAGTTGGAGTCGACCCAATTCAAGTTGTTCACCGCAGCAAACCCAAACATGGCTACAACGCCGCCATTTTAACCAACACTGAGCTCAAACTCGGTGTGGTAGTAGCTGAGAGTCATCCAAAATGTAAAACCTGAGCCCAAACAGGCTGCATGAAATCTTTTCAGATGCAAGTGAATAAAATGTCAAATCCCTTTTATGCATTTTACCTTAAAAACACTTGCGCAGTAAAATACAGTAGTCCCTCTATGATCGTCTCCCCCCCCCCCCCCCACGATAGGTGAAAAACCGCAAAGTAGGGACGCTATATATATTTTAGTATTTATGTTTACTTTAAGGCTTTATAAACCCTTCCCACACCATTTACAATGTTCTAAACTCTTAAACCGACGTCATTTTAACAACATACGTATATGTACTGTACAGTACTACAAAGCTCTGCAGACCAGCAGATTGGTTCTGGCTGGGCTCGGTTCTGGTTCTGCAGACCTACCCTGCAGTGACGAAGTCCACCGTCCCGTCCAGGATGATGTGCACGTGGATAATGGAGCATCAGGATTATTATTTGTAACTTTCCTGCCAGATCTGTGAGCTTCACAGATCCATCGTTACTTCTTTTACGTTACAAAACATTTCAGCAGAAAGCAGTGGCCAGAAGCACTGTTGGCTTCTGGGTAGTGAAGTTCTTTGATTGGCATTACAGTGTAGGCTTATTGAAAGAAAACTACAAAATGGTAGCGCTTGTCCCAAGTATTTTTTCGTTAAGTTTTTATCTTGTACTGTCAAAATCACGTGAGTAATATTAAAGTTGACAACCGTTGAAAAAATCATGAAAGTCGAACTGTAAAGTAGCGAGGGACTATTGTATTAGTGTTTTATCCTTTCTTTCTTGTTTTTGATTGTTTTATTGTTTTACTGACATCTTGGCCAGGCCATCCTGATTTTGTTTTTTAAATCTGGTTACAGAAAATCACCTGGACCCAGACGTGAGCTCGTGTCGCGTCGCTAAACTTATTTTGACTTTCTTCCTCTCAGCCTTCAGTTTTCTTGACTGTTTTTTTCCAAACAGTTTTATAATTTATGATTATCGCCTGCCACCAAAAAGTTAAAGCAGACGATTATTTCTTTTCCCATGTCTGTCTGTTAGCAAAATATCTCGTGAACCTGGAGACGGATTTGAATGAAAGCTGAAGTGATAATTGGAGTCCATCTGGAGCACTTCAGCCACAGCTGAGCGATCCTAAAAAGCATTAGCTCCACAAATACTGACCTAATATTTGGTGTGGTAGTAGCTGAGAGTCATTCCCAGTAACATCGTTGTCATTTTCCACCTTTAGCTGGTCGTAGTATAAAGCTCTGGCAGGAAATGTTGAAAATGATCTTTATATTTCGATCTAAACGTTTGATTTTAAAATGAAGATACGAAGGAGCTCAGACGAACAGAACTTCAATGTTTCGTTGTTTATTTGGAAACGTTTTGTAGAAAAAGATCTGACGTGGAGAACGAAGTCATCCTTAAGAGCGATGTGGCTCGACTTGTTTGTATTTGGACACAAACAAAAGTAATATTTCACCTACGTGTCCAGCCTCTGAGCTTGTACCCCTGCAGCTGCCCCGGGGCAGAAGGACCCACAAGGCCTCGGTTGATGAAGCCTCGTGGTTCATTTTGACCCAGAGCAGCAGGCGGCTCGGCTTTTTGAACACAGAGGCTCCAAACTGAAACCCTGAGCCTGAGAGTGACTGTGTGGGCAGAATAAACTCCCGTTCCGGTAGTTCAGTAGTTGGAGTTGATGGGGCGGAGCAGTGGTATTAAAGTGATGGTGTGTGCTGAGCAGGTGCGGATGCTCAACAGCCTGGACTACCAGCCGGTGGATTGCGCCATCGTGGTGAACGCAGCCGGAGCCTTCTCTGCGAAACTGGCAGAGATCATGGGAGTCGGCCTCGACCCAGAGGAGATCATGGCTGGATTCACGATTCCCGTCGAGCCCCGCAAGAGGTGGGTGACCGGCTCCAGCTGCTTTTAGCTTCAAGGTTTCTTTTCAGGATGGAGCAGTTCATCTCCACTGGTGTCTGGAACCGGGAGGTAAACGGTCGGGTCCTTGTGTTCTGGTTTTTAGGTACGTTTATGTGGTCCGCTGTCCTGACGGGCCAGGTCTGGACTCCCCCTTCCTCATCGACTACTCGGGCGTTTACTTCAGAAGAGAGGGTTTAGGAGGAAACTACATCACCGGAGTGTCGCCAGAGGAGGTCGGATCGATCTCTGAGCGCAGTATTCACGTTTAAAAGTTTGAACAGACGATCTGATCGTCTCGTTTTGTGTCGTCAGGCCGAAGAGCCGGACATTAGCAACCTGGAGGTGGACCACCAGTTCTTTGAGGACAAGGTTTGGCCCAAACTGGCCCATCGAGTTCCAGCTTTTGAAAAACTGAAGGTAAAACAGTTTCTGAACCGAGTTTGAATCCACAGCTTTGGTGCGAGACAAGCTCGTGCTTTTATTCTTTATGTGTTTTATAGTTTTAGCTTCTAAGCACGCAGAGTTTAAAGTAGATTTTCATTTTTCATGTGAATTACGTGGTGATGCCTTTAATTAAAAAAAACGTGGTTCTCTTATGTCTTATGCTTCTTTTTAGTTTTTAGCTACTGTTTAGCTTCTAACAGGTCTATTATTATTTATAGCTTTTGTCTCACCTTTTTCTGCATTTAGCTCACCTTTTGTTACTTTCAGCTAAAGCTAGCTTTTTGTTATTTTTATCTTTCAGCTAGCATTTTACTACTTTGCTACTTTAGTTTATTAGGACTATTAGCTTTTAGCTAATGCTCTGTTTCTTAGTTTTTAACAAATCTTTTGCTGCTTTAAGCAAATCTCTTGATTCTTGTAGCTAAACTTTTGCTGCTTTTAGCTAGTGTTATTACTAATTTTAACTCTTAGCTACCATTCTGCTACTTTTACTTTTGGTCTAATGCCATTTTTAGCTCTTAGCTAGCCTTTCATTGCTTTAAATTACCCTTTTGCTACATTTAGCTCTTTTTTGCTACTTGTAGCTAACCGTTTGTTGCTTTTTAGCTAGTGTTATGCTATTTTCAGTGTTTACATAGTTCTTTTGGAGGTTTAAGCTTTTTGATAACCTTTTGACGCTTTCAACTAAACTTTTGCTCCTTTTAGCTAACTTTCTGCTGCTTTATTGTTTGCTGATTCTAGCTAGTGTTTAGCTTTTTTGGGCATTTTTCTTTTATCTTTTAATTCATGTGCTGCTTCTTTTAGCTAGAATTTTTAGCATAGCTAGTGCTCTGTTTATCTTAGCTTTAACAATTTAGTTTTAGCTTTTTCAGCTAACTTCGGCTGTGTTCTCATGGTTTCCACTGAAAAGCTGTTTTCTCTGGTTTTTAAAGACTTAGAACTCGACTTGTTTTTTTTTTTAGCTGCAGCTCGTCTTCTTCTCTCCTCAGACTTAGTGAATCCGCTCTAACAGCACGTTTGACCCGACCCCTTGTCGGCTCTTCTTCCTGTCAGGTGACGGGCTCATGGGCAGGTTTCTACGACTACAACACCTTCGACCAGAACGGCCTCGTCGGTCTGCACCCGCTCATCACGAACATGTACTTCGCCACCGGCTTCAGTGGCCACGGCCTGCAGCACTCGCCGGCGGTGGGCCGGGCCTTGGCAGAACTCATCCTGAAAGGAGGCTTTAAAACTTTGGACCTGAGCAGCTTCGGTTTCGGCCGGGTTCTGAAGAAGGAGCAGATGTTGGAGCGGAACATCGTGTAGCTCGGCCACAACTGGAATCATCTCGATTAAAGACGGTTGGAACGCGATCAGCTTGAGGCTCGTGGAGCTTCAAAACGTTGAATTTACTCAAACTGTTTTATTCATCCGACAGAAAAATGATCATTTAAAATCAAAAACGTGATTTAATCTTTATCCAATAAATCAAAGACAAAACCGAACAGACTTGTTTTTTGTTGTCCATTATCGAACGTGCGCGTCACAACAATCAGTGAACCTTTTTTCACAAGAAATATTAGCGGTGGCTACTCGTAAAAACGTCTCCGTACTTCAGACTGATTCATTTCACGACCGAGAAACAGAAATGTCCGTTTGGAGAAACTGAAACAAACGCAGGCGACGTTTAGACCTCAGTCTGCGCTGTTCTCAATAAAAGAAATGTTTCTTAAGTCATGGCGTAATGTTTAAGTACTACACCAGCAAATACCCAAACTGAAGTACACGTACTCAGTCTGAATACAACTAGTACTGGGACACCCTAAAGTTAGATTTGGACTCATTAAAGCACCAAATACAAACACGAGTTTTAAACTCTAAAAAAGTTGATTCTCTGGACGGGTTCAAAAAACAAAAAAACCGTAGAAACGTTCCGTCTTTCATCCGAAAGTCTTCATGAGGAGCTGTGTTCAGCTCAGTCTTATAAAGCTTTTAAGACTGTTTTCTCATAAAGTCTTATAGAGTTTTAAATATTTATAGTTTTAATCATTACACTGCAGCACAACATGCACCTCATGTTAATATCAAGCTTGATTTTTAACTAAACCCTAACATTTATAAATATAAGTCCTCTCCAGGTCTTGGTTTTCTTTATGCCGATGTTTTTCAGGATGTAATCACCAGATGGCGTCGTAATTATTTTTAATTTTTAATGCAGCCTCTGGTTAATCTGGACAGACCTGAGCTAAGTTAGATTTTTCTACCTGGAGCAGCATCAGGACTCTGGATAATCATCTTAAGATCAGTCAAACACGTCGGTCAAAGCTGCACTTGTTTTGTGTAAATGTTGCAGCTATAATTAAAATACCTGCAACTTTTAATGTGCATTTTGATTTGTATATCCAAAAAAACTTAGAAATTACACTTTTAATTTGAGTATGAAAGAAAAAATATATAATTTGTGTGAAACTATAATATGTCTTAATGTTTCAGGGTTAATGAGCGTTTTATGTTGCGATATCTGCAGAACATGAGATTAACTTTGTTACTCACAGATTAAGATGACAAAGACTTTAGGCTCCTGTTTTATTCTTCATCGTTCATAAAAGTGTTAATAATGAATGTTTTAACAAAAAGAAATGTTTTATAATAACTTAAAAACCCAGAAAGACCACTTTGGTTCATGTCTTGCCTCGTTCACAGTAAAGATGCTCAAACAGCTCCGGAGCATCTGATCGTTAAAACGAGAGTGAATAAATTCTGAAACGGAGTAAAGATCAGAAGAATGGCAGAGATTCAAGTTCTTGACTGGAAAAATGCCCTGAAGTGATTTTACGTGCTTTAGGCTGAAACGTGCCTCCACAGATGTTTTTACCTTCCTGTGTGTCACGAAGCTGCTCCTCGTGCAGTAAAACCACGCCGACGTGTTCCTCCTGACCCTGAGGTACCCCTCACACGAACTTCAGGCTGAAGGAGGCGACGCCGTCATTTCCCAGGTATGAATCAGGTTGTGTGTGTGTGTGTGTGTTAACCTTTAAAAAAAGTGAGAAACGCCCACACTCAAAACATGACATCATCTCCTGAGATGTTGAAAACGTCAGGAAACGTTACAGACGGGCTTCAGTCCGTGCACGCACTGACCTCAGAAAACATCTGTAAAAAACAGCTGTCAGTTCGACATAATGGGCTAAACGTTGGTTTGGTGGTAGCTGGGCGTCATTCCCAACATGTACTCCTAACGAATCATACAAGATCGTGATCACTAATTCACTTTCAATTCCCTTTTTTAAGTTTAGTTTGTGTTTTCTACGTCAGCAGGTCCAGAGCGAGCGGCGGCCTGGCTGAGACGGACCGACCAGAGTTCTGCACAAGTCCACCAGAACAAGTCAGGTGAACTGAAAAATGGCACAAAGGAAACACTACAAGGACGTGTGGCACTAAGACGAGGCGCGGGGTCCAGAGAGGGTCTCGTTGGGCCATCTGTGCCCGTCTCTGAACTGTCCAGCAGACCCCAGACTGGACTTTGTGCCACGGTCAGTAGTCAGAGTTTCTTTATGGTCTTTCATGTGGTTCATGTGGTGGAGCGAAATTATGTTCACAGGGTCCCAGTTACATCCAACAATAAAATGTAAAAGAAAAACAGTAATAACATCTAAGATATGAACTAAGAAAAACATCAACTAAATATACACTAAGCACTCATAACATAAAACATTACGTCGAACATCAGCCCAAACATCAATAGTTCTGGTGGACCAACAACATTTGTGTTGTTTGATTACGTCACCTTGTAATCTTCTAATCCTGTTTGATAAGGTGAGATTTATTATAAGCCCCACTTTGTTTCATCAACCGTGAGGATTTTATGGTTTTTACTGTAAAAAAAAAAAAAAAAAATCAATTTAAATCCAATTTGGGATTTCTCCAAACGTGAAGAATCCAAATCTGACCCGCTGAAACCCGCTCGGCGTTGGTGGCAGCTTTAAACAAAAGCTTTTGTCTTTTTGTCCGAAAACAAATCAAAGTTTCTTCGGAAGACTGAAGTCCGTTCTGCTCTGACGGGTCGTTTGAAACCAGAACTGAACGTGACGGATCCGCTACAGCGGCGGCCCTCTCTGGATCTCCTGCACCTTCGACCATCTTTTTGTTTCTTTTGGTTTCCACGCAGCCGAAGGCCTCTGGGCCCACCGCTGCAGGGCCTCTCATCACTTCAGCTCATTTCATGGAAATGTGCTCCAAAACAGCCAACTGAGCGCGACAAGGACACTCAGCTCTTCATTTTGATGTAAATGTGAGGCAACCTTGCAGGTTCACGTTGGGGGAAGGGGGAACCAGGCAGGGAAGCACACCCGGGGGTGGGGGGGATCCTTTGTGTGGCCTCCTGTAAATCCCAAATGTTCTCAGGACTGAAAACAAAAGCAGCATGTGGCACCGGCCTCAACTGACGCACCTACTGCCGCAACAAAACCACTGAAGGCATTCAGACCCCACTGCCACAATACCACCCCCCAAGTCCTCAGAACTTTACAGTACCAAGACCCGCAGGAGAGAAGAGCTGCTGGTTCTGAATAGAGAGGACCGACGCCCCCCGGAGCTCCGCAGCTGCATGAAGCCAGCGTACGCGGTGGCATGTGGCTGGGATTAGGAAATTTCACTGTGGATTAAAATCTTTCCAACGCCTCCATGGCCACCCGCTAAAAGAAAAGGAGTCTGAAGGTCCGACACAGATCCAGTGAGAACTGCAGGTCCATGGTCTCACTGAGCAGGTGAGTCCAAACCAAAACCTTTGAGTAAAGTTTTGTATTTGCTTGTCCACCAGTTTTAGAGCATAAACGTAACGTCTATAAAGGTTGAATTGACAATTTGTGTATGTTTCAGAAATGCAAAGAAATAAAAAGTAACTTTATAACAGTTTGTAAAAGCAATACAGTTGTATTAATGATTTCTCTAAAGTTATATTCAGACTTCAGGATGTTTAGTAAGAACGATTTGACGGTTTTGTTCAAACAAAAGTTCTTTCTTCTCAGTCGTGGCTCAAAAAGCAGCTCAACGCTTCGCCTCACCGAGCGCTCCATCTCCTGCTTTAATGCCCTTCTCCTGTCGTTACAAAGTTTTTTACTTTGTAAAACCCCGTTTGTAGATGGGAAAACTTTCTTTTGATGTCTGATAACGGAAATTTCCCACTCTGGTTTACAACCACAGTCCTGGCGTCACAATGTTGTGTGAAACGTAAATAAAACTGAACGCAACAATTTGCAAATCTCAAACTAATTTTACTCACAATAAATCACAGTAAACATATTAAAGAAAATAAAAGTTTTAATTTTTGTGGTAGCAGTTCCAGCTGAGTGTTTCCCACCTCTTCTTTTAACACCAGTCTGTAAAGGTTCAGGACCTGAGACCAGCTGCTGGAGGTGTTGTCCCGATCCGGTCTGAGGATTCTAGCTGATCCATAGTCTTGAGTTTTCTTTTTTGCTGGATTGGAGCAGATGTTGTAAAACCTGGATAGTTTTCTGCGTTGATGAAGCCTTTCCAGATGTGTAAGCTGCCCATGCAGGAGGCACTAATGCACCCCCATACCATCAGAGAAACAGGCTTTTGAAGTGTGTGCTGACAACATACTGGATGGTCCCTTAAAAGAAATTCTTATTTGAATTTGTCTGAACACAGAACAGTTTTCCACTTTGCCTGAATTTAATGTCTGTCATGTTTCATCCGTCCATCATCTTTACCCGCGTCTTCCTTTTCGGGTCGCGGGGGTCACTGGTGCCCATGTTCAGCCATCACTGCGAGAGGTAGGGGACACCCTGGACAGGTCTCCAGTCCATCACAGGGACACAGAGACAAACCTAGGGACATTTTAGAGTTACCAATCAGACTAACATGCATGTTTTTGGTCTGTGGGAGGTAACTGGAGTACCCGGAGAAAACCCACGCATGCACATACCGAACATGCAAACTCCACCCAGAAAGGCTCCGGTCCAGGATATTTGAACTGGGGCGACCTGCTCGCTGAGAGGCATCAGCTCTACCAACTGTGCCACCGGGCTGCCTTGCAGTGTTTCAGTGTAAATAAAGAAAATGTAGGTTTATGAAATATGCAAACTATTTAGTTACCGTTGTACTGGGATAGTTTGTCGTTTGTAAACCGTCTGTCTCTAATCCTGCGTCCACTCCTGCAGCTCCAGGATGTTTCAGCTGCTCCCGGGTCGCATGCAGCCAACTGGACATCGAAGTCGAAAAACCCGTCTGGTCACCAAAGACGGCCACTGCAACATCGAGTTTGGCAACATTGAATACAGCAACCACTTTGCATACGTGGTGGACTTCTGGACCACCTTTGTGGAGATCCGCTGGCGCTTCGTTCTCCTCCTGTTTGTGGCTACGTTTACTGGCAGCTGGTTCATATTCAGCCTGCTCTGGTACTGGATTGCAAAGAGCAACGGGGATCTGAGCGGACAGAACCGCACAGATGGACATGTCCGATGTATAGACAACATTAACGGCCTCACGGCAGCGTTCCTGTACTCGTTAGAGACCCAAACAACCATTGGATATGGTGGACGGGCGCTGACCGGGCACTGTGCTGGCACAGTGGCTCTGATCGTCATCCAGTCTCTGGTTGGAGTCTTCATCAACTGTTTTATGTGCGGCGTCATCTTGGCCAAGATCTCCTTACCCAAAAAAAGGGCAAAGACTGTGACCTTTAGCAACACTGCTGTGATCTGCCTGAAGAAAGGAAGCCTGTGTCTTCTGATCAGAGTGGCCAACCTCCGAAAAACTTTATTAATCGGGAGCCAGATCTATGGCAAACTGCTGAGGACCACCATCACACCTGATGGAGAAACTATCATCCTGGATCAGGTGGACGTTGACTTTATGGTTGATGCTGGCAAGGATAACCTGTTCTTTATTTGCCCCCTGACCCTCTACCACGTCATTAACAGATCCAGTCCGTTCTACGAGCTGTCGGCCGATACGCTCCCCCAACAGGACTTTGAGCTGGTGGTCTTTTTAGACGGGACGGCTGAGTCCACCAGCTCCTCCTGCCAGGTAAGGACCTCCTTCATCCCACAGGAGATTCAGTGGGGTTACAGCTTCCTGCCCATCATTTCCCGCACCAAGATGGGGAAGTACCGCGTGGATTTCTCAAACTTTTCCCGAAGCGTCCGTGTCTCCGCGCCTCACTGCGTCCACTGCTTCGAGACAGACGCAGACCAGAGAAACCACAACAACTACAGCAAGGAGAACCACAGCAACCAGCAGAAAATGGGCATCGAAAACTTGGCCTTCCAAGAGGTCGACATTCACGACCCCCTTGACGACACTAAAATGTGAGGCGGTTGGAGAAGAACCAGGATTTGGGTATGGGGGCTGGGAAAAAGTTAGGACGTTAGAAAACATGCAAAAAAAATGCCATTTTGAATCCAGTGAAGTTGGGGTTCAGTGTTAGTAAAATTTGGAAGACATTTGGAAGTCTGACGCTGAACATAAAAAACGGTAAAATAGTGGAAAGCACAGTGGGTTCTTCTTGAGATGATTACGGTCTGATCCTATTACAATGACAAAATGAGCACGAAGAGGAAACGTAGGAGGACAGACCTTCAGAGTTGACTCATTCTTCCTGAAACACTAACTCTGAGATGTTTCCTTCATGTTGACTGTGTAAATACAATAATTACATCACGACCAGTCTACGTTTTGTAGACGATACTGTGTTCTACTGTCACGTCTCAGGGAAATTCAAAGTTGAAATAAACATTTGTTTTACATTTCTTTGACTCATTCTCACTCTTTCTTGACACAATTTTGCGCCCAATCAGAAATATCACAAGAGTACTGCCGATACATAAGTACGGTCCTCTTGGAAAATCATCCATAGCAAGATGACGAACAATGGGGAGATGAAATTAGAGAGGTCAGACTGAGATGGTTTGGACATGTCCAGAGGAGGGACAGTGGTTTGGACATGTCCAGAGGAGGGACAGTGGTTTGGACATGTCCAGAGGAGGGACAGTGGGTATATTGGTAGAAGGATGTTAGAAAAGCAGGAAAAAGACAGAGGAGATATATGGATGCAGTTAGAGAGGACATGGAGGTGGAGTGAGGACAGTGTGAGATAGAGGAGGACTTGCTTTGACAACCTCTGAAGAGGGAAAAGATGAAAGACGAAGAAGGTAAAACTAGTTAATTTAGTTAACGTTTCCATTTTCTTAAAAAAATGGTTTTAAAAACACTTTGTAGATGTGAGACAGTTTTTTGCCCGGTGCCATTAAATGTGGTGGGTGTGATTTAGCGAAAATAAAAACGGCTATAAATTAGTTAGTTTTAAGCATATTGAGCTAAACTTTGGTGTGGTAGTAGCTGAGAGTGGTTCCCAACACGTACTCTTGAGATCTTTGTTTAAAACTTTCACATTAACTCTTAGACTGCCTGTAAAAATGATCATGAATTTTAATGAGACTCAGGAAGTAATCAGTGGCGGCCACAGCTGAGCTACATTAGCAAACACAAAAATGGCTTCAAATCTGTCAGTTTTACAGATACTGAGCCAAAGTTTGGTGTGGTAGTACCTGAGATTTATTCTCATCACATACTCGAGCACTAACAGGACTCTTAGAGCCTGGCCCATAAGGCGGCAAGAAGAAACAATTTCTTTAAAGAAATGGTAAAAGTGTCAAAACTGGAGAAATAAAAACATGTCCATTATAATTAACAAAAAAAAAGTCCTAATTTTTAAATTATATACTTTGAAATAATGGTAAGATCAACAAGGACACCAAATTTTAGAAGTAAAATGAAAGTTGCTACATGTCCCCCATGTCGTTGATACTTATAGAAATAATATATTGCAGAATATGAAATGTGATATCACTTGTTAATTGCCTGTATCTGATATAAAAACCTCAAACTGCTGTTTTTATTTCTGCGTCGAGTGTTCTTTGGTGTTATTCGGCACTTACTCCTAATGAGAGACTCAAACTTCTCTTAGTAGAGAACCACGTTAAAAAGGAGCTATTTATACGACACAGTTGGTGGCAGGCCTTAGACTGATGAAGTCTTTCAGATGAAAGACGAAATGTTTCTACCAAGAAAAATCTGTCCAGATGACCCGTTTTAACTCTTTGACCTGGATGACTGAGCTTACATCAGGATCTTTCTCTTTGTAGATTTGACAAGTTTAGATTGAAAATAGTGTAATAACAACTTTTTATGGGGATATTTTATTTCTGTCTCTTTGTTTTTTTTTATAAATCATTTCGTTTTTGAATAAAATTATTAAAAAGAGGAGTGGGAGCTGTGGCGACTGGTTTGACCACCAGAGAGCATCAGTCCACTGCTCTGGTTCAGTGTGCTGAGACAGTCAAAACGATTCATCCCAATTTATTCACCCCAGTTCTGCCTGAGGTCTGCTCCGTATGTTTGATACATTTAAAACATCTGTTTACAGACCTGATGACATCTGTTTACAGACCTGATGAACCTGGTAAAGGCAGAGTGTTTCAGCAGGTGATGGAATGGAGACGACCTGTTCATCTCCAACCTGCTCGTCAGACCGACTCCTGAAAGGGGCTTTGGTCCCATCTGGATTAGCAGCGGCAAGTTAACTGGGCCTCATCTGCATGACAATGAACAGAAGTGTTGAGAGGGATTGGCCCCGTGAGTTTGAAGCAGCTGAAAGAAAAGAGATAAATTTAAGGAATAGGAGGCGTTTGTTAATCTCATGGAAAACTGATTAGTTACTTTATGATTCATGTGACAGAGACGTGTGGGCAGAGAGAGAGCCAGGGAAACCACAGACACCCCACGCTCCTCCTTAGTTACTGCTACCATGCCTGTAGGGGCCGCCATGTTGGTAAACAGAGGAGCTCGTTTTCGAGCATGCTCAGTCTGCTGCTGCACAGGAAGCACACGGCAACAGTGGATGACACGATGCACGTGTGTCAAACTTAAGGCCCGCGGGCCAAATCTGGCCCTCGTTAACATCTGCCCCACAAGATCCATCCATCATTATCTTCCACTTGTTCTGAAGTCTGGTCTCGGGGGCAGCAGCTTGAGCAGGGAGGCCCAGACATGTCTTTCCACAGCCACCTGTTCCAATTCTGGGAGGACTCCAAGGTGGTCTTCCCCGGCGTCTCCTCCCAGTCCGGCATGCTCGAAGCACCTCTCTAGAGAGGCACCCAGGAAGCATTGTCAGATGCCTGAACCACCTCAACTGCCCCCCAAGGTGATAATTTAAATGTAAATTATTTGTTGCTTCTCATTTTGCTTAGACAACAAATAAATACTTCATTTTGTGCAGTCTCGTTGTGAGTTCTCAATAATCTTTGATTTTTGACGTGGAAAGAACAAAACGCAGATCAAACTGCTGCTGACGAACGTGCAACCAGGGAAAGATGTTGAGTTTCTGACTCGAGTTAATGTTTCTGAAACTAGCTCATGGCTTGGACCAAGTTTTACATTTGGACACCCCTACACTAAAGAATCGCTCGCCGTCGGCTGATTTTGAATCGTCCAATTAAGCTAGAAATCTTGGCCTCGAGGTGCGAGAGCGGTAAGTGAAGCTTCACACCCCGCCCTGTTCGAGGCTCAATTGTAAATGAGTCCTCGAGGCTCAATGGGATTTACCTGTATAAATAAAGGTTGATTGTTGTCTTTATCTTTCTGCCTCCATCCCCGTTTTAAATCAGTCATGTGATCGTGACCATCCCTACTGAGGCAAAGCTAACTGTTAACCACTTCAACGATTCATTTACAGACAGAATCTGAGTTTTGTAGCTTTAAAGGATTACACCGAGGAAGGCCTGGGTTTGTGTGAGGAAAAACAAAACCCATAACATCGTAAACATCAAAAAAGAGCAGCATGAAAAAATATTAATGTAGTTAGCTTTTAACCTCCAGTACCTGTCACATGTGTCAAACTGAAGGTTGGCAGGTCAGATCCGGCCCATGTTAACATTTTATTAGACGTGGCCCTTTAGTTTGGGACGGATCGAGTGTCTACCGCTGGTTTAGAACTTATTACTTTGAAGTAAGGACATTTTAATCTCAGTAAACTTTGATGAGGAAACATCAAACTGATCAAACTCTTGATAAACTTACAGAACTTGAAGAATCTGTCCAGAGGACCCGACTTAACTTTGTTACCTGGATTATTGAGCATGCATCAGGGTATTTGCAGAACTTCGTTTTCGACTTGAGTAGAAATATGCAACAAACGGTGGCGAGCCTGTATTTAATATTAAATGTCTTTTCCAGTAATTTCTTCTTGTTTCATGGTTGTAATTTTTTTGTAGCAGTTTTAATGGATTGTGATAAAACACATCAGTAAGACCTCCTCTTCTGTCGGGCAGGTAAACCTTCTCACAGCCAGACGTGAACTCGCCCACCTCTCAGCCCCTCCGTGGACATAATCTGTAGAAGCAAACGTTTGAGCTGTTGCTACTCATGAGACGTTTCACCAACTCCCGTATTTATAACTGAGCCATTTCACTCCTTATGTAACATTTTTAACTGCTTCGAGTCAACATTCACACACTTAATGAAGAACAAATACACTCCTGGCTGAAAATGTGTTTTATTTACATTTCCTGGACCCGGACGGGAAGCAAATGGCAGGCGTTCCACAGGTACATGTGTTAAGGTCACTTGAATGTTGTAACGTTGACACAAAATGTCTTCAACAGTCAAAACTCAGCATGCAGCTGAACTTTCCCAGCAGCCCCCGTTCACCCAGCAGAACTGAGCATTTAGAGTCACAGAGTTTAATTAACAGTTAATGAATTAGTGCAGCAGCTGGAAGCTTCCTTTCATTTCACCTAGCGTTCACAGCCCGACTCGCTCCAACCAGCCTCAGACTCTGCTGGAGGATAAATTTAGCTGTTTCAGTTTCTCACCTCAGAGCTAAAGTTCGTGTTGACATGAAATGATGTCAGGTGGAGAAGACTGGAAATGTTTACAGAGCTGTGAAGCAATCCACACGGACATGACTTGCATGTTTAAAGCATGTTAAATACTGCAGGAGCCTCACCAGCTGCACACTGGAGATATAAAACTCAATTTTTATAAACCTAACGAGACTGAAAGTGAAGAGAGTTCAGATTATTTCAAGATTTAAAATGAACAAAGCAACCCAATGTTGAGTTCAGAAGTTTCCATCCATTCCTCCTGGCCATGATTTTGAGCTTTTAATGATTTTCACTGGAAACATTTTGGTTCCAGAGTAAAACGATCACAACATTCAGCATCAGGGATTTTTAAAAACAATTTGATGCACAAGTTTGGATTTAATCTAGATTTTCTCTATTATATTATACATCCGGACTCAAATATGTTTTTATAGTCACTTTTAGTAAAGTGTTCCTGAAAGTTCTACGTCTTTTTAAACTTGACCAGACCAAAGCCTATTCTTTAACGAATATGACTGACCACAGCTGGTAATCTCTCTTCACCAGCATAAAATTAAAAAAGTTATTTTATTCCCATTCAGATGTCATAAACTCTCAGAAAATGGTTTAGCAGATCACACTATTGGTCGGTTCTCTAATTATCTTTCAGATCGGAGGCAATGTGTTCAACATAATGGTTCTATGGTGTACCACAAGGTTTCATCTTCGACTGGTGTTTCTATTGAGTTTGTCGAATCTTATAAATACTTGGGTATTTTGGTTGATTCATCTCTCTGTTTTAAGCCTCATGTTGAAAACTTGGTAAATAAACTGAAAGTAAAACTAGGTTTATATTTTAGAAATAGATCCTGTCTAACTCTGAATGCTAAACACCTTATAACTGCAACATTCCTTCCCTCCACTGACTACGATGACATTATTTACATGAACGCTCCTACAAGCACCCTGCAGATGTTGGATGCTGTCTATCATGGTGCACTAAGATTCATAACTGGCTGCAACTACTGTACCCACCACTGCTCACTGGTTAACTGGACATCATTAACTTCACACAGACTCTCTCACTGGTACATTTTCATCTTTAAATCACTTCTTGGTCTGCTGCCTTCTTACATCTCCTCCTACACGTCTCTGCGTGAGTGCAGCTACAGCGTGCGCTCTCAGGACATTATTACCTGCAGTGTTCCCTCAGTGAGGACTGAACTTGGCAACAGGGCCTTCTCCTACTCCGCTCTTGTTTCCTGGAAAATCTTGCAAAAAGATCTGAAGCTCTCGACCTTGACCTCTGTAAGTGGTTTCAAACATCTGTTAAGTTCATGGCAAAAAGCAACACAGGCATGTTCCTGTTTTTAGTATTTTATTTTGTCATAATGTAGCTGTTTTTCTTTTGTTTTTATATCATTTCTTTTATTTAATTTTTATTTAAATGCTTTTTTATGATTGTCTATTGTTGTCTGCACCTCATCTGTGTTCTTTGTTTAAAACAGGTCTCTCTTGTAAATGAGTCTTGGTGGCACAATGAGACTGACCTGTATAAATAAAGGTTGAATGAAAGGAACTTGGTTCAGACATTCAGGAACCACCGAGTCTCAACTCTTGTCATTAACCGGAACCTGCTGGAACCCCAGTGTCCCTGTCCACCAGTGTCCCTGTCCACCAGTAGACCCACTTTTACATCGTCATGGACTGAGAGGACCAAGAAAGAAGCTCCTGCATCATCAAGCTCCCCTGAAAGCTGCAGCTGAGAAGTTTGGCGAGTCAAGGTGAGGCCTTCAAACCTTAGAACACGACCAGCTGCCAAGCATGGTGGTGGTAGCATCATGCTGTGGTGCTGAAAAAGACAGAATAATGAAGCAGGTCTGCCACAAGATTCTTCAACTTCACCTCAAACAGCTTGAAACAAACTGGTTGTTCCTACAGGACAATGATCCCAAACAGGCGTCAGAACCGGGTTCTGACTGGATAAAACGGTCTGATGCAAAGCTTCTGGAACAACCTTCAAAAATGAAAAAAAGCCCCGACCTCAGCATGAACAAAAATCTGTGGACTAGACTCTTGGTCATCCAGGACACGAGAGCCCGAAGAGTTAAAATAAGACAAGTGGACTTCCTGTGTTTCCTGAAGACACTTCCAGAACTGAAGAAGCCATTTGGACCCGATGTGAAAGGTCTTCAAGAAACAAGAGAAGTCCACTTGTCCTCAAAAATGGGGTGTATGGATAGATAAGAGTGGATTGGAGGAAATCCATGATGGATTCAAACGTGTGCACCTAGTTCTTGTTTTTAAAAATCAACCAATCAAAAGTTTATATAAGAATATAAAGAAGTGAAGACGGTTTGAACCAAAAGCCCCAGTCCAGATGTTTTAATCTCCCGGAGTCGATGACAGTGTGCGCAGACTATCGTCGCTCGATCCATCAACCTAATTATTTCAGTCCGGACTGGCATGACGAGTGACACCCCCCCCCACCCCCCCACCCCCCAACAGCAACGCAGTTAAAAATACAGACGAGCTGCAGCTTTAAAGAGAAGCAGAGACAAACTCCCTGAAGTGAGTGAAGCAGCTGCTGCTCCTCCACGGGCTCTGTCAGATCCAGATGTGACGACGGAGTTTTCAGCCCAGGTTTGGACAAAAACGCAGCATTTTTTTTTTACTTCACCGCTCTGAAAACGAGCTCATCGCTCAGATCCAACACAGAAACCACGTTCAGACGATGAGCAGCTGACAGGACTCGCACTGTAGACGTTCAGCACCGTACGGCCTTAGTCAATGTTTTCTTGAAGCTTCTCAGAAACCATCAGGACCAGAGACCAGAACCAGTAACAGAGACGAATGATTTTATCCCCACACCTACTGAACATTTCTTACCTCTGTAACATGGCCGGCTATACATTGGGACAAGAGGGGGCAATGCCCCCTCAAACAAATGCCTTGCCCCCTCAAATCAACCCTGCCTAAAATAACTGAACGTCTTACTGGGGTCTGCTGCACCGCGCCGGTGTTCCACCTGGCAGGCTGTGATCTTCTCCGGTCTGCCTGCAGTCAGCGCAGAGACCAAACCCCTCCCCCGCTCCTTCTAGTAAACGACCAATCAGTGATCAGTATGCAAATGAGCCTACAGACAATTGTACGGTATTTTTACATCTGGAAATTTGGCGCATGCGCACCACGCTGAACAAGGCAACAAGACAATTCTTGTACTTGCCATCCAAAGTTGCGCTGCCGCGGTACAACACTTACGTTACGAAAATGAAACCTGGAGATGTAGCTATTATTAATTTAGTGCAGTGCGCCACAGCAAAGGGAAAAATAGCGCAGAAAAACCGTTGAAGAACAACTCAGAACCGCTCGTATTCTTTTTTTTCTCGCTCTCTGTGCCGGCTATGCTACGCAGACTCGTTGCCATAGCAACTGACTGACGACGCCACTAATGTAGGACTCAACACCCAAAAACACGCAAACATCTTCCTACACAACGAAACAGAATATTCAGTCCGATATAGGATAATGTTTTCAGGCTTGAGGTTTATTTTGCGATTATTAATAAGTGATCATGCGAACACAGCAGTGATTGATTATTTAATTTAAACATCTGCTCTTCTGATGATCTGTCAGAGTTGGTGTGTGGGTCGCCTTTTTTTATTTATTTAAAGGAACCGAAGGCAGTGCCCCCTCATGTAACCATGCCTAGAACCGGCCCTGCTCTGTAAACCTCAACACAAAGCCTCCAGAGTCCGTTTTATTCTCCATCTTAAATAAAAAATTATAATAATTAAACGTCATAAAGAACCTGAATCTACTGAAGACGTCGTCCCGTTTTTGCTCCGTTTTGTCTCTAACTTTCTGACTGAAACGTTCGGCTCTTCATCGGTTAACGGCTGCACTCTGTTCTCTTTAGCTGCGACTCTTTTCTCATCAACGTTAAGAGCGACGGGAATAAAAAGAGGCCAAAGCAGGAATAAAATTAACGACCTAGCATTAACTGGAGCAGTGCTTGTTGCCTGCTGCCCCAGAATTTCAGCTGCTGTTGGTCAGAACTCGACAACGCTCAAAATGCTCAAACGATGTTAACGACTCTCGGCTACTACCACCCACGTTTCTGTCAGTGTCTGTAAAAGAGTCAGAGCCGTTTTTGTGTTGCTAAGATTAGCTGTGGTGTCCATCAAGCAATTCGTCAACATCTGCCCAGAGGTTCAAGAGATATTTTGCTAACAGAGAAGCATGTATGTTCACACACGAACACAGATAAAAACGATCCGTTTGGACACTTTTCTTCTTCTTTTACGTTTTCTCGCTCCGTCCTTTTCGGTTAAAGAGTTTGGAAGATTTTTTTAATCTGTTTTGTGGAATAAAATTTAAATATTTAGGGTTGGGGAGATCCTGCCACGTGCTCTGCAGCAGAAATCACATCTGTAGACAAATTATTGTTCAACGGTACATTTACTAAATCGAAGGTTTTAACGTGAGCAGATTTTTAAAACGGCGCCTGGATTATTTGCTGTGGCAGATTAAATATTTATCTTTAAAACCTCGTTTTTGGGATTCAAATCTTTAAACTGCTTCAATATGAGCCTCACAGCCGCTGAACGAGTCATGCTTTTACCAATGTCTGTCTGTTAGCAAAATATCTCATTAACCACTGAATGGATTTTAATTAAACTTTCAGGGAGTAATCATTGGGTGTACTTCTACAACCAATTTACTTTCAACATCAACCCAATCCAAGATGGACACCACAGTCAGCCAACTTTATAAAACACAACAATGGCTACAGCTCGTCAATTTTACAGATATTTTGCTGAAATTTAATAGGATGGTAGATGAGAGTGATCCACAACGTATATTCCACAGCAAAAAGTGAGAACTTTTACTATTAACTACTTGGGAGTCACTTCAGTTTGTCTGTTAGCAGAATATCTCATGAACTGGATATATTATAATGAAACTTTCAGGAAATAATCACAGGAAGTACGACTAAAACCCTTTAACTTTTGGAGTTAAGCGGGTTCAATATGGCCACCACAGCTAATTAACATTACATAACACCAAAATAGCTACAACTCAGTTAGTTTTACAGATATTGATCTAAAAATGGATGTGATTTTAGCTTAGAGCGTGACATCACACGAGATCATAGTTATTTCCAAGCTTTGACCAAAAGATTAACGAGGGCTGATGATCTTAACGCTCTGGCATGAAAGGAATGCTAAACCTTTTCTAAATGTTGATAAAGATCTGTCAAAACATGCACGTTTTTTTTTTGCTCCTTGTGTAATCAGGTCAGACTCAGACAAATGCTGACATCGAACATCAACTGTAACCGTAGGGACATGAGCTAACGCAGCGACGTGCACGAGCTTCGTGGACATTCTGAGCCGAGTCGCTGCGGAGCCGTCAGCGAGGCCCGCAGCCTCAGAGCCTTCACATCCTGCTGCCGTGCGTCACGTCTTTCAGCTCTAAAGCTCCTTTATCTGCTTGGCTGCTTATCTTCAGTCTCCCCTGAAGGAAGGAAGGCTGCTGGGATGAGCTCTTTAAAAAAAAAAAAACAGACTTTAGAACAAACGCATCTCAGTTGTAGAAACAAGAACTTCACGATTTTCTGACACGTCCAAAGAAACAAGGACTCCGACAGCTTCATTTAGGAAGAATCCCACAGCGGCGATGGAATGTCTGGAGCGATTTGGTGTTGCTGTGATGTTTATGTTAGAAGACGGGTGGACGTGAGGTCCTTGTGTGTCAGAGCTCATCGTCCGCTGCACCCCCGGGCCCAAAAACAGCCTCGGTTCCACCAAAGACCCTGAGTGGAGGCAGAACGTTTGGAGCCAGTGCCCAGTTGCATCACAAGATAAAGTCCTCAAGATGTTCCGGTAATGGAGGACAGTCGTGGTACAATCTGAAGTAAACGCACACGGGGCCAGAGCTGAAAGAAACCAAACTGGGGATGAAATATGAGCTGTAGATGGTTAATATCTCACTGGGCCAAAACCACTGGAGACAATGTGGGCAGAAGAATTCTGGGTCAAACTGTGTAATTATGGTGGACAGATGGATTTAACTTAAATTATTGATCCATTTGTTCCTAATCTTTCCAACAGAGCACTTTGCTCTTGGACTGCTGGTTTACTTGTGGTTCCTATGGAGTTTCTAAAATGGGAGGCAGAGCTTTCAGTTCCCAGGAACCTTCTGGCTTTCTGTCTGCGAGACTGACACTTTGTCTACGTTTAAGGCTCGGCTTAAGATTTTTCTTTTTGCTAAATCCTATAGTTAAGGTTGGCTCAGGTTTCCTGACCGATTCCCGTAGTTCTGCTGCTATAGGCTTAAACTGCAGAGGAACAAACCGACCACATCTCCTCACTCTACTGCCGTCTTGACGTGCTCTACTCTCCAAGTTTGTAATTACTGTTGTCTCCAACTTTTTGCTTTTCCTCCCAAACAAACTACACCCAGACCATAGACACCCGGACCATAGAAACTACACCTGGACCATAGACACCCAAACCATTGAAACTAC
>NC_056511.1:6440799-6448346 GCF_014905685.2 Nematolebias whitei | reverse complement strand
GCATAGAAACTACCCCCGAACCATAGAAACTACACCTGGAGCATAGAAACTACACCCGGACCATAGAAACTACACTTGGACCATAGACACCCGGACCAAAGAAACTACATCTGGACCATAGAACTACACCTGGCCCATAAAAACTACATCCGGACCATAGAACTACACCCGGACCAAAGAAACTACACCTGGACCATAGAAACTACGCTTGGACCATGAAAACTGCAGCAATCCCTCTACGTCAGTCTCTTTCCTGATAAACCCCAGCCGTCCGAGGCAGATGGCCGCCCATCCTGAACTTGGTTCTGGTTCTGGGGGTGATCGCAATGAAGAGAAGATTCAACACAATTTGGTGTTTTCTTTAGATAGATACAGTAACTTTACCGTATTTTTCGGACTATAAGGCGCATTAAAAACCTTTAATTTTCTCAAAAATCGACTGTGAGCCTTATAATCCGGTGCGCCTTATGACCCATCAATTCTGGATGTGCTTACTGACCTCGAAACGATTTTATGTGGTACAACTGGACAAGGTTGAGAGTTATTGTGAATGAGTTGAATAAAGCTTGACTTATCTGTTTTGTTTCACTTTATGTGCCTTATAGTCCGAAATATACGGTACTAATCAGCATTTCATAAAGCACCAAACGTGAAGGTTTCTGTTGTATTTGGACTGAATCAACTGTATTAGGACATGGATCTGAAATAGTTTTGAACTCAAGTTGAACTGGTTTTTCTTGTTCCTGGGACAAATTTTGATGTTAATTGGTGCTATATAAATAAACTGGATTGAATCTAATTAAACTGGAAGGATGGATGGAAGGATGGATGGATGGAAGGATGGATGGATGGAAGAGGCAGGAAATCATCTGAGCAGTAACAACTGACAAAAGCTGCTGATAGATCGTAAATAAAAGTTTTCAGAATAAGAGACGCTTCACATGCTTTTCAAAATAAAACAAACAAAGCTCGATCAGCAGTGTTGGGTTGGTTTGTTTACAGCCTGTTTTTTTAAACAACACAACAAACAAAGGATTAGTCACCGAAACAGACAACGGTCCAGACAAAACAAAAACAAAGCTAAGAATAGAAAAGTGGGTTCACCCTGCAGCTCGTCAGCTCCTCGGCCAAAGCAAGCGCCGAGGAGGACGTTTGTCCGTCTCCACTTTTTGTCTGTTACACAAAATCTCCCAAAGTGAGTTTTATAAAACGAGGTGGCGAGTTGAAACGTGGGGAGATAAAAACTCACTACATTTCAGAATGACCTGCGATCTCTCTAACTAAAATGGTCCAACACGTGGTGAAAGTTCCTGTTTACTGTTGGAAGACGAGTTCACTGGTTGATCATTTTATTTCAAAACAACACTTCAGTTCAGGATGAAACATCATGAGAACCACACAAGTGTTTCCAGACTCTTTAGCCTCGTCAACCTGGACTGGAAGTCACGTTTTTGGTGCATTAAAATAGAAGTGATGGCTAAAACTAAAGAAAAGTGACCCACCGTTAGAAAATGGAGCATGGCTTTAAACAAACACCTGAAACCATTGGGTCTTACTGGTTTAAGAGTGGTTTCCTTTGTGGATTAGGTTAAGTTCAAATAAAACTGCCCCCTTCTTACGGTGCAACTGAGCACTGGCTTGTAAAAGGCATTTTCCTGTACTTAAAACAGTAAGCATGCACTTATGAGCTATTAATGAACAAAACGTATGTTCCACAGCAGAACCATCATAATTACAATCTGAAGCGTTTCATTTAGAATCCTGCAGGACGAAGAACGAAAACGTGTTTCGACTGGACTGCGAGCTCGCGGAGCGCCGACATTCTCATAGAGATGAACTCCCCTCAGTGTGCAGCTCAGACTGAAGGAGAAATAAAAAAACAACGCTGGCTCTTTGAAAGAAGCAACTCTTCATTTAACACGGTAAACAAAAAGCTTTGAAGTCAGCTATTTAAAATAGGATTTACATGAATAAATAAATCAGTCACCGACGTGAGCTGCGACAGTTTAATGAAACGGCTGAAGGCTTGCGAGCCAAACGCACACAACGCTGCAAACAAGAGTGGAGGTAACGCGGGGGAATAACCCCCACCTGCAACCCCCACCTGCTCGGCTCTACAGAACCTCTTTGTTTAAACTTATGCTCAGCCGTGACTGAACTCGGGAACAACTCCAAGTCTGAACGTCGCCCTCTGATCCGATAAGAAAAACAAAGCGACTTTAAATTAAACGCCACTTTATTGATGTCATCGTTCATCCTGACGACTGCTCGTATCTCACAGCCGCTCTGTTTCAAGCTGCATGAATAAAAAATAGGATTTTTTTTTTTTTTTTTACTGCCTGCATTATAGATGAGCTTCACATCCATCACTGTAAAATGTTTAAAACATAATAAAATAGTTGGAAATGACCGTCGTTCTCACTGGGGATGGGCCTCGATAGCAGCTTGTGGAAATCCAGTGTTGAAGCAAATCTCATCTCCGTCTAAAAATTTAATTAAATATTATGTCAGGATTTTTCAGCTGTTGCTAGCCCAAGATGCAGACACTTGTGCTGTTTCCAGTGGCAGAATATTTAAAACCCTAATTAAATATATACAAACACAAAGAGGAGATCAGTTCTGTAGATAATCATAGGCCTGTCACGATAACAAATTTTGCTGGGCGATTAATTGTCTCAGAAATTATCGCGATAAACGATAATATTGTTTGAAATTTGACAATAATTAGTATTGTCAAATTTAAGAAGAAATGTTGGTTAATTTTTGTGTGTAGTAGCTTTTTTGACCACTAGATGGCAGTATATGACGGCTTGAACCGAAAGATGGATAGTGAGGGAGCGAGCAGCGTCTCTCTTTAAGAAAAAGGAGTTAAAACGGGTTTTAACAAGAAATGAGGGGTCAGTGAAGAGCACCGGAGTTGAATCTTTTGTCATCCAGTGTCTTCAGTAGAAAGAGAGACACGAAGAAACAATAAAGCCGATAAATGAAAATGAGGTAGATCATTTTCATTTATCATGCGATTAATTGATTTATTGTTTATTGCAACAGGCCTAGACGATCACTGATCTACAAATTTATCTATCCACTCTCAGCTGAATCAATGTGCAGCAGGTGAGATGAGTCCAAAACTAAAAAGTCTCCTGTGGGTGTTTTATTTTGTTAAATGCAAGTCATAAATCATTCCAAACTTTGTTTTTACCTCTTAGCCCTGAGTCTACATTTTGCACGTTCAAAGTGTAAACACAGGCGAAGTGGAGTGGAGATTTTTCACGACTACACTTGCAGTGAAGTGTGCTGGTCCAGAAAGCCACAGATGTTTGTTCCTCTGTCAGGAAGATTTCGCTGTAACGAGCTTTTCAGAGTCGAGTTTGATGTATTCTGATGTGTCGTATGAACTCATGTCGTTCATTCTGCCTCACAGACGTAAAACTAGCATTGTATGCAGATGACAACGCAGTCTCTGTTTACATTAAAAGAATTAGCATCCTTAGGTGTCTGATTCTTGAAAGGGGCGACTAATTTCTTCGTGGAGTATTTTAAACATTACACCTCATTATTTCAAAGTACAAACCAAGGGGACACTTGACAGCTGGGGTTAATGCTAGAAGCTGTTTCTCATATTCCAATGGTTTATTATCTGGGTGTCCAAATACTTCTTTAAAACGTCTCCAGTTAATCCTAAATGCTGCTGCCCGAGTCTTAACTGGAGTTAGTGGGAGAGATCATATCTCTCCAGTTTTAGTTTCTCTCCATTGCTCCCTGTCAAATCCAGAATAGAATTCAAAATCTTACTTCTAACCTACAAAACTCTCAACAACCTAGCTCCATCTTATATTACAGATCTTACTGTTCCGTATTTTTCCAACAGAGCACTTCGCTCTCAGACTGCAGGCTTACTCGTGGTTCCTAGTTTCCAAAAGCAGAATGGGAGGAAGATCTTTCAGTTATCAGGCTCCTCTCTTGTGGAACCAACTTCCAGTTTCTGTCTGTGAGGCTGACACATGGTCCAGTTTTAAGACTGGGCTTAAGACTTTCCTTTTTGATAAATCCTATAGTTAGGGTTGGTTGTTATGCTGCTATAGGCTTAGACTACTAGAGGACAAACTGATCTCATTTCCTTCAATGATTTGTTATAACTGAATACTTTTCATTTGATACTATTTCTATCTTGACCTGCCATTGTGTATCTGTTCCTCTCAAACCCAGCCGGTCGAAGCAGATGGTCCACTTGTCCTGAGCCTGGTTCTGCTAAAGGTTTCTTCCTCATGAGGGAGTTTTTCCTTTCCACTGTCGCCTTCATGCTTGCTCAAGATGAGAGTTCTGAGTCTGCTCCTCAGATAAATAATGTTAAATTATTATTTTTATATATGAATGTTTCTGTTCCGTGCCCTGAGACGACTTCTGTTGTGACTTGGCGCTTTATAAATAAACCGAATAGAAATGAATTGTATATTCCGTTCAATTGTGACTAAATTAGAACAAAAAAAAAAAAAGAGAGAGATAAAACTTTTAAAATTTTAGAGATTTGTTTCCATGGTTCCTAATGGACCGGCTATCAGAACCCATCCCCGGTGCTTCCTTTCCCACCCCCTCCCTGACCGGCTTCCCTTCACGGTTACATGTGAGTGTCACGGACGGAGAACAGAAACGAAGGTCTTCAGTGCTGCCAGTCTGAGCCAGTCTTTGCCACCATGATCATGACAGACACTGCTGGTCTCCTCTCCGACCACCTTTTTAAATCTCCCTCAGACCACCCGGAGTCTATCGGTACGGTGGTTCGGGCTGCTGAGGGTTCGGTCTGTAAAGCTGCTGCACTCGAACTGGCCGCCCGTTAGCCGGCCAGCCGCCCGACAGCTGTCCGATGACCCTGAGCCCAACCGGCTGGCCGTGTCCTGGAAGCGGGTTGCCGGGGCTCAGGATGTGGGGCTGGCCCACTTGGGGTTCAGAGTGAGAGCTACTACTTTGATGGACGGGAGCCGAGGCAGGTGGGGAAACGGGATAATGAGGGACGAGGATGGCCGGCGTCAGGCCGTAGCGCACTTGGAACACCCTGAGAGGTCCCTGCGCGATGAAGCCGTTGGGTCTGTGGGCTTCTGGAGGCTGCTCAGAGTCCTTCCTGACTTCAGGAACATGGTTCTCCTCCGCTCGCTTGGCTTTGCTCGGCTGCCTTTTGGCTTGAACGACCTCTTGCATCTTCTCTGCTTGAGCCCGGCGGATGTGATACGTCTTCCTGGAGCTCTGAAAAGAGTCCAAGAACTCATCCAGGCTTACGTTCCCCTCCATGAACTTCTCCAGCAGCTCCTGTGAAGCAGGGCAAACAAACAAACCAGCGTCAGAAGACAAGAAAACAGAAAGAGGAGGGGTCCAGCTGAAAGGAAACCAGCCAAACGAACTCCACAAAGAACAGAGGATTCAATCAGGTCAGGGATGTTTATCCATAAACTTCAACCAACAAAGGCTCACGTTCTGTTTCATGTGGCAGAACTTTAAAGTTTGATTTGTCTCCGATTGTCCCGGGGGGGGGGGGGGGGGGGGGAGACTCGTCTGATCGAACAGAGCTCTGCCGACAGAAACATTTAATCACCGCTCTACCTTCAGTGACAGTTTTAAATTAGGCCGGGTCCACAGACCAAACACGAGTTCCTGTTCAGGCGCGCTGCACGTTCACTCCGGCAGAATGCGTCGATTTTACAACTAAAACATTCAGAGTTTCCAAACCAAACGTTTTATACGAGCTATAAAAATCTGTTCAGCACATCTTCACATTATTTCTGTTCGCAGAAAACCAGCGAGGACAACAAAGACTTATCTACAAGAGACGTGAATTTATTCCCATTAATTCCTCACGTTGTTAGAGCAGCGGAGAAATAATTAAGAGGACGGAGGAGTTCCTTCTAAAGGATTCATGAGCTCCTGTAGCTTCAGGTGGTGCCGGTGCCCGATGTGCCGACAGAACGCTCGGATTCATGGAGACTTCCCGCTCCGGATTCATTAGACTTTACGTCAAAGAAGACAGGCGAGGGATTTGAGAAATATTAACATAAGAGGTGTAAATCCATGACATATTCATGACTCGGCAGTTTGTATTCACCGTGGGGAAACCCTGAAAGCAACTTTGTCACTGTAAAAATGTTTAATTTGATTAATTAAAACACAAAAATGCATGTAGAAAAAAGTATTGAAGGCGTTAATGCTGTTAAAAAAGCAGTCAAATTAAAATCACTTTTCCTTAAAGCTCCAACGGCAGATTAAAATGGCAAATTACAGTAAAGACTTATAACTAGTCAAATTTTAAATATGTAAATATTTGTTCCACATTTTAAAGCACTTTTTTTTTTACACAGTTAAACAAGAGAAGAAATAATCTTAAATTTATTTGAAACAGGAAGTAAAAACATTATTTCTGTCTGATGTGTTTCGATTTAAACTACATTTTATTAATAAATGTTATGAGAACCATTTTCAGGTGTTTCTTATACATGGAAGTAGAAAATGTAAAATTGTTCAGGGTTCAGTTTTGTGTTTAGGGTACGTTTTTATGCTTCGTAAATACAAATATATGTGTATTTGTTTGTTTTAGTCAGCTTTGGATAAAATAAATTGAAGATCTTTGGTGCAGAAATGCTCCATAAAAACCTTTTTTTGGTTAAGAGCAAACCAGTCGGACTAAAATTATTATTATTTAAACAGACTAGTGATGCATCATATTTATCTGTGTATAAATTAATCATATTAATTGTTTACATCCTGCTTCCTTTGTCCGGTTCGCCTCACTCAGAGACGAGCCATCTGAGGTGGTTGGACACCTGGTGGGGACACCTCCCCCTTCAAAGGTTAACGACGTGTCCAGATGGTTGGACTGGGTCGACCCAGTATTCCCAGAAGGGATGGTGCCCCCCCAGCTGATCTGGGCGTGGCTCAGAAGGAGAAACCTGGGCTTCTCTGCCGCCTCGACAAATGTTGGTGAAATGTGCGTTGAGCAGAAAATAAAGAGGTCGTTTGTCAAAACATCAATAATAAATTTTAATTAAAGCACAGTGGGGGTTTATTATATGGCTGAAACTCGGGCCTCGTTTATTGTCAGTGAATGAAATCAGGGACGGACAGCTCGAATCACTACAATTTATTTTGTTTTCAGGAGAGAAAGACGAAGGGGAACAAAAAGGTCGGGCAATAAAACAGGAATGGGCAGTGATTCTTGAATGTTTGAAGCTTAAAGAGGTGAATTCAAAGAATTAATGCGACCGTCACGACCATTTTTATTTTGTCTTTGTAGTCCGGCGCATAAACTGACCTTTGCAGGCATCTGTTTCTGTCAGCGCACTTTATTTTGAAAGGGTAACAAAGCAGAAACTACGGTCATGGGTGAGCTCAGTTTGAAGAAAAATCATAATTCAAACTGTGTTTTGGTCTAAAATGGCCATCCTTATAAAAGAAGTCAATCATGGAGTTTTAATTAAAACATCCATCCGTCCACATCCATCCACATCCATCCATACAATCCATCTCCATCTATTCATCCATCCATCCATCCATATCCATCCACA
>NC_056511.1:6389072-6440789 GCF_014905685.2 Nematolebias whitei | reverse complement strand
ATCCATCTCCATCTATTCATCCATCCATCCATCCATATCCATCCACATCCATCCATCCATATCTACCCACATCCATCCATACAATCCATCTCCATCTATTCATCCATCCATCTATTCATCCATCCATCCATATCATCCATCTCCATCTATTCATCCATCCATCCATCCATCCATCCATATCTACCCACATCCATCCATCCATATCCATCCATCCATCATCTTCCACTTGTTCTGAAGTCAGGTCTCAGGGGCAGCAGCTTGAGCAGGAAGGTCCAGACATCTCTCTCTCCACAGCCACCTCTTCTGGGAGGACTCCAAGGCGTTCCCAGGTCAACCGAGAGACCAGGGGACATCCTTACCAGATGTCTGAACCACGTCAACTGGCTCCTTTAGATGTGGAAATTAAAATATTAATAATAAATAAAGCTCCATCTGACGTTTTTAACCATCTCTTTAGTGTTTTTGCACATGCACTACTACCTAAAGCTGATTATATTAAATAACATAAAAGGTAAATATTTCAGCCATGTTGATTTTTATCACTTTGTTTGAAGAGGAGCCAAAGTGTGAGTTTAGATTCTGTTTTTGTACATTTGATCAGGTGAGGAAGCTCAGAAGTGATCAAACATGAAGGATTATTGGTTTCAATAAAAAATGTATTGGTGGTCATTTATTTTAACACATTGGAATTGTGCTTATACACTGAAGTCTGTCTTGTGGGATAAGTTTAAAATTTAAAAAAACAAGAGGTAGTAAAAAAAAAAGTTTTCTTTGTTGACAGTCAGCTTTCTCTATCCATTTTTTACTGACCAAAAAAAAAAAGAAAATATTCAAATATGTTTATTTGATATATATGATGAACAAAACTTGTATTTTTTTATTTTAGTTCACCCAAACTTATAGGATTTAACTTAAATTTGAATTTAAAGTGTTTTTAGTGAATGTGGGATCACGACTCAAAACAAACTAAAAGAAATCAGAGCTTGCTGCTTGTTTACAAACTGTTTTAATAAAATAATCTTTATAATTAATCAAAGGAAACCGCTTCTTTACCTCCGCTCAGTGCAGAACAGACGGACTCAGGTCGGTTGACTCATTAGATGTTTTTGTTTCCTCCATCAGAAGCGTTTCTTCATGTCGGTGCCTGACAGGGAACTGAAGCTTTTGGCTTCAACCTTCAGAGGTTTGGATTCGATTCTGACACAGACGCCAAGAAATGACAAGACTTTCTGAAATTTTATTTTATTTTTTTACCTCGGAGCCACGAGTGAGAGCCGATGTGCTTTTTGTAAGAAGACACCGATAAAAACTGCTGCGCAGCCGAAGAACGGCCACAAAAATCAAGATGCTTTCCCACCGAGAAGACCCTCTGAGCTGAATCTGAGACGCTTTGCATTCAAACAGATATTCACCGAGCCCCGAGGCTCCAGGGAGGATTGACTGGACTGATTCAGACTTTTTAACTCGGAAGCTTTGATTAAACAAAGACAAAGTTTAAAAGGTTTCCCTTAATGCAATACTTACACCACATTTAGTTTAATATGTGACGTAAAAACTTAAACACCCAGTTTGGAGTTTAAAAAAAGCAGCAAATCTGTGTCATTTGCACCTTGGTGTGTTTTGAGGCTTTTGTGAGGCTGCTGGTTTGGTCTTAATCAATCAGAGAGCAGACGATTTGATGAGAAAGTCACGAAGTTATTGATCGTAGCTGCGTGGGGAGGGGGGCCCCAGGGATCGATGTGCGCCTGCAGCAGCCGAGGGTCTCATCTGTTAATAGCGTCTGGAACACGCTGCCCGCAGGTGTACATTAGCATCATCCTCACCCCGAGCAGAGTGAAGGATTGTGGGTAGTAGAGCAGCACACACAGGTTCCTGTTCACCAAGTTGGATGTATTTTGTTAAATAACTCAGTTCTTTAGTCTAACAGGAACTGTTTAAGTTTAGTTTAGGTTTACTCAGGACTAGTTATGAATAGAAATGACCGGAGATGCCGAGACGTTCTCACGCTGGAGAATCGGTTTGTTCTGATCACAACTGTCTAAACTGAAGCCCACACTGTCCAAACGTAACCTTGAAACGGTTATACGTGCTTTCACAACATCCAGGCTCGATTGCTGCAGTGCACTGGAGTCAGTCAGAACTCCATTGCATGACTACAACTGGTTCAAAACGCTGCAGCCCAATTTTTAACTGGTACAGGCAAAAGAGCACATTACGCCAGTTCTGGCCTCCCTTCACTGGCTCCCAGTTCACTTTCATTTTAAAATCCTTCTGTATGTTTTTAAATCTCTGAACAGTTCTGCCCCCTCCTATCTCACTGATCTGCTGCAGCCATACGTCCCACAGCTTTCTCTGAGGTCAGCAGACCAGATGTTTTTACTGGTTCCAGGGACTCTGTTTAAGCTCAGAGGTGACAGGACCTTCTCTGTTGCAGGGCCACAAGTGTGGATCGAGGGACCACTGCATGTCAGGCAGGCTCCCTCTCTCACTGTTTTTAAGTCTCGTTTGAAAACTCACTTTTATTCCCGGGTTTTTGACACTGTGCGAGTTGATTTGAACTCGTCTGTATTCTACAATGTCAATCATTTAGTTTTTATCTTTACCGCTGTGGATCTGTGTATTTTATCCTGTGTCCTTTGCTTTGTTCTGCTGTACAGAACTTTGATTTGCCTTGTTGCTGTTTTTAAGTGATTTATAAATAAAGTGGTCTGGTATGATATGGTATGGTACAACCGACCCACCGTGGTCTCTACGAAATCTATCTATTTTTAGTTTGTTTAAGTTTTATTTTATGTTTTACGATGCAGCATGAAATGTGTCTTATTATACAGCAAATTATCAATATTTAACAACTTAGTTGGGGGTGGAATAAAATCATGAACATTGACAGATTTTTTTTTTTTTACTAAAATACAACCACAAGGGTTTTAGTTCTACAAAATATTTAGTGACTTACTAACACACTTAAAAATCTTCCTAATTTAAAAAAATAAAAACAATTTTTTTTGTAAATTGAAGCAACATGTCAAGTAAATCAATAATTTATTTACATTTAACAATATGTTATTAAATGATTCATATTAACCATTTGAGTAATGAACACGATATACTTAAATAGATGTTTTATACTTTAGGTATCTGTATATTTTTAACTACTATGGAATATCTGAACCTAAAATTCACACTACATTCCATATTTATTACAGTAAATATGTCAATCTGTGATAATGTGATTGGGTCCTAACCGACCTGCTGATGAAGATATTCAGGATCGTTTTCATATCTGCTGTTGTGTCGACTCGACAACAACTTGTTTTCAGCCGTCAGCTGCTCCAACACGCAGCTAGCTTTGATTTGAGGTGATAAATGTGCTCTGGAAAAGCTTCAACTAATCAGGCATTAGGGACGATAATTAAACCTTCATAAGAAGAAACATCCGTCAGCTGTTTAACTGACTGAATGTATAAAACACGTCGGGGATGAAGTGGTGAGAACAGCTTAGAGGTTTCAGGACGTTTGCTTAGGCCTGTCCCAATAAACAATAAATCAATTAATCGCATGAAAAATGAAAATTATCAACCTCGTTTTCATTTATCGGCTTTATCGTTTCTTCGTGTCTCTCTTTCTACTGAAGACACTGGACGACAAAAGGCTCAACTCCGGTGCTCTTCACTGACCCCTCCCTTTCTCTTTAAAATACATTTTAACGATCCAAAACCGTTAAAAGCAGCTAAGCTGAGAAGCTAAGCTACGAGCTAAGCTAACAGGCCGACCTCGGGAAAAAAACCTTAGTTTGACAATAATTACTAATTATTGTCAAATTTAAAATATTATCGTTTATCGTAATGATTTCCGAGACAATTAATCGCCCAGCAAATTTTGTTATCGTGACAGGCCTACGTTTGCTTGCTTTGTGTTTTCTTCTGTGTGGAAACTACAACCATGGTAAATGCAGCGGCTTCACGTGCTTCAATCAAAACACATTTAACACAAGAAGCAACAGCAGCTTCTGTAGTTAGAAGCAAAAGATAAACACGCATTTGTTCTCCTAATGATGTGTTCTACATCTCACTAGTTGAGTATAGTCAAAACAAAATGATAAATAAAATCTAAATATGATCAACAACATATAAAAACATAAATCTATCCAAAATAAAAAGACCAAGTTGTGTCAGCCATGTATTTATTTTACTTTATAAACTAAACTGGGTCACAAACAGCAGGTCTGGTGTGATCAGTTTTCCTGTCACTACATGAAGGAGAGAGAAGCTGAAACAATCTGGGCCTGAAGGCAACGGCAAATTAAAAGTGTAAAAAATGAGGCACTGCTTGAAAACAGGTCATTTACATGATTTAATACAACCTAATACTGTTCATAGAACAAGTCGGTGTAATAAGAGTTTAATTAACTCTCATCCTGTAAATCATGTTCAGCTTTTATAATCTACTTAATATTTACCTCTACTTACAAATATTGTCTCCATAAAAATACAACAGCGTACTAACTCTGTTTTAACCTTCTTATGCTACTGGTACTTTTAGCTGTTTTTTGCTAGTTTCTGCTTTTAGCTAGCCTTTTACTAGTTTTAGCTTTTAGCTACCCTTTTGCAAACTTTACCTACTCATTTGCTACTTAAACTTTTAGGAATCCATTTGGTATTTTTAGCTTTAAGTTAACCTTTTTGTTGTTTTTAACCACTAGACAGTTTATATTTTAAGCTTTTAGCTTGTCTTTTGCTTGTTTAAGCTACTTATTTGAAACTTAAGCTTGCAGCTTACGTTTTGTTACTTTCACCTTTTAGATAGCCTTTTGCTCTTTACGGTTCTATTTAACCTTTTCAAACTTTGACTTAGCTTTATTACAGTTTTAGCTTTGAGCTACCATTCTGCTTTAGCCTTTAGTTATTTAGCCATTTAGCTTTGAGCTAGACTTTTTCTAATTTTAACTAGGCCTGTCACAATAACAAATTTTGCTGGGCAATTAATTGTCTCAGAAATTATTGTGATAAACAATAATTTTGATAGAAATTTGACAATCAGTAATTATTGTCAAATTTAAGAAGACGTTTTATTTGTTTTGCATGTGGTACCTGTTTTCGACCACTGGATGGCAGTATAAGACTGTCTGAACCGAAGGATGGATAGTGAGGGAGCGAGCGTGTCTCTTTAAGAAAAATGGGAGGGAGGCCCCTTGACATGACATGGGCTTCCTGTTTCTTGGTTCTCAAAATGGCGGATGCTCGTGGTTTGAGCTCTTTAGCATAGCATTTTTCCACACAAAGCTTTTAATTAAAAATCAATAAACAAGTTTTCAGCTTCTTTTTACAAAGAAAAGCAACTTTTTACACAAAGACACAGGTTTCAACCGTGAATATCTGAAGCTTCGACAAGACAGAGGTTTTTTCCTCGAGGTTGGCCTGTTAGCTTAGCTCATAGCTTAGCTTCTCAGTTTAGCTGCTTTTAACGATCCAAAAACGTGATTTTGGACGGTTAAAACAGATTTTAAAGAGAAAAGAGAACGGGAGTGGTCAGTGACGAACACCAGAGTTGAGCCTTTTGTCGTCCAGTGTCTTCAGTAGAAAGAGAGACATTAAGAAACGATAAAGCCGATAAATGAAGATGAGGTTGATCATTTTCATTTATCATGCGATTAATTGATTTACTGTTTATCACGACAGGCCTAATTTTAACTAGATCTTTGCAGCTTTACTTACTCATTTGCTACTTTAGCTTTTAGCAAACCATTGGGTAGTTTAGCTTTTAGTTAAAATTTTTGCTGTTTTTAGCAAAAACTGCTATTTTAAGCTAATGCTTTGCTACTTTTAGATTTAAGTCAGATATTTTTCTCCTTTTCACAAGCTTTATGCTTGTAGATTGATTCAGCTTCATTTTCCGGTCCCAGTCGGAGCCCACTCTGAGCCCACTCTGAGCACGTGTCTCTGGTGAACTGGTTATGTAGCCGTTGTGCTGCTGGGCGGCTCCGTGGATCTAAAACAAAGTCATCTGCACAGAACAGGGTTGGCCTTCAGTGTTGCCAAGTCCGCCTATTATAAGCGACTTTGGGCTTGTTTTTTTCTAAAGTCGCTTGCAAACCTTGTGGTTTGCGTTTTTTTGGGCTTGTTTTTGAACGCGAAGTTGCTTATATGGGCTGGACTTTCTTTCCGAGTGAAACTAGTTAATTATTTCCCAACTCCACACAATAAAGCAAAAGACGAGTGGCAGTAGGTAGTTTGTCCCTTCCACGCCCCCGTTTCCTGTTTATCGCTCCCGCCCAAGTTGGCGAGGCGACAGGCACACACCCAAACAAACACCCATACTGTGGCCGACCACTAGGGGGCTCCACTCACACATAGATGTCAGGATGTTGTTTTTAAAAATATGTAGAAAATAATATGATTTACATATTTGTTACATATGCAAAATTATTATTTTTTAATCCAGAGCTTAAAAGTATGTTATTCAAAGTGTTTAGCATAATTTTTGCTGTTGTTTATGTGTACTGCCATAATAAATGTATGTTTATAAAAATGGCCTCTGTTTTACACAATGAGGTGGGTTGCCAGTTGGGCTTGTTTTCATAAAGCTGGTTGCTTTATCTATCGCGAGATCTGGCAACACTGTGGGCCTTGCTACAGGTTTTCCTCGTTAAAAACTCCATACCACACAGATGCCAAAGTAAAGAAACCCCGTTTTGATTCTCATGCAGAAGAAAAGAACCTGACGGTGTCTCACCTCCGATTGTTCCTCAGCACGCGCCACCTCCTCCTGCAGGAGGTTCTGCGCCGTCTGCAGGCGGTGCTTCTGGCCGCGAGCCTCTGCAACGACAGACAAACATCACTGACGTGTGCAGGGTGATGAAGCATGACTTCACTGGAGCTGCAGGAGAAATCCAGAGAACCAAGAAACCGCAGCGGAGAAAATTATTTTCCAGATCACAGAGAGCCTTGGTGGTATGTGCTGATGAGGAGTCGCTGGTGACTGAGTGGACAGCTTCCAGCCAGAAAAAACAGGAAAAATGGGCTGGAAATATTCAACTCTGAGCTATTTAAGGAGACGGGTCGCAATTTTGTCTGACCAAAAGGCTCAAATTATCATCCAAGTCTCATTTTTGCCACTTGATTCACCATTTTCTGTTTACTTGTAAAAAAGAAGAAGCCATTTGTGAATGATGTTTATGTCAACACAATAAAAAGGCAGGAGGTCTCAAACAAACAGAGGGAAGGAGCTCACGAAAAACTAAATGACTCAACAAATAAAACCTTTCACAGAAGATTTGAACGGCTCTCGTCAGCATCACATCTGGAGCGAGCGGCAGGAGACACGACAGCTGATCATGCATCTGTCAGACTAAAATTACAAAATTACTTCCAGTTTATTATAACCTTCATTCTTATTTAACATTTACTACTTCTTTAACTTAAAACGCCAGATTGTACGTCATGTTTTTCATCTTTCTGAAAGGTTTTCATAAAGTGTAGTTAGATGAACGTCTATTATTTACAAGAAAATCCTTGTAGCACTAACATCTGGAGTTTTGGTACCATCAGGGTCAGATTAATGGAGAACATTCTGCAGCGATGTTTTGTTCAGTGGATGTGGAGCAGGACTCGCAACTCCTCAGGATTAAAGAACACAGCAGGAAGATGATAAAGAACCACTGCAGCAAACAGAATGGCACCTTAAAATATTTTGCGTGAATTTAAAAATTACTAGAGAAACTAAATGTAGTGCGAATGCTTGCTGAGAAACAGCTGAAATTAGCTTAAAAAACATGCTGACATATAGCTGAAATGGAACAAGCCTAAATTAGCAGAAGAAAGCAGAAAGAACGTTTCCTGAATTAGGTTTAAATGATGAAAAATTAGCACAAAAATTAGAAAATTAGCATAAAAAAGCTGAAATTAGCAAAAATAAATCAGCTAAAAAGTAGATGAAAATTCAGAAAGAAGCTTAAACTACCAGAAGGCAGCGGAAAGAGCCGAAATGAGCTAAAAAATATGGAATTAGCTGAAAAAGCTAAAATTAGCATCAAAAGAGCTAAATAGTAGCTGAAATACCTGAAACTAGCAGAAATAAGCTGAAAAGAGCATAAGATGAAATTAGAAGAAAAAAGTTAATTAGGCTGAAAGTAGCAGAAATTACCATGGAAAACTTTATTTGAAAACAGCAAAAATTAGCTTAAAAAGTAGCTGAAAGCTAGAACAAGCTTAAATTAGCATAAGAAAGCAGAAAAAAATGCATGTTTGCCCAATTTGGCTGAAAAAAGCAAAAATGAGCACAAAAAAGTGGAAGTTATATGAAAAAGCTGAAATTAGCAACAACAAGAAAAAAAAAACACCTGAAAGTTAGCTAAAAAGCAGAAAGAAGCTGAAATGACCAGAAGGAAGTGCAGAGAGCACATTTTTGCTGAAAAAGCTTATGGTAAATAAGCATAAAACAGCTAAATAGTAGCTGAAACAGTAGAAAAAGCTGAAACGTGCAGAAATAAGATCAAAGGAGCACAACAAGCTGAAATTAGCAGAAAGAAGTTAATAGCACAAAAATGTTGTAGTTAGCAGAAATAATCTGGAAGGAGCACAAACAGCTGAAATGAGCTGAAAGTAGCTGGGAAAAAAGTTAAAATTTGCAGAAGGAAGCTGAAAGAAGCTGAACCAGAACAAAATGTGAAAGGTTGTAAACAGATCTAAAGAGCTCAATTCATTTTCTATGAGAAAAAAGTAACAGAAAAGGCTAAATATTTCAAAAAGCTAAAATTGCATCAATACAAAAAGTCATAGCGGATTTTCCTGAATGAGCTGAACGCTTTGATTTATGATTTTGAAATAGTTTGAAAACTGCGGGACTAGAATCACGCTGAAAAACATACAGAAGAAAAATGGACCACAACAGAGAGAATGCTTCATAAACATTCGCACAAATATAGTTCTTAGAAAACATGGGCTTGTTGTAAATGTTGGAGCTGAAATCTGGTAAACACGGTACGACATCAGCTCATACAAAAGCTGAAGGTCAAAGCTGATCCAATAAGCCCGTCTGGGTAAAAAGAATCCCTCTGGACCTGGTCTGACCTCATTTTAGTAACTCATACTCACAAACCCCAACAGTTAACAAAAAAAGAGGGATTCTCTTTTACAGAAACTCTTTGAGCTTGAAACATTTGAACAGATGTTATATTTTTGAGTTAATCTGAAAGGAAGTTAAAGTTTTTTCTGCACACTTTAGTCCATTTTTCTACATTTCCTTTTAATAATGTAAACCCCAAACTGATTGCCAAGAAAGAGAATGTTTTAAAAAATAACTGGGAGAATCTTGGGCTAAAGATACTTTAGGAGATAATGAGCAGGATTCATATATATATATATATATATATATATATATATATATCTATATATATATATATATATATATATAATATATATATATTATATTTAATCTGGATGAATAAAATAATAAATAAATTATTAATAATAAATATAATAATATAATATATTTATATAAATATAAAAATATAATTAATACATATAAATAAATAATAATTTAACCTGTATAATTAAAGGATGAATGGAAAAAATCAAACTACCAATATCTGAATCTCAAAAACAAATGCATCAAAAATGACATTTTGGTTAAAAATTAAGAACGACAATGATCCATATTTCTTTCAGGTCAGTGCAGCTTTTAATGGACTAATCATTTATTTTTTTTTATGTCATTTTAATAAAAACTGGACCAAATGATTCTTGCTTGTGGTCCCAGGTTCAGATCTCGGTCGAGCCCCCAATGTACGTTACAACACGACTCATTGGGCCGCAAAATATGTTGAAACAAGGACAGCAGCTAAATAAGGATTAATTTGGTTAATGTGAGCAATGTTAGACATAATAAAGCTGAAATAATATCCAGCAAGCCTAACTTACTCAGCATCGACTAAAAATAAGTCTCATATTTTTATTCATCTTTTAAAGGCTCAAACTTTGACCACATGAATCAAACTGTATTGAATATCTGCTTCTCTGGTGTTCTGACATTTTGATCTTAAATAATAAAAAGATTAAAAGCCAAAATAGAAAACTAATAGTTTTATTTGTAACTAGCGACCATCAGATCTGAGCCCAGCGTGTCTGATAAACGTAGTCAGCAGCGTGTCCTCGCCTCCTGCGGGTTCTGCTCTGTTATCATTCTGAACGGGCTCTGACCGTCTGACTGCAAAGTGAGTCTTGTCCCTCGAAAAGACGATGTGACAGCCACGCTGTCCCCGACAAGTCAGACTGAGTTCAGGAAAGACCGGGGGGCAAAGAAAGGTCACTGAAATGACTCTAATAACTCTAAGCCCCTCAGGGAAATCTCTACCCCCCTCCATGGAGGCAGATATGTGTGGTAATGTATGCTGGCAATCCCTTCCCCAGACAAGATGCTGTCTTGAAATCTTCTCTTCCACCAGAGCTCCATACCCCGGCAGTAAAATGATTCATTTGGCTCTTTGCTGGAGATAATTTATCTTTAAAAATGCTTCCTGAGCAATAAATCATTTCAACTTCTCCATTATCTTCTACTGCACCATCGCCTCAGCATTAATAATCCATAACTGCACCTCACGGTGTTCTGGCCGTCGCTGTGAGATCAAGAGTTCTGTGGTAAGAAGCAGTTATGCATTAAGGAACGGCCTTGTTCCTGACCCAACGTTGCAGATGCTGGGGGAGGGGGATGTAACGAGAGGTGACAGCCAAGCAAACAAACACTCCTAGAGCCGCTGTACGCGACCTATATTTGTGGAGCTGACAGGGGAAGTAGACCTGGGGGGGCTGCTTAGTGCAGCACAAAATTTACTTAACAAGTGAATGGTGTCTGGGCTGGAGTCACACATTTTGTCTGAGAGCTGCCATGAGACAATGAGGGGAGGCACTTTGTTTCTGGGTGAGCCACTGTTTGGAGAAACTCCCTGTTTACATGTGAACAGTCTAGAAACGTTAACAACTTTTCTAGGTTGTCAGTGGAAAAGTTATACGTTTACACAAGTAACACTGTGCTTGTTGAATCTGTTGTAGTTAGTGCCAGACGGGCGCTGTGATCGTTGTATTTCAACAACGTGAGCATGCGTCTCAAGCCTGAAAACATCCAAAATGGTGAATACACGAACGTTGGTTCGGACCAAGGATGAGGTTGGGTTTCTGCTACACGTTGAAAAGAGTGAGCATCAAACATCAATCTGCTATCCACCATTGTTACTGTTGCTCATCTACTCGTACAATACAGCTGTCATTTCTAACCCAGGCCCGAAGCCCGGCTTGACCCGACCCGAAATTGGGGCGGGGCGGTGTCGGGCTTTTCATTGTGTCAGCGGATCAGCCGCGATCCAATTATATGGCAACATGGCTTGTCATAAAATCCAATTACATGACAACATGGCTTGCCATACATTCAACAGCCACACGCGGCCATTTCACCGTGAGCTGACCGGCCTTGAAAGAGGTAAAATAAAGTTCAGTTAAGTTTCAGATGGGACTACACCGCCAGGAAGCGGTCCATCACTCAAATGGACGTTCATTCATTCGCTGCACTCAGCGGACGCGCGCGGCCGACGATCCAAACAGGTGAGATCCCAAAGCAGACATGTCAGAGCAGGGTCTGTGTCTGAATAATGCAGAATTCAGAATTTGTCGTGTCGGGTGGGGTTTGGAATGGCTACAGACTGGGGCCGGGTTGGATCTGATTTTTTGGGCCCGAATGCAACTCTACCGTGCAAGCACAGAAAAACTATTGCACACTGCAGCCGTCTGTAGTGCACGTGTGCAATTTCACATTAGCAGGAGTTTCCAACAACCTCCACACTGAGACCTGAACTCAAAAACTTCAGTGTCAGAGAAAACGGCTGCTGTTGTCGTGTACACAAACAGCTGAAACGGCAAAAACACCACAGGTTCACCTCAAACACCTTTGACTAAACAATTGGACGTTTCCTAAATTTAGAGCATTGTCCTCATGGAAAAGCAGTTTATTAAAAATTTTTTTTTTCCTAAAAAGTTCCTTGTGAACATGACAGTTTCTAGAAATGTTTTCATCCACATGGAAACACCAAAAACAACCCAAAACATTGTAGTAACCTTACCAGGTCTGTGGTGCTGTAATGTCAAACCAGGAAACAACAGAGAGCGTGCACATAAAAGACGATGACGACGACAGCTTGTATTGTAAGAGTTGAGCCTTTAACACAACTGGTTTATAATGGTTACACTTTGACTGTCTACACGAAAGGGTTATTTTTCAGGACATTTTCATTCTAAAACCTATTTTTTGAAAATATCATTTTAGGGCTTCTAAACAACGTTTCTGAGTATCTGCAAAGTTGAGACAAAAAAATATATTGTGCATGATTATGAGTTCCAACGTGCACTGTTCCTTAAACTGCCATCTATCCCTTTTGTGATGCTTTTGTGTTTGTAGTAAAAAAAAAAATAAAAAAAAATCTGAAGCCATCATGACATACAAAAAAATAAATAAATAAAAACTACACTTCAGACTAAACGGTTTCCTTGGTTATTTTTCCTACTTGTTGATTTTCTGGTTCGTAAACCAGCCACTAGGGAGCACAAGCCAGTGTATCTCTTGTGCCAGTCCCAAGCCCGGGTAAATGGTGAGGGTTGTGTCAGGAATGGCATCCGATGTAAAACACTTTTGCCAAAACCATAATGCGAGTTCATCAAAGCGAAACCATACCAGATCGGTCGAGGCCCGGGTTAACAACGACCGCCACCGGTGCTGTTGACAAACAGGGTGCTGGCGGAAATTGTGCTACTGGCAGTCGAAGACCACGAGGAGGGAAACGTGTCAGGAGACAGAGAGAGAAGAGGAAAGTGAAGAATGTAGGACTGAGGGTTGCAACTCTAAATGTGGGGACAATGACAGGCAAAGGTAGAGAGCTGGCTGACATGATGCAGAGAAGGAAGGTAGATGTTTTGTGTCCAAGAGACCAAGTGGAAGGGCAGCAAGGCTCTCAGCATTGGAGCAGGGTTCAAACTGTTTTACCATGGTGTCGATAGAAAGAGGAATGGAGTGGTAGGGGTGGTCCTGAAGGAGGAGTTGGCAAAGAACGTAGTAGAGGTGAAGAGAGTGTCAGATAGGGTGATGTGCCTGAAGGTAGAAGTAGAAGGTCTGATGCTAAACATCGTCAGTGGTTATGCTCCACATGTTGGATGTGATGAGGAGGAGAAAGATACATTTTGGAAAGATCTGGATGAAGTGATAAGAGTATTCCCAGACAAGAGAAAGAACTGGAAGTGGCAGAAATGAAGATGCTGAGGTTCTCCTCAGGAGTGACATGGCTGGATAAGATTAGGAGTGAGATCATCAGAGGTACAGCACAGGTTGAACAACTGGGAGATAAAAGTTAGAGAGACCAGACTGAGATGGTTTGTACGTGTCAAGAGGGACCGTGGGTTTATTGGTAGAAGGATGTTAGAAATGCAGCTGCCAGGAAAACGACAAAGAGGAGATGTATGGATGCAGTTAGAGAGGACATGGAGGTAGTTGGAGTGAGGACAGAGGATGCAGAGGACAGAGTGAGGTGGAGGAGGATAACTCGCTGTGGCGACCCCTGAAGAGGGAAAAGCCGAAAGAAGAAGTTGGTGGTTTTCTGGTTCTTCGGTTTATTTTTCCTGCCTGTTGTTCCCCTCTGTGCAGGTTCCTTCACCTGAGTTCCTTCTTCCCAGGTGTTCCTGATTACCAGTAGTTGTGTCTGTATATGTGGGTTCTGTCCTTCGCTCTCTGACCATGTTGTGTGTTTGAGACTTGTCGTTTTATTTGTGTTCCTCTTTGTGTCCTTTAAGCCTTGTGAGTATTTTTGCCAGACAAGAAGTCCAACTGGTTCAGCTGACTCTGATTTTGGCTGAAACCACATTTTCCTCCATCTAATCTCACTGAATCACAGCGTGGATCGTCTTTGCACCGTCTTATAAATGTCTTCAAAACCATACTGAGAACATAGTTGCCTCTTCCATTAGGAGGAATAAATCACGAAAAGGTCCGCGATAATTCTGAGATGCCGTCTGCAGCAAGGTTGAGGTGGTGGCATATTCTGGGTGGAGCACGGGGCAGCAGATCCATGACACGCGGTGCACATCGGCAAGCTTGGTCATGGACAATCTGAAGGAAAATTCGCCTCATGCCTTGGATACAAATAAGACAGAACAGAAGTGAAACCTGCAGAAATGGCAGCATGCAGATCTTCCGGCATGTAGCCGCGCTGAGCTGTAATCCAAGAGTTGAGCAGACCAAAGCGAGGGCCCAGGAGAGCATCTCGGAGGAGCAAAAAGTCTTTCTGGCAAGTACTAAAAGTGGAACGGCATCATGATCGCCGGTTTTCTAAATTCTTGGCGATCCAGCCACGTTCTGACTAATGTAGGTCATGAAGATCATATCAGGATTGTAATCCTGTGTGGAAAGGGGCCTAAAAAAACTGTAATTAACAGCCTGCTAAATATTTTCTCTCTTCTAGTTATAATGTTAAAGCAGTTAAACCTGTTTGTAGTTAACTGTGTATTTTTATCCAACTGTTTGCTGAATTAAACTAAGTATTTCTTATCATATCGTCCATCAAAAGCACAAAACAGCAGCACAGTGGTTTAGTGGTAAGCACTGTTGCCTCGCAGTAAGAAGATCCTGGGCTCAATCCCCCGTTTGGACCTGGGGTTATTCTGTGTGGAGTTTACATGTTCTCCTCGTGTCCACGTGGTTTTTTCCGGGTGATCCGGTTTCCTCCCACAGTCCGAAGCATGCATGTTAGGCTGCCTTCAGACCCCCCCCCTGAAAAAAGATCCATGATGTCACTGGGATTTGCCTGCTTAAATAAAGGTTAAATAAATAAATCAAAACTGGCAAATTTTATTCTGTCTGTCAAAATACGAGGAACAATAGGATCTTTTTATGGCTTTTACTGGATTTTGTGTTTGGTTCTATATTTATGTCCTGATAATAAATGTGACGGTTTTATGTTAAAACTGGAGCCAGTTCATGCAGGAAGAATGATTTACACTTTGAACAATATGACTGACTGCATAAAAGCTGCACTCTTTAAATTCACACTGATTTCTATCTTAAACTTCAGAGACTGCAAAGGAAAAAAGAAATAAAACATTTTATTCATCGTGCCATCCAACAGTCAACTTACAGGCTTTTCAAACTGATTACTTCTCCTCATAACAGAGCCTCTACAGTCACAACTCATCGATTTTAAATAACTCGCCTGAGGACGTCACACTAGCAAACGCTATATATTTTTAAATCACTTCAAAACAACAAAAAAAAAACTTTTTTAAAAGCTTCAGATTTCCTTTTGTGCATTTTGTTGTGTTGATTTGTTGCATTCACGCATCCGAAGCAATAAAAGTGTCATTGTTACAGTTATTTATGGAGGCGTAAAGTTGAACAACATTAAAATCACCGTTAAAGTCAAACATAAATCACTTCAGACTATCATTTATAAAACATCAATCCTAAGTGCACGTCAGTAAAAGCAACACTGAACAGAAGAAAAGGCCGACGGAGATTCAGCCTCGAGGAATCATAAATATTCACAGTAACCTTCATGTAAATTTTGAAATACTTTCCCAGAAACTTTTTTTTTTTTTTTTTACAACCGAGTTAAAAGATCACCAAACTTTCTAGAAAGTCAGCTTTTATCACAAGTGAACAGAAGGAAGTTCATTTTTCTACCTAGTGATGATGAAAGTATCTGTGGCCTAATGTTCCTTTAAAGTGTTTACATATTAAAAACTAAAAAAATATAACTTTTGTTTAGCATAAACAAGTTCAAGTTTATTGAGGTAGAAATAAAACCTTACAAATAAAACCCAAATCATTGTAAACACACACAATTATTTACTGATTAATACCAAAAACTAACCAATCACAACCAAACTGAAAATAATATTTGGTGTTAAACTTAGCACATGCATCATCTCAGCTACTTGGACTACAAGCATGTCTTAAAGACATAAAAACCTGGATGACCCTTCATTTTCTCCTGTTGAACACAGACAAGACTGAGGTTTTAGTTTTTGGACCTGAGCACCTTAGGAATGAATGTTTCATTCTTTCGCCCTCCTTAGATGGCATTAATCTGTCCTCCAGCTCTAATGTTAAAAATCTTGGTGTTATTTTTGATCAGGACGTGTCTTTTATCCCCCACATTAAAAACGTTTCTAGAACCACCTTCTTCCACCTGCGTAATATCACTAACATTAGAAACATCTGATCTAAAAATGATGCAGAAAAACTGGTCCATGCATTTGTCACGTCTAGACTGGACTATTGCAATGGTTTGTTATCTGGGTGTCCAAATACTTCTTTAAAACGTCTTCAGCTGATCCAAAATGCTGCTGCCAGAGTCTTAACTGGAGTTACTGGGAGAGATCATATCTCTCCAGTTTTAGCTTCTCTCCACTGGCTCCCTGTCAAATCCAGAGTAGAATTCAAAATCTTACTTCTAACCTACAAAGCTCTCGACAACCTAGCTCCATCTTATATTACAGATCTTATTGTTCCATATTTTCCTAACAGAGCACTTCGCTCTCAGACTGCAGGTTTACTTGTGGTTCCTAGAATTTACAAAAACAGAATGGGAGGCAGATCTTTCAGTTATCAGGCTCCTTTCTTGTGGAACCAACTTCCAGTTTCTGTCCTTGAGGCTGACACATTGTCCAGTTTTAAAACTAGGCTTAAGACTTTTATTTTTGCTAAATCCTATAGTTGGGGTCGGTTTGGGTTTCCTGAGCTGTCCCTTAGTTATGCTGCTATAGGCTTAGACTGCTGGAGGACAAACTGACCACACTTTTCACTCTGCTACTGTCTTTACTTACTCTGCTCAACATGTTTTGTATTTGTAATTATTTTTTCTATCCTAACATGTGTTTTTTTGTCTTTCAGATACACCTGGACCTACCATTCTGTGTTCGTCTGTCTCTCCTCCCTGTCCTCTCAACCAGCCGGTCAAAGCAGATGGCTGCTTGTCCTGAGCCTGGTTCTGCTGGAGGTTTCTTCCTGTTAAAAGGGAGTTTTTTCTTTCCACTGTCGCCTTCATGCTTGCTCAGGATGGGAGACTGCAACGAAGCCAAGATTCAACTTGTCTGCTGGATTCCTTAGATAGAGAACTTTACTAATTGGCTTTTATGTGAATGTTCCTGTAAAGTGCCCTGAGACGACTTTGTTGTGATTTGGCGCTATATCAATAAACTGAATTGAAATGATCTCAAGGCCCATGGGCCAAATATGGCCCTTGTTAACATCTGATCTGGCCCGAAAGATGATATTTTAAATGTAAAATACTTTATAACTGTCTGCCATTTAGCCTAAAAACCTAGTCTACATTCTAAAAAAGTTAAGTCTGGTCCTCTGGACATTCAAAAACAAAACAGAGCAAAAAAAAAAAAAAAAGTAGAAACGTTTCGTCTTTCATCCGAAAGACTTGTTCAGTCTGAGGTGCTGTGTTCAGCTCAGTCTTATAAATAGCCTACATTATTTAGTGCAGACTCGTGTGGCAGTTGGTCAGTTTTGAAGCTAAGAAAAATGCATTTGATTTTTTTCCAGTAATCTTTAATTTTGTTGTAGAAAAATATGTCAAATGAATCTGCAACCAAGAAAAGATGTAAAGAATCTGACTTGAGATAATGCAGTGTTACCCCTACCATTATACAAGCGGGGCGCCAACAGAACCGAGCGCCCTTCCTACCGACTCCCCCGCCCCCGCCAACAACTGTCGGTAGTGATGTAGCATGGGGCGCAATGCAAACACACTAGTGAAAATGCTACTGACAAACCGCTTCGCATTCCCGCCCCCAGCAACCGGCAGCAACATAGTGCTAAGCTAGCGGGCGGATAACACAGTTGTGACTCCGCCCCCGTTGTTGTTGATTAAAAAAACAGCAGCAACATAGCGCTAAGCTAGCAGGTGGGCAACACAGACGTGACTCTGACCTTCCCCCCACCCCGTTGACAAAAATAAAATATGACGAGTGTCCGGTCAAGGGAATTGATCTAGGGGAAACACTGTAATATACTGACTGAAACTTTTGTAACCGGGCTCGACATCCCTGAACTATACAAGCATGATTTTTAAAAACATAATTTATCACAAATTAGGCTTTTGTAGATCTTTACTACCAATTATGAATGTTTTGCTGGATTGATCAACTTTAAAATCTTTAAAAAAAGCTTTTAAAAAAATTAAATCCCATCTTAAAACCCATATTTTTTCCCAGGCTTTTGACACCATGTGAGATGTTGAATTCATTATTGTTACATATTTATTTGATTCTCCTTTACTTGTTTTAATTTTTATTGCATAGCTGTTTATGTCTTATAAATCTTTTTTGTGTTTTTTTTGTATTTTATTCCTTTTTCCATACAGCCCTTTGGTCCTGTATGTTTTTTTTTTTGAGGCGCTTTATAAATAAAGTTGGATTGGAAAAAAGCACTAACTTTGAACATCTGGACACATCAGATCCCCCCCCCCATCTCTATAGTCGTTTTAAGGAACACAGATTTTTTTTTAAAAACGTGAATAAAAAATTTAATACCAACATTAATACAATGTGAACAGAGAAAAAAGTTGTAATTTAATCATTTTATTGTCCTCGTAACAAAATGCTAAATGTAGAACTCCAGCAGATATTTTGAGGTGATATTTAAATTTTTCTCTGCATCGTCTCACAGCTTCAGGCTGACAGACGACTGAACGTGTTCCAGAGCCCATGCTGCTCCGTGAGACGGCCATTTAAAAACTGAAGAACCTCGACTAAATAATCCGATTCACTGTCAGCACCGACGTCCTGAATCTAGCCGTCGTGTTGGGGCAGGTTTACAGTCAGCAGTAAAAGCCGTTACAGTGATTCGAGATGATGTGCAGTGAAAACATGCAGCGTGTCTGAATGGGTCTGGTACCAAAAGGACGCTGAAGGAAGTGACAGCTCTGCTCTGTAGGCTGAGCAGGAACCTCTGAGCAAACAGCTGATGTGGACAAGCTAACGGCCCGCTGAGATCACCACAGGCCTCTGGTGAGCGATGAGACAATCTTCTAGATGCATCTTCCACAATAGAGTAAAATATCAAATATGTAAATGAAATACCACTTATCTTAGTTGATAAACGTTGAAGCTCAGTTTGGCAAACAAACTTGTTTAGAAAATAAGGAATTACCGGTAATTATTTCAGGATCAGTCAAAGTTGGACAGATTTCAACATATTATAAAAATTCCCGAGTGAAGTGTTGTTAAATCGCTGCCTTATTTAAAAAATAATAATAAGGGATGCACGATATTATCGGCCGATATTGGCGATAAATGATAAGGTTAAATATCGGACATCGGTCATTCCATCAAAATAACTCACCGATATAAAAGGAGCTGGGTTTTTTAAATATATATTATATATTTGTATGGTGTTACATCATTTTCAGCCCCCTTTTTGGCATCTGCATTTGGTAGCAGGCCAAATTGACAAAGACCATGCAGAATATGCTGCCTTCATACATCTCCTCCTACATGTCTCTGTGTGAGTGCAGCTACAGCGTGCCGTGCGCTCTCAGGACATTATTACCTGCAGCGTTCCCTCAGTGAGGACTGAACTAGGCAAAAGGGCCTTCTCCTACTCCGCTCCTGTTTCTTGGAATATCTTGCAAAAAGATCTGAAGCTCTCGCCCATGACCTCTCTAAGTGGCTTCAAACATCTGATAAGTTCCTGGCAAAAACCAATGCAGACATGTTCCTGTTTTTAGTTTTCCAAATCGTCTTATAATCTAGCTGGTTTTATGCTACTATTCCTCTTGATTGTTCTTTTGGTTGCTATTTTGTTTTGATTTGTAAAAAAAAAAAGATACTTAAATTTGTATGTCTATGCCTATTTTATGATTGTCTATTGTTGTCGTTGTTATTCACTGTTGACATCACTCTTTGTTAAGAAATCAGGTCTCTCTTGTAAATGAGTCCCTGAGGCTCAATGGGATTAACCTGTGTAAATAAAGGTTGAATTAAAAAAAAAGAAGGAAAGCTATGTAGTCTCTAAGTAGGTCTAGGGAATAAAAAAACCCTGGTTATCGGTTATCGGCCAAATAAGTTTTAACATATCGACATATCGGATATTGGCCAAAAATCTAATATCATGCATCCTTAAAATAATAATTTTACTTCACAAAGTGTTATACAATTACTAAAGAGAGACCGCTGAAGGGTTTCTAATAAAGTTCCAGTCATTGCTAATGAAGTTAGTGAATATTTAGTCTGATGTTTGACTTTATAAAATCACTGAATCACAGCTGAATGCACGACAACAATGTGATTTCTCCTGTTCTTTCCATCCATCCATCCATCCATCCATCCATCCATCCATCCATCCATCCATCCATCCATCCATCCATTATCTTTACCCACGTCTTCCTTTAGGTCGCGGGGGGTCACTGGTGCACATATCCAGCAGTCACTGTGCAAGAAATGGGGATAGGCCTGTCACAATAACAAATTTTGCTGGGCGATTAATTGTGTCAGAAATTATTGCGATAAACGATAATATTGTTTGAAATTTGAAAATAATTAATAATTATTGCCAAATATAAAAATAAATGTTGGTAATTTGTTTTGCATGTAGTACCTTTTATGACAACTAAATGGCAGTATAAGACAGTTTGAACCAAAGGATGGATAGTGAGGGAGCGAGCAGCGTGTCTCATTAAGAAAAATGGGAGGGAGGCCCCTTGACGTGACATGGGCCGTCTCTCCTTCCATTCTTCGGTTCTCAAAATGGTGGACGCTCGGGGTGGTTTGAGCTCTTTAGCATAGCATTTTTCACACAAAGCTTTTAATTAAAAAATAAATAAATCAGTAAACAAGTTCTCAGCTTCTTTTTGCAAAGAAAAACAACTTTTTACACGAAGGCGCTGGTTTCAACCATGAATTTTGGAGCTTTCACAAGACGGAGGTTTTTTCCCTGAGGTCGGCCTGTTAGCTTAGCTCGTAGCTTAGATTCTCAGAAAGAAACGATAAAGCTGATAAATGAAAATGAGGTTGATAATTTTCATTTATCATGTGATTAATCGATTTATTGTTTATCACGACAGTCCTTAGCAGGGGACACCCTGGACAGGTCTCCAGTCCATCACAGGGACACATAGAGACAAAGAGACAAACAAACATTCACTCTCTCACTCACACCTAGGGACAATTTAGAGTTACCAATCAGCCTAACATGCATGTTTTTGGTCTGTGGGAGGAAACCCACACAAGCACAGAGAGAACATAAAAACTCCACTCAGAAAGGCCACCCAGCAGGGATTTGAACAGCGGTAACCTGCTCACTGAGAGGCAGCAGCTCTACCAACTGAGCCACTGTGCTGCCCCCTTTTTTTAACTTAATTCCGGTCTAGATTTCTGTTTTTGTTGCTCGTTTTAATTACTGAACATGAATTAAACTTTTATATTCCGTTCAAAGCTAAGAAATGGGCTCTCGTTGACACGAGTGACGAATTTTGTTCTCGTAGTAGCTTCATCCGCCTCTTCTCAACACAAGCATCGTGTCAGACGTTTGTGGGCGTGTTTGCTTATCCAAAAAAAAAAAAATAATCGTTCGGACAGCAATGTTGTCGTTTCACTTGAACTAGTCCGCGTTCAGACGCCGGCTGCTGAGCGTGCGAGCGACATGGACAGCTTTGAGGAGCAGATGGCCGAGGCAATCTGTACAACTCTTCCAGAGAGAAGCACTAAGATTGTCAAATGGCCAAAAATGTTTGGATAGAGCTTGAACAGACGTTGTGCACAGAGGAGTCCAGCTACCAGAAATGTGCAGCGGGAGGGGTTTCCCAGGATCTCTCTCTGCACCGTGTGTCTCGTGGACGATGAAAGGTGTGTGCAAAAAAAACCAAACATCTCCACCAGCCAACTTCTGGCCTTCAGACGTTGTATGAAGCACCCTCCGGTGACGATTGTTAGTAAATCTGCGTGCACCTTTACTCTTCCAACCACAGCGTGTGTGTTCATTCACTTTCTGTGGTTTAATGCAGGTAAGCACAGCGTGTCGGCGTGAATAACGGCGCCAGATATGAAGTTTGAAATGCATCGTCGTGCAGATGCCCAACAGCTGCTGGGATTTAAGAAGCTGAAGAGGTTTTTAAACAAGCTGGAGCTGGACCAGCTGTGGACAGCAAATACTAAAGAATAAATAAAAACATTCCTGCATGCAGCTACATTTAATGACAGTTTGCTTTCATTAAGTTTTCTTCTTCCTTTTTATTTTACTCCAGGTTTAAAGCCAGTAAGTGGTTGGATGTTGAACTCACACTGCATGTCACGTTTTAACAGGAGACAATAAAGAGCTTGACCAAAAATTCATCCAGACCAGTAGAATTTTTTGTTAGTTTCTGACTTGAACTGGATCAACTCCAAAAGCTAATTTGTTGTAGATGCTCATCTTATGATTAGTTTGTGCAAGCTTTGTCTGACAGCTAGTTCATAAACTATTTTGGAAACAGGCACATGACTCATATATGAGTAACAAGAGTTCTGCCAACAGCACATAATACGCCCGTCAGCAACTTGTCAATAAAAAACCCAAAGCATGAATTCCCTCACACGACAATCCTGAATACAGGTGCATCTAAAACATTTAAATATAATTTTAAAAACTCGTATTATATAGATTCATTACACAAAGTGGAATATTTCAAGCTTTGTTTCTTGTAAATTTGATGATTGTGGCTTACAAATAATTTTTAAAAAATGATGTGTCTCAGATAATTAGAGTATTACATAGCCAGCGTTTGGTAACTTTGGTGTAAATCTACAAAAAAGCAAAGTAAATAATATGAAACTGCAGGTATTAGATGTAGTTTGGAGAACTTACCTGTTCACCAAAATCACTCAAGGTTCCTTTGGTGGAAGTGGTTTTAAAAACAACAATAAAAACAAATATGGAGCCATAATTTGATGATATGCTCTGTCCTAAACATTTGTAGAGTTACACACTGGACTGTCTTATGGATGGACAGATAAGGACAATCTAAGGTACAAAGGGTTCAACATTTCTATGTAGAGTCCGACCGATATATCGATGGGGCCGATATTTTAGGCCGATATAGACGTTTGGGGACCTATTGGTATCGGTGATAAATGGCCCATTATGCGCCGATAAAAACACTGGGAACAAGCCATGTCCTTACTGGCAAAAGGTGCAATTGTACAGTGTATCCAGCAGAGGGCGCATGCAGACTACTTTCAAGTCAAGGCCATTCACTTTAACTTTCAGCACAGCAGAAGCAGGGAGCAATACTGTGTAGCGTATTTAGCTGAACAGAGCATGTAAGTTCACTTTAACTGACCAGTAAAACAAATCAACAATAAAGTATCTTCAATTTTCCAACCTGCATGTCATTAGCTACGTGCCTCTCAAGTTAGCATGCTAACGTTTAGATAACCTAGCATAGACTATTGGCTTGTAAAACTTTATCCAGAACAATAAATCTAACGTAGAGATAAAACATATTAGTGTTTGTAACATTATCTTTGTCGTCCTCAATGAAATGCATTGTTTGTTTTTATTATTACATTTTTATTTCTCTGTAAAGAAAATAAACTGTTGCGGCCGGTCAATACTAATGAGGCCTTCACCATACGTGACTGACTGTTTCAACAATGGACATGGAAGGGTGTTTCTTTGTTTAATTTATATTTTTGACAACTTGATGGTGAATAGTGGACAGAAAATGTGAACGCATGTTAGAAAGACTGCTTCAAGACTTAAAACAGGTTTAAAAGTAGATGTTTACTTAGATTCTTGGGGATGGACGAAGCTAAAAAATTTCAGCCAACATATTGGTTATCGATATTAGTCTTCCCCTTCCAATATCGTATCGGCGATAGCCTAAATTTCCATAACGGCGGGGCTCTACTCTTATGCCAAGCTGGAGCATGAACAATGTTTAAACAAAAGGTTTACTTGTGACCTTTGACCCTGTGACTTTGAATCAATGAAGATCATCCCTGACCCACGAGGTGTCCAGATGTGTAGTTTGGCATTTCTCTATTAATTGGTTATCCATTTAGAGCTCCAACAAGAAATTGTCCACAGACAAATGGACAAATGGAGCCGTGATAAGTCGCATCTTAGGATGGGCATATAAAAACATTATCACCCATTCGCCTTGGGCGGCGGGCGGGGAATAATAACTTAGGTCTTCCATCTGAGATAACAGCTATAAGTGAATCCAGAAAGTCGTGTGCTGCGATGCTGTCTGTAAGCAGCAGCGATGTGGATCAAAGATCAGCAGTCCTTTCTGCCTTTCAGTGTCCAGCCTGGTCTTAAAACAAGACAAGCGCAGGCTTGAACTCCCGATGACTCCGTCTCGGGTCAAAGGCTGCTGAATATCAACGAGTCTCTCTGATGGAGCAGCAGCTGGAAACAACGCAGACGTACATCGGTCGATAATAACGACCACGATGTTTCCACCCGGCAGCCTGCTAAGTCTACTGCACCAAAAGGCTGCGAGGAGCAACGAGCGTAATAAGCTGTTTACACGCAAAAGGAGGTCAGACCGGTTCCAAACGGGGCCTTGAAGGACGTGGATGCACTCGAGGCTTGAAAATCAACAAACATGTCAGAAATGAATTACAGCCCTGCAGCTCCTTTGTGAAACAACACCGAACAGAACGTGTGACGACAGCTTCACGGCTCCTGACAGAACGCCAGCGACACGTGAGCCGAGCCCCATTCTCTTAGAAAAACGCAGTATTTCAAGTAAAAAAATTCAAATATATTGCGTCTATGTGCCCGCATTAGCTGACGATTGTTTTTTCTGCACATTAAGCCACAGTATTTACTTCTAACAAGGTTAATGCTGGCTTTAAGGAGGCTTAGAGTTGGCAGAACTCATTTATCTGTAAACAGAAAACTCTTTTTATTGAACATTGAGGCTTTTCTCCAGTTTCCCCTTTCAGAAGCTTAAACAACGTGCGTGTTTGTTGTTCCTGCTTTTTTGTTCGTTTCTCGTGTGTGTGAGTGTTTTGTGTGCGAGATAAACTTCTTATACAACTTTAAGTGACACAGTTGGGACAGACGGTACGGGCTTTGAATGCAACGTTGGTCATTTAATGTCAGGAATCAGACTCCGCTCTTCATCCACAGCAGCTTATTGTGATTACTGAGGAAAACTTCAGGTTTCATCCCGCAGAGCTTTCTTCTTACAGAATATTAAACCAGAGGTTGAAATAAAAGCTTTAAACCGTGCCAGAGTTTAGGAGAAAGTGTTGGTTTATAAGCCTGAAAAATAAACGGCTGGCGTCTGACTTTTCTCCTTATTTCAAAAATATATAAATATCCATTTGGTTTGTAACAACACCTTCTTATAAACCTTTACATCGCTAATAATCGGACTTACATGATTATTCTGGCAGAAATAAGATGATCCATCCATCCATTTTCTTCCGCTTATCCGGGGTCGGGTCGTGGGGGTAGCAGCCTAAGTAGGGAGGCCCAGACTTCCCTCTCCCCAGCCACTTGGTCCAGCTCCTCTGGGGGAATTCCGAGGCGTTCCCAGGCCAGCCAAGAAACATAGTCCCTCCAGCGTGTCCTGGGTCTTCCTCTGGGCCTCATCCCGGTGGGACGTGTCCAGAACACCTCACCAGGGAGGTGTCCAGGAGACATCCTAACCAGATGCCCGAGCCACCTCAACTGGCTCCTCTCGACGTGGAGAAGCAGCGGCTCTACTCTGAGTCCCTCCCGGATGATCGAGCTTCTCACCCTATCTCTAAGGGAGAGCCCAGACACCCTGCGGAGAAAACTAATTTTGGCCGCTTGTATCCAAGATCTCGTTCTTTCGGTCACAACCCAAAACTCATGAGCATAGATGAGGGTAGGAACCTAGATCGATCGGTAAATTGAGAGCTTCGCCTTTTGACTCAGCTCTCTCTTCACCACAACAGACCTGTACAGCGCTCGCTTCACTGCAGACGCTGCATCTATCCGCCTATCGATCTCACGTTCCATTTTTCCCTCATTCGTGAACAAGACCCCAAGATACTTGAACTCCTTCACTTGGGGCAGGACCTCCTCCCTGACCCGGAGAGGGCACTCTACCCTTTTCCGGCTCAAGGTCATAGCCTCGGATTTGGAGGAACTGATCTTCATCCCGGCTGTGTCGCACTCGGCTGCGAACCGCGCCAGAGAAAGCTGTAGATCACGATCTGATGAAGCCAATAAGACCACATCATCTGTAAAAATCAGAGACACAATCTTAAGGCCACCAAAATGGATCCCCTCATTACTTTGGCTGCGCCTAGAAATTCTGTCCATGAAAGTTATGAACAGATTCGGTGACAAAGGGCAACCTTGGCGGAGTCCAACTCTCACCGGGAATAAGATGATATTCCTGGATTTAGTCCTCTTCAGTCATTTCCACATTCAGACTGTTCACCTCTCAATCTGATTGTACCGTACTTTTCGCTGTATAAGTTTCACCTTTTTGCTAAATATGCATGCCTGCGACTTACACAGCGTAGCGACGTATTTATGTTTCCCCCCCATATTTATAACCCAATTTTTGGCTGAGATCTGACGATTTCATTCATTTTGCCTTGAAAAATATTGAACACTACCATTTTTAGCCACTAGAGGGCACTCAAGTAATATGACAAGCCAAGTGTCTCATTATTTAAAAGGTAAAAGTGGCTATTAATGAGAAACTTGGCTTGCCATACCAAGGCACCTTCGTTTCGCTACGTAACTCCAGGAGCAAATGTCAAATCAGCTTCATTTTGCCGCGTCGCCCAGGTGAAATGCAGCTGATTTGACCATTAAAGTGCATCTATTAAGGAAAAGTTTGACTGAGACACACCTTTACTATAATTTTGAGCAAACTAATAATTGTTTTTAAGTGTTAATCTAGTTAAATTCTTGTTAAAGTCCTCCTGTGCACGCTACCGCGGCTGCCATTTGGCAGCCAATCGATTTTTGGCACAACACTGGCCCAAGTTTCCAGGTGGTCAGCGGTGATGCATAATAGATGCGACTTATACGGCGGTGCAACGTGTACGGCGGAAAGTACGGTAATTAAGTGGTATGGCAACGTTACCTGTCCCTGAGGGATTTGAACTGTGAATGTTTGTAGTTTTGGAGATAAAAGTAAACCTTCATGTTTTTGGTGCAAAATATTCAAGCGGGTAGAAGTTTAAGTTTGTAGAACAGACCTAGTTTTTTTTTTGTCTGAGGCGTAACAGTGACGGATCCTGGTGAGCGGAGGAAGCAATTTTATCCACCAGCAGGTGCAGTGGTGGAGCCAGGGGGTGGCCACCACAGATTAAAGTTTGCCCACCCATTCATCTATAATGTGAAGCAATATAAAAATAGCAGTTCTCTCAAACAATCAGGGTGGCCGTTTTACATACAGATATATATGGCGGTGGCCATCTTGGATTTTGTCATGGCACCCCAATCCTGGATAGTGTCCAGTGTTTCCCCCAGATTACGTGCTAAGGCAGGGCGCTCATCTCATCCATGATTTTTGTGAGGGGGGGTGACACGTCTGAGCTGTGCGCTGTTTGTACCTACAGTTTTCGAACGGGGGTGGGGGGTGATTTCAGCGTGAGAGAAGAGGCAACGTTCACGCTGCCTATAGCTTTTTAGCTAGCGCGCCGCTAGCTTAGTGCTACGTCTGTGCCGGCAATTGCCGAGGGGGGCGGGGGACACAGTTTGGTTCAGTAGGCAGGGCGCTCAGTTCTATTGACAGGGCAAGGCGCCCTGCTTGTATAACCGTAGGGGAAACATTGATGTCCTTACTTAACCTAGATGCAGCAACACATCAAAATGGAAGATGGTTATGTTTGAAGTTATCCAGCTCCCAAGACAGACGGACAAATGGAGGACGTTTCCAATTCCCCTCTTCGCTCCGCGACAGGTGACGATAAATTAAGGTCTTTTGAAAGGCCATCTGCAACAGGTAGGGAAGGGAAGTCTGAGACTGTCATCATTGTATGTTAGTTCTCTGCATTTAACCCATCACACCTGAGATACACCCAGGTGGAGCAGTGGGCAGCTATGTAAGCGCCTGGAGAGCAATCGGGGATTGGGTTTCTTGCTCAGAGACACCACGACATGTGGGAATGGCTGGGAGTCAACCTCGACTTTCTGGTCCCAGGTCAGCTGCCCTACCTCTTACCCCATCTCGACCCCCACAGCTCTGTTTGTTTAAAGTCCCTTGTGAGGTAAAATATTAATAAGAACTCAATTACAAAAAATGTAAATTCTCCTTTTCAGATGATATTGATGTTATAAAGAATAAGCAGGTGAAATATTTAATCTGCTGGGTTTCCTCTTGGTTTATTATCAAAGTAATTTTTAGCAGCTGCTTTGCTTTAAAGTCGGACAACAAAGCTTTAATCCCTGCAAACAATGGTCTGGAAGTGCCTTGAGCAGACTTTATATCTCGGCCCTTCTAGACGGACTCCCAGATGGTGTGCAGTTCAACTGAAGTGTTGCCAACAGTCAGAAACACCCGCAGCATCTTAACTCACTCTGTGTGCTCTGACGACATTTCTACCACTCCAAATTATTCAAGTATCACAAAGAGTAAAACGACACAAACTTCCGTTCCCACACGAGGAGAAGTACGAGCCAATATTCTGATCTTTTAAAGTTGCGTGTTGATTGTAAGTCAAAGGGCGTAATCCTTTTATCCGAGTATGAAGATGGAAAGTCCCGAACAAAAAAAAAAAAGACACCATGTGCTGACGGGGTTTGAAAGGAAGCGAACAAAAGTCCTTTTGTTCAAAGTCTCAGTCACTCAGATTTGATTGGATAGCAACAAATCCAGAGCCAGAACTTCCGGATCAGATGTAACATTAAATAATAAATCATCCCACAAACGAGACACACCAAGGGTTCCCGTTTCAGGCTGACATGAGTAACACATCTAAGGGTAAAATTGGATGTAGAAAAGGGCCAAATATTAAGCAAAAAGATTTTTTCTTTCCACTGACACAAGAATTCTGCATCGCTGTGTAATTTAATCCCTTCTGCTTGACTTCAGGCGTCACAGGAGGAAAGGCTTTTAGGACGCGGTTGAATTAATTTGTTTAACAAACATGAAAGCGTCCCAGGTAACAGAAAAACTGCTGACCTGTAAATCAGTCCAGTTCCAACAAAACAAACAGAGCTAAGAATCAAACGCCGATAAAGAGGCAGAATTTCATCATTAGACACAAACACAATTGTAGCAAAGGTGCATCTCAGTCTAACTTTTCCTTAATAAATGCACTTGGACGATCAAATAAGCTGCATTTTAAAAGTATTCACTGCCTCGGTGCTCCGGGACATGCTCCGAGGCAGTGAATCAGGAAGGCGGAACGCTGCGCATTTCTTCGAAATTTAACAAGATAAGCACCTAAAACTATTATTTGTTAGCTCGACATTATAGTAAAGGTGTGTCTCAGTTGAACTTTTACTTAATAAATGCACTTCAATGGTCAAATCGGCTGCATTTCGCCGGGACGGCGCAGCGAAATGAAGCTGATTTGACGATTGCTCCAGGCGAGCTGGACAAAGGTGGACCTATGGCAAACCGATTGTGTCATTAATAGCCACTTTTATCCATTACATGACACAACGGCATGCCATACTGCTCGAGTGCCATCTAGCAGCTGAAAATGATAGTGTTCAATATTTTCAGTCAGAATGAATGAAATTGTCATATCTCAGCCAAAAATTGGTTTATAAATATGGAAAAAATACATAAATAAGTCGCTTCAGCGCATAAGTCGCAGGGCATGCAAATTATGCAAAAAACTGCCACTTATAGGATGAAAAATATGGTACTTTGTGTTGTGGCTGCAGATAAATGTTGGTAATTAAGCCAGCTGTCATTTGTGTGCTATTTTTAATGAAATACAAATAAAATTCACCTTAAAAGTGCCATCTTTAGAAAACAGAGCGCTTTGATGTTCTGCTAGACAACATATCTGAGTGTTGATGTTTAAATAGTAGCTGTGCCAAAAATAATCTGAAGTTGTCACCATGTGAGCCGTTATAAACAGGAAACCAGAGCTCAGCATACCTGCTCGAGCCTGTTCAAACGTCAGCAGGAATTTATTTATCTTAAAATAACCGTGTCGCCTTATTAAAAACAGACATCTGAGAACTTCTAACTTGCAACCAATATGTTTGTGTAAAGGTTACTCAGAGTTTATGTACATGAAAAATACTTAAAACTCAAAGTCCTAAGACTTTTTAAGTTTAATTATTGTTAGAAACTATCCCATCCTACGTCTTCTCATCAACATCGATAGTAACATTTGTGCTTTTCGTTCCAGCTACGTATTCAAACAGACCAACGTGGAGGGATATGTCTGTGTTCTGAGCTCAGCAGGGATCATCATTTCCACTATATAATCCTTTCAAAATAAAGTATGATGGCAGAAGCAGACGTTTAAACGCTCAGAGTTGGGTTTTGTTTTCATTTGCACAGCGAGGAAACAACTTGGTATCTCACAATCAGGTGCAGTTGTAACAAAATAAAAGTCTCATTAATTCTCACATTTTACTGATCTCATATATTCAAAAATCACGTCTCATCTCCGATAAGAAATGAAACAAGTAAAAGTGAGTAAGCCTCGCTCTGAAAGGAACCACAGTTTTGTGCATTAAACTGTAGATGAGGATTCCACACTACAGTAGTCCCTCACTTATCGCGGGGATTATGTTCCAGACACCCCCCACAATAGATGAAAATGTGCAAAGTAGGGACGTTATATTTATTTTAGTATTTATATATATTTTAAGGCATTATAAACCCTTCCCACACTCTTGCAATGTTCTTAACGTTGCTCTAAACTCTAAATGCTCTAAAAAAGCACAGTAAAAGAAAGCAGAGAGACCGATTCTACGGTTATTGAGCCAATCAGCGCCCGGGGGTGGACTGGCCATCGGGGGCACCGGGACACTTCTAGGTTCAGTTTGCGTTTCATTATTTTAAATAAACAATCCATGCCGCTCACTCAGGTATCCGCCTCACTGACGGTCCCACAGCAGCGACAGGGAAAGACAGACCCCACCCCTCGTCCCCTCTTTTCTCTTTCTGAGGCTGTCACAGACACAGACTGTATGACAGACAGCCTCAGAAAGAGAAAGGAGGGGCGTCCCTCTGCGATCACTGAGTGGCCAGGCCACCGGGAAACAATGTGTACAATCTTACGTTGAAAACCTGTAAAAGACTGAGTCTGCGAAAGTCAAACCGCAAAGTATTGATGACCACTGTACACCCATGCTAGTTTAAAGCATGGTCCTTGAATTATTGTAACTAGGGATGCACAATATATTGATAATTTATCAATATTGCAGTTAGGCCTGTCACGATAACAAATTTTGCTGTGAGATTGTCTCAGAAATTATTGCGATAAACAATAATATTGTTTGAAATTTGATAATAATTAGTAATTGTTGTCAAATTTAAAAAGAAATGTTGGTTAAGTTTTTGTGTGTAGTATACTTTTTGACCACCAGATGGCAGTATAAGACCGTCTGAACTGAAGGATGGATAGTGAGGGAGCAAGCAGCGTGTCTCTAAGAAAAATGGGAGGGAGGTCTATTGACGTGACATGGGTTGTCTCTCTTTCCTTTTTTTGGGGTTTTCAAAATGGCGGACGGTCGGTGTGGTTTGAGCTCTTTAGCATAACATTTTTCACACAAAGCTTTAATTAAAAAAATCAGTAAACAAGTTCTCAGCTTCATTTTTCAGAGAAAAACAACTTTTTACACAAAGGCACGAGTTTCAACCGAGAATTTTGGAGCTTCGACAAGACTGAAAAAATAAAACATTCAGTTCACGGGACTTTGGGCTTATTTTAAAATAAGAGGTTTGTGAAACCGTGTGGCAGAACGAGCACGGGGGAAACAGACACCGGTTTTATCTGTAATAAAAACTGAGGAAGAGGAGCTCAAGGTTCCTCCTCCACCTGGGGAGCACCTCTCATCATCATCATCACACTCAGCCAACAAAACAGGAGGAAGCGTCAAACGAGAACTCTCTCTCTGCCATCATCCACCCTGCAGATTGTCTGCGTCACGAAAAGCTCAACTCATTCATCTTTTCAGCCCCTTCTCGCTGAGCCAAACCAGAATCAGATGTTTTGCACAGGAAGGACGGACCCCCGCCCATCCTGCTTTGCTGGGGAGGTGGGATATCATCTGCGCACACACTGACAGGAAGTTTAACATTCCACCCAACTTCCATCACTGGCCTGCAGCTGAGGCAGAACAAACTCTGGCAAGTTCTCATTTGTACATCAGAACTGTAAAAAACAGACATTTCTTGTGGAAATGAATGCACCAAAATTTACTGCAGCACCTGTTCTTGATTCGTCTTACAGTCGAGGAATATTTAACAAGCCTAAACATTTAGTGCTACAGGATTAGACATCCTCTGCTGCCCTTTAGCTACTTGCTAAAAAGCACGACTTCCCTAAATAAAGGCGAGCCCCCGTTCACCCCACAAATTCCTTGACAACTGCTGCAAGCTTCCTGCCGGCATTTGATATGCTCCGTTTTGTTCCCATGACCGAACTCGAGTCATGCTGAGGCGTTCACTGAGCAGATGAAGGCTCGTCTCACTGACACTCAGAAGCTTTTCTGTACTCCGATGTGAAACTCCTTCTCCAAACCAGTGAGACAAGTCAAATGCTTTCGATGTCTCCAGCTGAGGAATACTGGCTGAGTGTCTATCTGCAATTAGAAGGGAAGACAACGAGGAGCCACTGTGGGACGTGTAATTAGTTTGAACCTTACGTGGTTAGGACGCAACCTTTATTTCCAGCCATATTTTCACTGAATCATTTCAGACCTCTGTGGTGTGAGAACCGAAGGAACAACCAGCTCAATTTACTCACAAACCAAATCCTGAAGTTGGGATGTCGTAAAAAAAAATGCAAATAAAAACAGAACGTAATGACCTGCAAATCTCATAAGGCCTCATTTATTAAAAGTTAAAATATAAAATGATGAAACTAAGAAATTGTACCCTTTTAAACAGTAATTTGAAATGTTTGGCAGCAAGTGAGGAGACCAGCTGCTGGAGTTTTTGGAGAATCTGGTCCCGGTCTTGTCTGACTGAGGATTCTAGCTCTTCCGTATGGAGGACGTGGGATTCAAAGTTTCCAAAAAAGAAAGTCAGATTTGAACCGTTTGACCACAGAACGGTTCTCGAGTCTGTTTTAACTGAGCTTTGGTCCAGAGAAGACGGCAGCGGTTCTGGATGGTGTTCACATATGGCTTCTTCTTTGTGTGACAGAGCTTTAAGTAGGATTTGTGGAAGGCACGGTGAACTGTGTTTACAGACAATGTGTAGAAATGTTCCTGAGGCCATGTAGTGCTGATCAGAACAGAACCAGACCTGTTTTTAATGCAGTGGCCCCTGAGGGCCTGAAGAGCACAACCATCCAGTGTCGACCTTTCAGCCTCCTCCTTTGACCTCACAGATTTCTATACATTCTTCAAATCTGATTACCGTATTTCCCGGCGTATAAGTCGCTCCACAGTAGAAGTCACATCAGTCAAACAAAGCATCATGGAGAGGAAAAAAAAAACATATATATAAATCACATTTATTATGCGTCACCGCTGACCCATCACGTTTATTACGCTAGCTCTCCAGCGTTCCTCCGCCTGCACCAGCTGAGTGAAGCGCGTGCACACGGGAGGACTCGCTGTTGCCGTTCTTAGAAACTGAAAGCGTCAGTCAAAAATTGAGTTATGAATATGGAAAAAGTGTATAAGTCACAGAACTGACAAATCTATGCAAAAGACCTGTGACTTATACGCCAGAAAATACGTTATATAATTAACTGTAGATGATGAAATATTCAAAGTCTCGATTTTCTGTTGAGAAACTTTATTCTGTATCTATTTGAATATTTATCGGCACAATTTTTCGCCCATACTGGCAAACCTCTGCCCATATTTACTACTTTTTATACCTAATCTGATGCTAATTAACATAATTAGCTACAAAATAAAGGCCGTTTCTATGCTATTCTATATTTTTGTTAATGAAAAGTGCGTTAGAAATTAAATTCATTATTATATTCTATTCTAAAATGTTCCTCCAGCTGTTTCTTATTTGTCACACTTAATCTTACCGCCTTTTTCTGCCCTTGTCTCAATATTTTGGAGCTGTGTTGCTCCCAAAGAAATGGTACAAATTCATGTTTATTGTGTTCCACCATGAATAACTGTAGCTGATGAGATTATCCAGATTATGTACTGTGTTTATTTATATTTTTACTACACTTTTTTCAACATGAGTTGTAGAAAGTCTGCGTTTATCGAGCCAGCCGTGGAATCTAACCCAGTGGCCTTGCCATCATGGCAGAACTCCACAATGAGCGCCCACTGGCTTCATGAAACTTGAAACAACCCCCCCTCCCTGGTCCCCCGTCTCCTCAGCGGCCGGGTGAACTCACCCAGTTGACTTTGTTTTTCCCAGCACGTGGTTACAAGGCTGGACAGTTCCCTGTATTTGTCTGCCAGCTGCAGCTTGCCGTTGTTCAGGCGGGGCTGTCGAGCGAGGCTCTCCTCCGCCAGGCTCCGGTTGGAGGTCAGCATCACCTCCCTGTCCACCTGAAGATCCTGAAACTGGACAAAAAAAAAAAAGGAGAAAATGTCAAATCAGCTCCTATTTTCCCCTTTACCAGCACGATGTATGTTCCCATGATGAGTCTGTCATGCGAACGAAACATCTGTGCACGTGAGGCACTAAACTGTGCAGAACATTTTAAATCCTCCAACATTTAAACATGAAAATAAACTCTAATTCCTGCACTTTTTAACAAAAACAAGATTCTGTAACTAGATTATGCCTTAAAGTTATGGAATTCTCAGATTTAGGTCAGAGTTAGGAACACACCCAATTTTTTTTTTATACCGTTTTATGAAGAAAATCACCTTTAAAAAGATTATCTAGACAAAACTGTTCCCAATAAATAATAAAATCAGGTATGAATCTGACGAGCCTCAGCTTCCTGTTTGATGTGTTGGTGCATTCGTGCTCAGATTTGTTGAGTGAACTATGCAGCTAACAGTACTTTGTTTACATCGAGTGCAGACCCACATTTCAGGATTGCGTATCAGTGTAGAAATCTACTGGAGTAAACTCTTTCAAACAGCATTATTTGATAAAGTTCAATTCAGTTTATTTATGTAACGCAAAATCTAGGGATGGACGATACCTCGAGATAATTTCACATGCAAAAGGAGGACCCTCCGCCTATGTCATTAATGATTAGCGTGATGAGACATTTCTGCAGAGTACCTTACAAACACACTGGGAGACTCTGTTAATGCAGAGACATTGAGACAGAGCAGATCCTTGAAAGCTCATCGTCACTGAAAAGTTCCAGGAACCAGCTGAAAAACAAGTTGTGTGGAGCTATTTATGCCTCTTGCAGCCTGACGCACAGGAAAACCTGCTGCAGCTGCTTGTGTTCACGCAGAATGAGTCGGAGCAGACTAAAATATGTGGCGGCACCCGGAGCTGCCTGATAAACTCACAGCTGACAGCAGACCGCCTTATCATCATCCTCTGCTGGCCTGCCGAAACTACAGACCCATCACCTTCGAAATGTTAACCAGCTGAGGAGCAGCTGAACAGCTGGAGGAGGGAAGGAGGCTCACGCTCTCCAGCACTGATTTTCACACCAGTGTGCAAAGTTGCTGCTACGTTGCAAGGCTGATTTATGAGCAACTTGGAAGCTGTGAACTCAATTCAAAGCCATTATTGACGCTGTCACAAACCCTGTTGACGCTCCTGGAACAAAGACGTTAAACTGCAGAAGGGGTCCAAAACTAAACCCAGCTGGTGCGGCTGTGAAACGTGCACCGTAATGACGGCCGTGAAGCCGCTGTTTCTCGTTTCCTTCAGCTTCTCTAGTCCGCTTGTGAACATGTGATGAAAGGTGAGAAGCCAAAGACGTATCAACAAAAAAAAAAAAAGAAGAAAAGTGTGATATAAACTGAACATCCTGTTGATGGGCAGCATTAAAGCTACTGTGAACATCGCTCTGCCTTTAAGATGCACAAATTATTATAATACTGGATCAGTTCAAAAGCTTTGACAGTTCTGGTTCCTCCTTTCTTCGTTCTATCAGTTAAATTAAATTACAGCTGCAGCTTTGAGGCATGGAGGTAAAACAGTATTTTATTGAATGGGTAATCAGAAATGCACGTGCTCAGGCTGGTCTGGGCCCATGGACTAGAGCTCCTGTTAGGACCTTATTGATTATTTTTAATGCATACAAATTACAAACACGAGCACATTATTTGGAGGGCTTGTTGCTTTAGAAAGAAAACCTTTGCAGAGAGTGGTGAAGGCTGCACAGAAGTCTGTCGGAATCAGCCTCCCCACCATCACAGACATCTACACCTCCAGATGCAGGAAGAGGGCCACCTGCATCATGAAGGACCCCACCCACCCAGCACACACACTTTTTGCCCCACTCCCCTCAGGAAGGAGGTTGAGGAGCATTAAGTGTAGAACCACTAGACTGAGGAACAGCTTCTACCCTGAGGCTGTTAGACTCATGAATCTCTAACTAGAATAATCACTGTGAAAAACCATATCATGTTGCTGCTGATCTGTTTCATGTTGCTGCTGATCTGTTTCAATGTTGATGTGTTCATACGTGCACATCCGCTCACACAGACTCATGTTCAATGTTTTATGTTATGAGTGTTCAGTGTATATTTAGTTGATGTTTGTCTTAGTTCATATCTTAGATGTTATTACTGTTTTTCTTATACATTTTATTGTTGGATGTAACTGGGACCCTGTGTACATAATTTCGCTCCACCACATGTACCACATGAGGTGCGAATGACAATAAAGAATCTCTGACTCTGACTTAGTGCAGGGGTCTGCAACCTGAGGCTCCGGGGCCACATGTGGCTCTTTGGTCCCTCTGCAGCGGCTCTTTCAGGCTTTGACCAAAAATAAAACTGAATTTTATTTCAACGATTGCCAAAAATGGCTAGTTTTAGCAGAATTCCTGTCATTTTCAAATACTGTATGTGAAGAATAGTACAAATACACGACGTAAAACATGTCACTTTGCTCAGTCGGCTTCCAGTCTCACAGCGTTTCTCTCTCAAAACCACCAGAACGTTTCGGAACATCTTTTAAGACGAGTTGCAGAGAAGGAATATGGTGAGTAACTTTAACAACACTCAGAATAAAAATCAAAGTCAAAGTAAACAAACATATTTATTTTTCTTAAAAAATTTAATAAACTGGCCTCATTTTATACACTTTAACTTTATGCTTAATTCTTCAACAATTAAGAGAGCTCACATCGGCCTGCAGAGTTCAGGGTTTTAATTTTTATAAAATTGTTTAAAAATTATATAGTTTTTCTTTCTTTACATGAATCTGGTCTTATATTTTGTATTAAAATGTAAAAATATCAACAAATGTTCGTAATAGTTAGACATTTTTCATTTTATAATATCACCCCCACTGGCTGGAAAAGCCATCTCCAACAACCTTGTAGTGGTCCACGAGCCACCAGTTGACAGGACACCGTTGTAGCAGGTTTTGTGGCTCCGGACATCGTAATTAATAAGAAAAAGTGGCAAAAATGTCTCTTTTTTTTATTGCAAAGGTTGTAGACACCTGCTTTAGTGTGATACCTAAATTTAAAGGCTACAATAAACTAGAGTTGTAGTGATGGCTTACATTAAACCGTTTTATTTTCTACAGTCTTTACACTCAGTTAGCAAACCACCAGCCATGATTTGGACACTTTAGACACAGAAAGAGGATAAATAAAAGAAACGAGGAACGTTCACGGCTGGATCCAGCTAGGCAAAGAGATGATGCCTAGACAAGTTTTCCTCCCAGTCCTCCCACAACAGTTACTGTATTTATGTTGGATTTAGTTTTTATGCTGGAATAAACGTGGCTCAGACTTCCCCAGTGACCGACTAGATTTTACGTTAAGAACATAAATCTTTCGTACGTCTGCACCACTGTTTCTGTAGAGCTGCTTGGTGGATTTGTTTCTTCCTCTGTATTTCACACTTAAACTTCTCAGGAAGAGTAAAAGTGCTCAGATTTCAGCACATCGGTGTGTACGTGATAAAGGATCAGATTACTCGAACAACGTGTGTTTGTTAAGGAAGCGAAACACATCAAAGTTCATGCTCAGTAATCCTTTGATGTTTTGAACCACTTTGGTCTCAGAGGAGTCGACCGGGGAGAGGGTGGACTCTAGAAACCATCTTATCACCAGCAAACTGGTTGGCCCACTATGTGAGTGAGCCACTTATGGGACTGAGTTTGTTGTGGCTCCTCGAACTGATGAAGTCCTTTGGATGAAAGATGAAATGGTTCAACAACAACAAAAAAACATCGAGTGGACTGGACTTAACTTTGTTGAAGCAAAACACAGTTTTGAGTTTTGATAAAATGGTTTTAGAAGTGCTACTTAAGATCAGGGGAGTTCTGTTTAACTGAAGTGTTCAGGAATCAGGGCTGTTCTAAACGGTGCCTCCGCAAAACACATTCATTAAAATTAGGGACGCACGATATTATCAGCATTGTATCGGTACCGGACGATATTAGCGTCAAAGTTAAATATCGGACAGTCCATCAAAATAACTCACCGATATAAAAGACACTGTGCAACGCCAGCACAACGTGATGACATCGTCACGCGCACCTACCTGATCTGACCACGGCGGAGAGGAAGAAGTCAAAATGTCCGCGGTGTGGCAGGTTTTTTTTCCATTGAGGATGAAGATTTTTAGACTACGATGAGCCTCGCTACGTCGTCCCCAGAGATATTTTTCCGTTGTAGCCTTACTCGAGTTACAAGCCGTCATTTCCGACGTCATTAAGAAGCTAACAGCCGATAGCACTTGTGTGAGTTTTACCACAGACATTTGGACGTCGTGTTAGCCCCGTTAGCATGATTAGTCTTACGGAAGAATGGATAGACAAAAACTTTAAATTTAAAAAGTCTGTCCTTCATGCACAGGAGTGCAGAGGATCCCACACTGCAGCTATAGGAACCTGGAACAAGCCTCCACAAGTGAGACAGCATCGCAGGTGACTAATGCTAATAAATAACATTTAACACTTTTTATTTCATATAAGTTAAAGTGCTATGTATATCATATGACTGTTAGTGAATACAGGTCACCAGCTCTTACAGCTGTTGCACAATTTTTGTAGCAAATAGGCCTAAATAAGAGGGTTATGTTCTGACAAAGGAAAGTATATTAAAATTATCTGTATTGGTTATCTGCCAAATACATTTTAACATATCGGCCAAAAATCCAATATTGTGCATCCCTCAAAAATCAATAATGTTATTCTGGGCCCTCTGAAGCTTGGGGCACTGGGTTAATGTCCCAGTAAGTCCTTTGGAAAGTCCACATGCTCCACTTTGAATTTTCTAATCTAAGACATCAACATGAAGGTTGGTCCTCGTTAAAAACACCATCCATAACGCCACGCTGGCTCAAGCCCGTCTGTAGCTGCTGAAGACACGTTTATTGTCCACAACAGGAAGAATAAAAACGGCATGAAAAGGAGATCATTTCTGGAACATGGAGATAAACGCAGCTGTAACGCTGCCGGGGGGATTTCAATATTGGGATTTCTGGGGGAAGGGGGCAGAACGTCACATCGTCGCCAGACCATAAAACCCCCCAAAAATAATTAAAACGAGCGCCTTTCCCTGAGGTCCTCCTAAACAATGGAGTCACCGTGGCGCTGCATGGAAACGGCTCGTCTCTGCAACACAGAGACGAAACCACATCATGAGCACAATGAAGTAAAAGATCTGAGTCTTCCCTTCTTCTGCTCCGTCAGTCTCAACATTCTTGCACGACAAAGAAGGAGACTTTTCTTGCTCAGCCACTTTCCACTGAGAGTCAGTCACTTTTCTGCCTAAAGGCCGTTTCAAGGAGTCTGCTGCGGTGCGGTGCATCTGTCGCACATTTTTACGGGTCGTTAAAACAGCGAACGAGTCCCGAGTTTGGAGGAATTTGCACAATGTCCCCTGCAGGGACACTTCTGCCTTTAGAAGAAGAAGAGAGAGAATTAGAACAGATCTGCTGTCCTTTCAAAGGAATGACGATAATACAGATCGTGTCAGAACCGCATCCTATTTTTCCGGCCCATTTTCCTTCAACGGGAATCAAAGCAGACCGTTTCCTGTCTTTTCTGGTCCAACGAGTTTATCAAACAACAACCGTCTTCAGGGATGGAGTGTCCTCGGGACTTTGATTCATGAACTAAAGCAGAAATTTGAGTGTTTATTGAATTCCCGACTGGTCCTTTATTTGAAAATAGTAATAAAAATATAAATAATAACTACCCCAAAAAGTAGTTCCTCCTAATAAACAATCTACAGTGATTATTTTACTTAGCTTGCTGTGTATTGCTTTATTCTAAATGGAATTTAAAATGTTTTTTTTGAGATTCAGTCTAATTTTATTTCAACTTCTTTGCACTTAAGGGGCAGGACAGGGTAAATAATACCCCTTACAGTTAGCCAAGGTGCAGCACTGTTGTTGTTCGCAGTGGTTCAACTCGTCTGGGCGCTTAAAATGCAGTAAAAAGGCGTTTCTCTTTCATCCTAAACGAGTCTCTGGCCTAACGAGCCTTCTGGAGGCTGGAACCGTCAATTAAACATCCAGTCGGCGACAAAACTGGCAGCCTGAGAATCTCCTCGGCGAGAGAGAATTTGTCTGAAACAGAAATCCAGAGCTGGACTCCAGGGATAAACCAGTCTGTTCACACTATTTAGGAACGCTATAGAGACTGGACTGATGATACAATAAAGATGGAAAACATCTTGAAGGAATGCATATCTCCCACCGCATTTCATGCCACAGTTTTAGATTATTATCCCATGCTGAAAATTTAAGTTTTAGATGTTTAGTCAAACTTTAAACTCTCAGCTGCCACCACACCAAATGTTATTGGTAAAACTCACCGAATTACAGGCACTTATGTGCTTCTAAGACCATATTGAATCAAACTGACACATCGATTACTTTCTTAAAGTCTCATTAAATTCAGTCTACTGGCGCACGAGAGACTGACACAGCTTTCGACAGAGGTCCGTAAAACAATTTGATCCTAATTATGTTCCTTGGGGAATAAAAACTGATAATCATGGGAGACCTTTGTTGTGTGCACCAGCCGTCGTGGTTCTGATTCACTGTCTGTGGTTTACACAACGTTCATAATGAACACGCAGCTAATGAAGAGATGAGAGACGGCGCGTGAAAGAATCATGACTTTATCCGGTCCGCGCTCTGTTGTGTCGACCTGGAGTAATTCGGCTGATCGGACCCTCTCAGGTTCTGCATCATTTAATAACGACGGATAAATCAAAGCTTTTGGTCAACGCCGACTAAAACGGCCCCAGGCTCCATTTGAGCAGCTGAGTCACATTTATTGGACCACCCTTAATGTTTCAACGGGTAAAGCTCTATGATTCAAATACGCCAACTATCTATTATCAACTCCTTCTTCCAGATTCTGGTTTTGAGCCCCGTCCACATGGCAACGTTTTGTTGTTGTTATTTTCCTGAAAATTATTATTGTTTCAACCTTGTGTCCACATAGAAACAGCATTTTAAGAAGCTCATTTTAGAAAACTGGGTTTCAGACAGGAAAAATATTAGGGGTGCACCCATTTCCTTAATTTTGGGAAATCGGCTGATACTTGCATGAGAAACCGATTTTACCGATTTTTTTTTTTTGTTGTTGTTGCAACAATTGGCTGAACTTTATTTATATTCCAGAGCACGACCTCATGGCCAGTTAAAACAAGTGTGTATTGTTTCTAGGATAATGTTCAAGGTAGGCTTTTCAATAAAAATAATATTGGAAAATTGAAGGTGCATTGTGACCTTAGAACACCTGACAGTGTCGCTTATAAATCAAAATCTGTGTCGGCTAAAATCGGAATCGACAGGTCAGACTTTTAGAAATCGGTGATCAACCAGAAAACGGCAATCGGTGCACCCCTAGATCAGATAGCTCTGATGTGATTCATCGCCGTGATACCTGTCAAAATACACAATGTTGTCATGTTTTGATTGAGTTTTTATACGCTTGGGGGTTAATGTAACTCAAACTCATCAGGGTTTTTGTAAAATGTTATTAGGAAAGTGATTAGTAATGGAAATTCTCCGGTTAGGACTGATCTTAACCTTTGTTCTCTACAAGCCCCGACTTTTGTTTTAACGCTCCCTACAACTCCATTTCCTCCCTAAAATGACTCCAAAACGTCCAAAGTGTCCTCAATGTAAGAACGTAAACAAATGACTCAAAACTGGTTGGCAACAAAACATGACTCTGCTGATTTCACTCATTTATTACAAATTATGGGATAGACTTTTGGCAGAGAATGACGTGTAACCAGTGGTTTGTTTTATTGTAGGTCAGTGGTTCCAACCCCAGTACTTGAGGAACACCATGCATGCTATAGACGTTTTCGTGCTGCAACACACCTGATGAAGCGAATGAATCATCTAATTTCTGCAGAAGCCTGTTAATCACCCGTTCATTCAAATCAAGCGTGTCAAAGCAGAGAAACAACTAAAACGTACAGGATGGCGTTCCTCAAGGAGCAGTATTGGGAACCACACGTTATAAATAAATCCATTTTTATTCTTTTGCTTTTGCTGAGACAAAGATAAAGTCGTAATAGTACTAGTTTTAGTATTAGTACACAAACAAATGCACATGTTGACATCCGTCAGTTTCCAAAGCCTTGTTTGAATTAAAAACCGTTTTGCGCTGCAGTGCAGAGAACAATATTTTGTTTCTTTTAGGTTTGACAGATTTCGTGCTCAGGATTTGGTTTTTGATCGTGGACGCACCGACAATCATTTCAGCCCCCCCCCCCCCCCCCCCCCCCCGAATCCTGAGCTGCCTAAAGATTCCCACCCCTTATTACGTTTCTGAAACGACTCAAATGATTGTTTGGGGAAGATAAAGAAATGTTTTCATCCTGACAAGTGATGAATCACACAACCTTCAGCCATCACCTTCTGGATAACGCAGCGTGCACACCAGCAGGAACACGAGAAGGTTTTCCTTCAATGTTTCGGCGTCACGCAGCTGCGGGATGACTGACCCACACTGGTTCTGTTTCACCGCACGCTGCTGGTATCAGCCCGCTGAATGCGCTCATTGTCCAGAGGAAACCTCAGAAATGGAGCTCAAGAAAAAGTTTGTGGTTACGGGAACAGCAGCTATAGTTAGAGGTTTACTTCCTTATTCAATAAGTATTTTATTTGATTACTTATTTACACACAAAATTATCAGAGCAAAGACATTTAAGATCAAACTGTAAATTAACCCACAGTTTCATACATAACCAAATTTTAATCATTTTTAAGGATGCACCATATTATCGGCCGATATCAGCGATAAAGTTAAATATCGGACATTCCATCAAAATAACTCACTGACGTAAAAGACTTTTGTTTTTAAGTTAATTTTTAATTTAAGAAACTGTCCAGTCTATCTATTAATACACTACTAGTTGTGCGACGCAGCTGCGTTGTCACTTGTGAACAGGTTGAGTTTAGATTTGTGAAAACTTACAAATTTGCACTGTTCGAGTGTTGCAATTGTGTTAGAGAGTATCGTGAATAAATTGGACATTAAACATAATCCAAGTTAAACTCCTACAAAGAAATCAATGAATTTACACTTAAATAACATTTGGAGCTAAACCTATTCAAGATGGCTGCCGCAGCTACTATAGCAAATGCAAAAATGACCTTAACTCAGTGAAGTTCGCAGGTGTTGAGCTAAAACTTGGTGTGGTAGTCCCTGAGAGTCAGCCCAAACTTGCACTTTGAGGGCTGATTGATCATGCAAGATATGTCACTGTTAGCAAAATATCTCATTAAGCACTGGTTAGGTTTTAACTAACATTTCAGTAAGTAATCACCTGGTGTTCGTCTACGGCGCATTAACCAGTCCAATCCAATTCATAAATCAGGTCTCTCTTGTAAACGAGTCCCCGAAGCTCAATGGGATTAACCCGTAGAAATAAAGGTTGAATGAATGAATGAATTCAAGATGGCCGCCACAGCCAACTAATTTACGAAAACACACATTTGACTAAAACTCGAGCAGATTTAAAGAGAATGAGGTCAAATTTCGTGCGGTCGTAGCTGAGAGTCGTTCCCAACAGACACTCTGAGCGCTAACAGATCTCGCGAGATCTCGCGAGGTTTTAATACAAGGTTTGATTTCTTATGGGGGGGCTCCAACCACAACAGCGTGCACTGCCTTTCCTTTTAGTTGAACCCTCGTTCAGACCGTCAATAATCCATCGTCAGATTATGTGAATGGGATTTATGAATGGGGAGATCCAAACGGCTCGCCACGATGTACAGGAAGCAGCTAAACAAGACGTGTTTGTTTGCGGTTTTTACTTAAATTAAAGGGAAAAGCCGAAAACTGTTTACACTGCTGTGGGGAAAACAAGATTTAGCGCTAATTCCTCACAGCACTTTTTGGTCTGAGCGGCAGAAGTAGAAGAAGAAGACACGTACCTTCTCATTGAGTCGGATGATTTTGTCCATTTTGTCGTCGTTTTGTAAAAGCTCGCGCAGCTCGGCGGTACTTAAAGCCCGGTAGCCGTCGGGACACGTGTTCGTCTCCTTCGAGGTGGACATTTTATCCGTTCCAAGCGCGCCTGAACACGGGTTGGAGGCAGTCAGTCCGCTCCGCCGTTACATCTCGATCACATTGGAATGCGCTGCGATCTGCGCGCACTCAGCATCAAACGCGCGAGCGGCGCACTTCCGGTGGTCGTCGCCTTCAAAATAAAACTCGAGTTATTCCTGCACACCAGGCAGGCGTCAGAATGCAGAACCAGTCTTTAATAATAATAATAATAATAATAAGAGAATAACTAGAAAGTTCCTGGAGAAACTTTGACGGGGACTGCCTATTTATTATTAAATTATTATTAATAATAAATATTTATATTAATGATTATTAATGTGAATAATCAATACTAATTATTAATATTTATATATATATATTGATAATTTATTAATTGTTATAAAATATTAATAATCGATAATCAATATTAATAATAATCACACCAATAATTAGTATTAATATTAAATATTACTTATTACTATTAATAAGTATTGATATTAAAGTAGATGATTATAACAGTAATAATTTATAATAATATTAATTATTATTAATATTATTACCAATTATTAATAATAATAATAGGTGCATTGCATAATGCACTGCCTTCCTTGCATGTTGAACCAAAATGGCTCCATATGTTACTCAGTTTCTGTGAAGAGTTTTGTCCTATTCATTTCCTATGGGAAATTTGGCATCTTTGTTAGCAAAATATGTCGCCATGGTAACTGCAAATGCCAATAAAAGAAATTGCAGACTTCCCGGAACTTTTGTGGGGGTCCACGTTGCGGTTCAGGCCACATTAAAGTTGAAAAAGATACGCTTTTCAGGTGTAGAATAACAAGTGGGCAGTCACCAACTAGTTCCTGGAGTTGGTGGAAATATTGCGTCTTTGTTCGCAAATTACGTCGCCATGGTAACTCGAAATGCCAATAAAAGTAATAGCACACATCACGGCCGAGCCAGTCGTTTTGATATAACTTTTGTGGGGGGTAGACGCTGTGGTTCGGGCCACATTAACGGAGATAGAAATGTAGACTCTCTTCTGAGGTGTAGAATACTAGGTGCCCCAACTATTATTATTATCTTTTTTTTTATTATATGCGGACGGAACTTGGCAAAAGGGCCTTCTCCTATTCCGCTCCTGTTTCCTGGAATATCTGGCAAAACAATCTGAAGCTCTCGACCTTTGACCTCTCTAAGTGGCTTCAAGAATCTGTTGGACTCCTGGCAGGGACCAATGCAGACATGTTCCTGTTTTTAGTTTTCTACATTCGCCTTATGATCTAGCTGTTGTTTTGCTATTTTTGCCATCTTATTTTAATTTGTTTTTAAAAAAAATCTGTATGCCTCTTTTATGATTGTCCATTGTTGTCATCACTCTTTGTTAAGAAATCAGGTCTCTCTTGTAAATGAGTCCTCGAGGCTCAATGGGATTAACCTGTATGAATAAAGGTTGAACGAATATCTGAACAGCCTTTCATTACAGAGTTTTAATGAGTATTATAAAGTTGTGGTGAAACCTTGAAAATATGATGTCACATGTGTATGTGATATGAATGACTCTCAGCTACTACCACACCAAATTTCAGCTCAATATAGTTGTAGTTGACCGAGTTAATGCCCATTTTGTGTTGTCCATTAGTTGTGACGGCCATCGTAAATTTGGCTCAATGGTGTAGTCTACGTGATGCACGGGCATACGGAGTATACCAGCTAGAAAAGCTCAATAATTTCAGTAAACCCACTTAAAAGTGCCCAGTGATACATGACATATTAGGAACATGTCATTGATATGTTAAACGGCAGTTAAATGCTTCCATAATACTCTACCTGTATGCAGCGCTTGTTTATTACATTCACTTATCCAGTGAATTATTGTATAATTCTGTACTTACTTGAACATGTTTTGCTTTGATACCGTTTAATAAATTCTATAACGTGTTTTTAATACAAAGTCAACTGTTGTACAACGTTTGCTGTACATTTATTCCAATATAAGCATCAGAGAAATTTGGAAATGTTCAGTATGCTTAAAAATCCAAATACATTGATGATTATATTGTGCTAAACAGTGTACTTTGGTTTCGCATAGTATACCCAGTAAAAAATGCATACTGACTTCATAAACTAACAGGTTGTGCATTCAGTTATTACTTTCTGAGCCATTCATTATATTCTGCCCATTGGTTTGTGAGATATTTTGCTAACAGACAGTCATGGTTGACTCCAAAACGTTAGGGCTAAACATTAAAATTTAAAGTTGCTGTTTTTTTTTTACTCGGATTATTGAGCATGGACCTTGATGTTTTGAACCACTTTGGCTGTGGCTGCCTGGGAGGAGTCAACCGGGGGGAGGACGGCCCCCAGAAACCATCTTATCACCAGTAAACTGGTTTGTCCACTATGGGAGTGTGGTGCTTGTGGGACTCGGTTTGTTTGTGGCTCCTCAGATTGATGAAATCCTTTGAATGAAGGACGAAATGTCTCAACAACAACAACAAAAACATCCAGATGACCTGACTGAACATTGTTGGATTGTTTTACCTGATTATTGAGCATGAACTTTGACATTTAAATGTAGATTTTGCTTGATGAGTAGATCTTGTTGTTGTGAATGACTCTCAGCTACTACCAGGCCAAGCTGTAGATGATTGTTTTGTAATATCACCTGAGTTCAAGTCATTTTTGTTGTTTCTAATGTCTGTTGGTTGTGGTGGACATCTTTAATTATGTTGACTCCAAATTAACAATTTGTAAAAATTTGTTTAGTGATTAAAATCTGAAAGTTGCATTAGAATCCATCCAGTGGTTCATGAGATATTTTGCTAACAGACACAGGCAAAGACATCTCTTTTAAAGTCAAAGCTTTCGCCTTTTGTCTGCATAAGAGAAATGTACATAAATCTACAGTTAGAACAAGTTAAAACAATGCTAGCATTCAAACAAGACGGTTCTGGTTCTGGGATTCTGCTACGCTCAGGATCAAAGAGAGCCCCCCAGCCCCGTTTCTTCACCCCCACCCGTCTTCATTCTGTTCACATTAATCTAATGAGGAAGACGTGGCCTCGGGGCTGATGTGTGGTAATCTTATTAAACAAAGATTAATGTTGGAGAATGAACCGTGTCCTTCTCTCAGAATGTCTCTATTTGTTTAAAGACTCAAATAAAGGAGTTCACGAAAGACGAACAGAGGTACAATTCATGGTAAATCATTTTACTTGGCGCAGCTTTTGTACAAGTTTTGACAGCTTGTTTTTTGGTGGTGCAGATTTTTCTGCATGTGTCCATAATTCATTTTAAGTGGCACAGCTTCATTAAGAGAAGTCATTTTACGCAGCGCAGCTTTTCTACAACTTACGGTAAGTTGTTGTAGGTGGTGCAGCTTTTATGACATTTGTGGTAATTCCCAAGTGTGGCTCAAAGGACCTGCTTCTGTGTACATGTACTACAAAGTACAATTGGGATTCTCCACCAGTGAACACATACATGTTGTTCAATGCAATTATGTATTTGTTAAATGTAAATCTATATAAATATAAAACATCTTAATTGAGCTGTTATAATGTTCATTGACTAAATATCACATTTCCCAGCTTTTATTGTGAACAATTTAGTCACAATAAAAGCTGAATTACACACACACAAAAAAAACTTTATTACGTGCACATTGTTTCTGGTTGCACAGAAATAAGTAAAATAGAAAGACTCACAGTAGCATCTTGTTCATGACTGAGGGGAGTTTGTTTCAAATAAACTTATGATTATTGTTTTATTTTTGTATTAAGCAGGGAGAAGGGACGTTGTTGGGTATAAAGGACGCTAATTTAGTTATTAGAGCATTTTATTTCATTGTCAAGTTTTATTTTGCTTTATCACATCTTTATTTGTTCAAAACTCACCTGCGCTCTCTTCAGTCTGATGGTTAGAGTCAATGTGGTCAGGTGAGGGTCCTGCAGCCACCAGGGACCCCCCAAGACTATTAATGGCCACCCTACAAAGCTCTCAACAACCTAGCTCCATCTTATATTCGAAATCTTGTTGTTCCATGTTTTCCCAACAGAGCACTTTGCTCTCAGACTGCAGGCGTACCCACGTTTAGAGTTTCCAAAAGCAGAATGGGAGGATGATCTTCCAGTTCTCAGGCTCCTCTCTTGTGGAACCAACTTCTAGTTTCTGTCCATGAGGCTGACACATGGTCCAGTTTCAAGACTGGGCAGAAGACTTTCCTTTTTGATAAATCCTATAGTTAGGGTTGGTTGTTATGCTGCTATAGGCTTAGACTACTGGAGGACAAATGTAGCATATTTCCTTAATTTAATTTTTTTAATTGAATATTTTCTTTTTTTTAATTTTCATTTGATGGGGCAGCAAACTTACATAACGCTGGAAGTCGACAGGAAAATGCCCAAACACACACGCTAACAACAGACAATGACAAACACCTGGGAAAGGAGAACATGTGGGGGGAGGCAGGAGCTGATCACAAAAAGGGAGAAACACTGAGGAGAGCGGGACAGACCACAAGAGGGAAACACACACAAATCCTCACAACAAATGAATGTAACTAAAACAATTTAACAGATTTTAAGCTAATGTTAGTGTGGTAGTAGCTGGGATTCATCCCAAACGCATCATCTGAGCTCCAACACATCTTGTGAGATCTCACAAAACTGAATCCTTCAGCGAGTTTGACCAAAGCACCTAAAGGTCCTCCTTTCAACATAAAATGATCTTAGTTTAATTATCTGGGTGATATGTATTCCTTTAAGGACGTAACTTCCTGTTTTTAGAAATCATCTCAGATTGTTTCTGAAAGTTCTTCTGACTTGGCAGCAGTCAGAACATGAACTCGTTCAGTTCCTTCTTGACCACGGCTGCTCATTTGTGGCCAAACAGTGGTGAAGCTGGATTTGGGGACCAGGACGAGTCTGTCACGAACAGAAACTTCTGTCTTTCTACCCAAGAGTCTTCTGCTAGAATTCGCGAGACGTTCACTGTTCAGAATCAGAAAGTTTGCTGTCGGAGTCTCTGTTTGGGCTCAAACTGAAAAGACAAAAGATGCTGTTGAATCTTTATCCTTCCCAGAGAGGCGTGATAATTCCATCAGCTTTAATTTCATGGATCATTTTACACTCTTTACGTGGAGCCGTGTGTGTCTTCTTAAAATATTTAAACCCAAATAGAAAACCTTTAATCCAGCTCTCAGTCGTTTATTCTTTATATTTGTCTTCTGTATCCTAAAAAGTCACCCGAAGCTAACACAGCCTTTCAATTCAAACAAAAGATGGGGAATATTTAATATTGTGTTTTTAATATTCCTTTGCTGGTATTTGATTCGAGCATTTGTCACATCTAGACTGGACTATTGCAATGGTTTGTTATCTGGGTGTCCAAATACTTCTTTAAAAAGTCTCCAGTTGATCAAAAATGTTGCTTCCAGTCTCAACTGGAATTAGTGGGAGAGATCATGTCTCTCCAGTTTTAGCTTCTCTCCACTGGCTCCCTGTCAAGTCCAGAATTTAATTCAAAATCTTACTTCTAACCTACAAAGCTCTCAACAACCTAGCTCCATCTTATATTGAGATCTTGTTGTTCCATATTTTCCTAACAGAGCACTTCGCTCTCAGACTGCAGGTTATCTCGCAGTTCCTAGAGTTTTAAAAAGCAAAATGGAGGAAGATCTTTCAGTTCTCAGGTTCCTCTCTTGTGGAACCAACTTCCAGTTTCTGTCCGTGAGGCTGACACATGGTCCAGTTTTAAGACTTTCATTTTTGATAAATCCTATAGTTAGGGTTGGTTGTCTGTTCCTCTCAAACCCAGCCGGTCGAAGCAGATGGTCCGCTTGTCCTGAGCCTGGTTCTGCTAAAGGTTTCTTCCTCATGAGGGAGTTGTTCCTTTCCACTGTCGCCTTCATGCTTGCTCAAGATGAGAGTTCTGTGATGGAGCTGAACTCAAAGCAGTCTGCTCCTCAGATAAATAATGTTAATTTATTATTTTTATATATGAATGTTTCTGTTCAGTGCCCTGAGACGACTTCTGTTGTGACTTGGCGCTATATAAATAAACTGAACTGAATTAATTTAACAATTACCAGTTAAAGATGACTTTGAAGCACAAATCCAGTGTTCTGAAAACTCTTTTCTACTACCTCTTCCTGTCTGTAACTTTAAACCAGCTCAGATTTTTAGAAACAGAGCGTCGTACATATTGTTAAAAATGTGCTACAGCGGCAGCGATCTCTGGACGACAGCGTGTTGCAACAGTTGCAGCTGAAAAAGCTGCAGGTACAAAGCCTTGTTTGCTACTTATAGCAGCACAGCAGGATGCATGTAACTGTTCAAACAATTATATTTAGCTCAGATAGTCATACTTCAACACAACACTGTTGAGTTAATAAAAATAAGCTTCATGACTCAGAAGAATAAACAGGTGTTTAAAACAGGAATAACTCAGGTCTCTGGGTAAATTCAGTTAGGTGTTTCGGCTCTAACCCGACTGTTGTCCTAATTATTTCAGACTAAATCCACCAGAAACATTTTTCTTAAACTTCCCACTAATCCCTCAGCTCATGAATAAAACATTAAACGTGTCTAAACTGAGCAGTTTTCAGAGTCTGAGGAGGAAACGCTCCATCAGGAAGACTTTACTTCAACGCATTTATGGGATTTATGAACATCTGAGCGTTCGGATAGTAGATGGTATAAAATATTGTACAAATATATGTGTGGTCATGAGTTTTAGGCTTTCTGGCAGATGAAGGCAACACACAGGTTTGTTTGTCTGGTTTCCCAGTCTTGATCGATGGTTCTGACCAGCAGCTGCCTCTTGACTAATGACTTTATCAGGTCTGCCTGACCTTGGCACCCATTAGTTGGTTCATTTCTGCTGCCAGGCATGGATGTACAGGTTTGTTAGTTGCTAAGTTCTGGGTTAGATGTTGACTATGGATGCTGGGTTTGGAAGTTCCTGTCATGAACTTGAGACCTGCCCAGGGTGTA
>NC_056511.1:6357677-6389062 GCF_014905685.2 Nematolebias whitei | reverse complement strand
TGGGTTTGGAAGTTCCTGTCATGAACTTGAGACCTGCCCAGGGTGTACCTCGCCTCTCACATAATGACCACTGGAAATAGGCACAAGATCCCTGAATGGAAAAGCAGGTAAAAGAAAATGGATGGATGGACATATGGGTTTTACCATAAAGTTCCTTTCATTGGACTTGTGTGTAAATCATTCCAACAGTGTTATCTGCTTTGATCCATGAAGGTATAGCCCATTTTTCGTCAGAAAGTCCAGGTTCTAGTCTAATCCAGGCGTCATTTCTACAGACACGTTTCCACTGCAGGAACCCTTTTTCAGGGCCAAGCTAGTTTTCAGTGGTAGGTTTTTACCGTCTCCATTTCTACTGCAAGGGTTAAAACAGATTACAGGGTAGAAATCTACCACCCAACATGTCCCTGGTAGGGAGGGAATGCATTTGAAGTTTCCTGAAACTTTCATGTGGAGATTCTGTGCCTTACCTGGCTTCTGCAGCTCCTGAGTGGCTGGGTGGAGACAACCCCATCACACCTGTTCCTGATACTGTGTTGATGGAGGACTGCTGTAAGCTCCTGTGGGACAGCAGCTCGACGCTGGATCATTGAAGCTCTTGGGTACTTGTGACAGCCACTACTACAAAATTCCTACATGTGTCCAGTTTCACTACTTTTTGTCTGTCTAAACAGATCTCACTTGTAAATGAGTCTTCTAGGCTCAATGTGACTTATCTGTCTAAATAAAGGTTGAATGAAAAACAAGTAACTTAATTCCTTGAGAACACTAGCCAGTGTTTGCCCTTGTGCTTTTGTCAAGACCTGCTCCAGTGGTTTCTCCTCTCCTGTGAATACTCACCTTCCTCAAGTCTCCTTCAGTCTGTCAGGAACCGCTTACCTCTTGAGTCCTTGGAACAGCCTGAGATCAATCCCACCTGTCGACACTGAAGCTGCTCTTCTGGTTTCCGCCCTACGATCACTCACCTGAACTCCACCCCTCTGGACTCTCAAAGCTCCTCTACTAGTCCCTTGTGTAAATATCTCCATTCCACAATAAACTGTACTTACCTTGTCAATCAAGTGTTGAGTCCTCTCTGTCAGTTTGCTTATTCTGGGTTTAAAACTAGTTCATTCGTGATATTCCAAGGTTGTGCGGTATCAGGATCTGTGTTTTTGTTAGTTTTGCTTGTAGTCTTTTGTGTTTTATGATAGGGTTTATTTCTGTTTTGTGATGCCTGTGTTTTATTTGTGTTTTCCTCAGTGTCCCTCTTCAGGGGTCGCCACAGGCATCTTCTTCCATCTCACTCTGTCCTGTGATTCCTCACTCCAGCTCTCTAACTGTATCCATTTGTCTCCTCTTTGTCTTTTTGCTTTCCCGTGTCCCGCACCTCACCTGCTCCTGATTACTTGTAAATCACAGCTGTAGTCACTCTTTTGTTTACCGTAACCTAAGTCCATAAATTCAGTGAACATCTCCTTCATCCTCAGCAGAGTATCACTGGCTTTCATACCACAGTCACATTGTCCTTCGTTCTCTTCATCTCTCTTGTGATTTTGCTCCAGTCTGTACGTTTTTGCTGCCACATCAGCTTTTTGTTTGTTTTTGATGACAAATAAGTTATTTTTTGTTACTGTCTGCATTCTCGGTTCTAGATCTCCTACCAATTGTGACACAGGGAAACCCTAAACGTTTCTGACTGGTGGAGTCCCCAGGATTTCAAACATTAGTCTATCCAGCCATTTTCTTCTGCTTATCCGAGGTCTGGTCATGGCGGTAGCAGCCTAAGTAGGGAGGCCAAGACTTCCCTCTCCCCAGCCACTTGGGCCAGCTACTCTGGGGTAATCCCAAGGCATTCCCAGGTCAGCCAAGGAACATAATCCCTCCAGCGTGTCCTGGGTCTTCCGCTGGGTCTCCTCTTGGTGTGACGGGTCCGGAACACCTCACCAGGAATGCGTACAGGAGACATCCTAACCAGATGCTCAAGCCACCTCAACTGGCTCCTCTCGACATGGAAAAGCAGCGGCTCTATTCTGAGTCCCTCGCAGATGACCGCGCTTCTCACCCTGTCTTTAAGGGAGAGTCCAGACACCCTGCGGAGAAAACTAATTTCGACTGCCTGTATCGTGATCTCACTCTTTCGGTCACAACCCAAAGCTCATGACCATAGATGATGGTAGGAACGTAGATTGACCGGTAAATTGAGAGCTTCGCCTTTGGACTCAGCTCTCTCTTCACCATGACAGACCAGTACAACGCCCGCTTCACTGCAGATGCCGCACCTATCCGCCTATTGATCTCTCGCTCCATTTTTCTCTCATTCGTGAACAAGACCTCAAGATACTTGAACTCCTTCACTTGGGGCAGGACCTCCCACCAACCCAGAGAGGGCACTCTACCCTTTTCCAGCTCAAGACCATGGCCTCGGATTTGGAGGAACTGATCCTTATCCCGGCTGCATCACATTCGGCTGTGAACCGCTCCAGCGAAAGCTGTAGATCACGACCTGATGAAGCCAATAGGACCACATCATCTGCAAAAAGCAGAGATGTGTTCCAAAGGCCACCAAAACGGATCCCCTCAACACCTTGGCTGTGCCTAGAAATTCTGTCCATAAAAGTTATGAACAGAAGCGTGACAAAGGGCAACCTTGGCGGAGTCCAACTCTCACCGGGAACAAGTGCGACTTACTGCCTACTGCCGGCATGGGGACCAAGCTCTGACACCGGTCGTACAGGGACTCCGAGGTTTGACTATCCAACGGACCCTCCTCTCCAGAACCTCTGAATAGATCTTACCAGGGAGGTTTAAGAGTGCAATCCCCCTGTAGTTGGAACACACTCTACAGTCTCCCTTTTTGAATAGGGGGACCACCACCCCAGTCTACCTATCCAGGGGAACTGCCCCCGATGCTCATGCAATATTGCAGAGTCATGTTAGTCTATTAGGAACAATAAAAATGAGAGAATCAAGGCAGCAACTTTAAGTTGTTGTTGGTAAAAAACAAAAACAAAAAAACAACAACCTTGGATAAGTTTTTTTTAGGGGTTAATTCAATTAACACCATCATTACCTTGCTGCTGTAAGTTGAAATATCATGTCTAATAGGCTTAGCTGTAATTGGTTATTTTTTGCTGAAAAGAAAGGTCATGTGACACAGTGATTGTGTGAAGGGAGGTGGGTGGGGCTTAAATCCCTACATCTTAGTGCTCAGACTCTGGTTCCAAAAGTACAACCTGACAGTTCCCACACACCAGGTTCTGCTGGCAACGATGTGAGAAGGCAGGAGATAGTTTTAGTTTTATGATATAAGCAGACGTGAATTTACAACGACATCCTAAATATTTACAATAGGGTAAAATGATTCTGTGTCACATACTGAGAACACAGACAGGTTCCAGACATTGAACCACTAATCTTAAAGGTGGATGAAAATATCACTGGTTTTTATACAACTGGTCACATTAAATGAAGGACGGGGGATTTTTGAAACTCAATGACGAACAAAGAATCTCTTATCAGTTTTATTACTATAATTTTACCAAAATTCCTCTATTTTGGAACAGATTCAAAAGGCAAACATTACTTGATAAACAAGACTAAAAGAAAAACTTCAACACAGAAAAGAAAAATTCTTGTGTATTTTTATTTACAAGTATTTACATTTTACTTGTGGATTTGTCCCTGCACTATCAATATCTCATTGATAACAGAAAATGATTTAAAGTTTACATTAATAAGTGAAGACTGCTGAAGGAACATGATCCTCTATATCAGTCTTTCTGTATTTATTAAGAAAAATTAAAATAATTTCTCCAAAATAAGGGTAAAGTTTGAATAAACTGTATAATGTCACTGTATTTTGACAAACCATTGATTCATTTTTTAGGGTACTGCATGCCCTAACGCCACGCAGCAGACTGAGTTCCCATCGGTGATTTCTTGTGTATGTGTCTTTGTATTGAAACTCTGGCACAACAATTTCCTGCGGGATCAATAAAGTTTTATCTTGTCTTGTCTTCATTGAGGAAAACTAACAAAATTGTTTAGTGCTGAAGGAAGTCTTCTGTTCCTCTCAAACCCAGTCGGTCGAAGCAGATGGCCTCTTGTCCTGAGCCTGGTTCTGCTGGAGGTTTCTTCCTGCTAAAAGGGAGTTTTTCTTTCCACTGTTGCCTTTCTGCTTGCTCAGGACGGGAGACTGTGATGAAGCGAAGATTCAACAAGTCTGCTGGCTTCCTTCCTTATAGAGAACTTTTACTAATTGGCTTTTATGAATGTTTCTGTTCGATGCCCTGAGACAACTTCTGTTGTGATTTGGTGCTATATAAATAAACTGAACAGAATAGAAATCTCAGCTCAGCAGGGTTAAGAAGAATCACTAATTGTCCTCGTCTCATGCAGTCTTAAGCCACATCATCATAATCCTCCTCATTCTCACTCCCAATGTCATCATAGTCCTCCTCAGAGGTGTTGTCTGCTGCCGGAGCTGCTTCCTCATCCTCCACTGTGACGTAGTCAGGCTGCTGGTCCGCACTCTCCTCATAATCGTTCTCCTCAGCCAGGTTTTCATAGCTTTGACACAAAGAACCTCCAGATGTCTTTGGATTATTGCAGAGAGGAGGAGGAGGGAAAATTTCAGTCTCATTGTCTGCCGTCTCATAATCAGGCTGATGGTCTACGCTCTCCTCATAGTCATTTTCCTCAGCCAGGTTTTTGTGGCTTTCACCCAGTGAAGCACCTGATTTCCCATTTGGACTGTTGTAGAAAGGAGGAGGAGGAAGGATGTTTGTTTCTTCTTCCATCCTCACGTAGTCAAGCTGCTGATCCGTGCACTCCTCGAAACTGTTTTCCCCATCCAGGTCTTTGTGGTTTTCACCCAGTAAAGCACTGGGTCTTTTTTGTGGATTTGAATAATTGTAGAATGAAGAAGGAGACGCCAGCTTCGTTTCTTCTTCTACCTTCACATAATCAGGCTGCTGGTCCGTACTCTGCTCATAGTCAGGCATTTGCTCATAGTCGTGTTCATCGGCCTGGTCCTCAGAGCCTAAAGCATCTGAAACAACAACTCACATTGAAGCAGTTTACAATCATCTCCTACAACAGAATACGAAAATGTGATTAAAGTTTGTTGCTGTTTGATTGGCTTATTGATCAGTTTTTGAACCATAGCTATTCCTAGAACTGTCAAAAAAAAGGATCTCATTAAAAAATTTCTTACAAAACAACAAGATGTAATCTTTTTTTAAACAGAGTCCTGATCAATAACTGGATGAAAGACAAATGTTAACAACAGCATTTCGACAAGAAAAGAAGTCATGAAGTCAGAGACTCGTGGTTTCCTTTCAGTTGGGGTTTTCTTTGCATGTGAGCCTTGAAGAACTAAAAGTTGTTACAAGTTGAACCCAGTAGGAGGAAGTGTGAGGGATGGGAAAGTTTTTATTAGGCATCGATTTACAATGAACGATCACTGAGAGATCCAACGGCGCCTTACCTTCTGTGAAAAACTGTGTCCGAGGAGGCAGAGAAGGTACAGGACTACAGGCGTCCGAGTTTCTCTCCTGATATTTGTTGTGCCTGAAATGTTGCAAAAACAAAAGTAAATGTCTTAATCCTATTTGGTGACCAGTTCTTCATTCTTGGAAAACGCTCGCATGCACAGACTTAGGGTGTGACAACATGTTGCAGATGCAGATAAGATTCAAACTACTCAAACACTGTCATGTGTTCAATCAAATATTTCTATTTAGATTATAAACGAGATTAAACAAATAAAATGACTCACAGTGCTGATTAGAAACAGTCACATAAATCAGCCACTGCTACAAATAAATGTACTCTATGTGAGCGTTGCAGTGGTATTTATAACGTTTATCTTCATAAGTCTAGAGTGATCTGTACAGTCACACCAAGGCAGGAAAGAAAAAGCAAAATTCTAAATGAGTAAACTAGCTTCAAGCTAACGTTTGCAAATTTGGTCTTTGCTCAATAAATCCAAACCCTAAACTGAAGTTTTACATAACTTTTTTTTTTACAGTTAAGAAAAATGCTTCCAGTAGTTCTTTCATGTGTTAGTTCACCTGAATGTTGAAATCAAGACAAACTAGAGAAATTTCATTTCCTGTGAAAATGCAGTGTGAATGTAGAAATTGCTGAAATGAGCTAAAACATGATTAATGTAGCTGAAATAGAAGAACAAGCCTACGTTAGCAGAAGAAAGCAGAAAGAACACGTTTACTGAATTAGGTTTAAATAAGCGAAATGAGCACAAAAAATAAGAAATTAACTAAAAAGTTGAAATTAGCAACAAAAAAAATAGCTGAAAAGTAGCTAAAAAGGCAGAAAGAAGCTGAAACTACTAAAAGAACGTGGAACAAGCTGAAATGAGCAAAAAAAAAAAAAATGTGGTATTAGCTGAAAAAGCTAAGTTTGGCACAAAAGCAGTTGCTGAAATAGCAGAAAAAAATAGCAGAAATAAGCTGAAAGGATCATAACAAGCTGATATTAGTATAACCTAAATAAGTTAATCAGGCAGCAGGAATGAACATGAACAACTTGAATTTATCAAAAAACAGCTGAAATTAGCTAAAAATGCTAAAAAGTAGCTGAAAAGATGGAACAAGCTTAAATTAGTAGAATATAGCAGAAATAACACCTTTGTTTATTAGGCTGAAAGAAACAGAAATGAGCACAAAAAGTAGAAATTATCAGAAAACAAGCTGAAATGAGCAAAAAACAGCTGAAAAGTAGCTAAAAAGCAGAATGGAGCTTAAATTTCCAGAGAGCACAGTTTTGCTAAATTAGGCTGAAAAAAGTTTAAATGAGTGCAAAAAAATGTGGAATTAGCTAAAAATAAATAAATAAACATAAAACAGCTCAATAGTAGCTGAAATAGCAGAAAAAGCTGCAACTTGCTAAAATAAGCTGAAAGGAACATGACAAGCTGATATTAGCAGAAAGAAGTTAGAAGAAACACAAAAATGTTGTAGTTAGCAGAAAGAATCTGAAAGGAGCACAAAACAGCTGAAAAATCAGCTGAGATTAACTGAAAGTAGCTGAAATAAAAGTTAAAATTTGCACAAGGAAGCTGAAAGAAGCTGAAGCAGAACAAAATATGAAAGGAGCAGTAAAAGTTTGTAAACAGATCTAAAGATTTGAAGGATGTAAAATGAGCTCGATTCAATTTCTATGAGGAAAAAAATGGCAGAAAAGGCTAAATATTTCAAAAAGCTAAAGTTGCACCAATACCAAAAGTTATAGCAGGATTGTCCTGAACGAGCTGAACGTTTTGATTGACGATTTGTTGAAATAGCTGAAAAACTGCGGGACGAGAATTACACCAAAAAACGTACAGAAGAAAAGTGGATCACAACAGAGTGAATGCTTCATGAACATTCACACAATAAAGCTCAGCTGGAAAGCCATGAAACTTGTAACTGCGCCTCTTATTGCCTTTCTGCCACGGCTCGTTTACGAAACACTCGAGCTGACGCCGTTCCAGATTTATTTAACGCATGGACAGAATCAGGATCTTTCAGGTTTTAATAAAAGCTAAGCCGTCAGTCTCTTTAAATGTGGAACTTCTAAACAGAGGGTGTGTATTCACTACTCAAAAAGACAATAGAATACAATAGAATATAAAATAAAACTTTACTCAAAAAAGTCGGTGTCAGATCTTTTCTGATGATGCAAGACTTTGTGTTTCCCTGTAAAAAAAAAAACAAAAAAAAAAAAACGAGAGAGAAATTTAGTTATAACCTGACAAATTAAAATAAAATAATTGAAAAATTCAAATCATGGAAACAATAATTTAATTAAATTTGTCAAGTTCTTGCAAAACAAACAGCAAATGTAGTTGGCAAAGTTATCAATGAAGAAACAATCAGTTTAATGGAGAAAAATTGCAAAAAAAATACAAAACAGTTCAAATGCATAAACAAAACAGACCTGTACTGTATCTTAACATAAAAAAGTGTTCATATATTCATAAAACCTCTTATTTTGTCTCCATCTGTACTAATAATGAAGATTTGTGTTATGAGATTATTGTCTTTGTGTCCTCTTTGTTCATTCATACAGTAAATCAGAAGAAGGTCCCTCTCTGTGCCGCTGCTGCACCGTTTCACTGCAGGGATCATTAAAGTTTCATCTAAGCCAATCAAATCCACAGGGTGCCCCTAATTATAGCAATTCATACAATTATAATAACTTTTCTTTGGGGTTGCCGTGACGCCCTGAGAGGAACTGTCTCAAAGGAAAATGAGGTTTGATGTTCCTTCTTCCTCTTCTGGATTCTCGTTGTGGGAAACGACGGTTCATGTCAACCCAAACTGGTCGTTTATTGACAGTGAAAATGAAACCAGTTCTTCACTTCTCTTCTTTTTATTGTGAACGCATTTATTCCAGTGAAATCGCCTTCGCTTAAATGTAACGATAAAGATAGGTCCTTGTTCATGCTAAGTCATTACATCACTCATTTATTTTCATTCAGTGCTAATAATAAACCAATTATTTAATATTTAGCAGCAAAAAGTAAGTTACAAGTTGTTCAAATGATTATTTGTAAATTGGAGCAGATAAAAAATAATTGCAATCAGTGTTTCTTCTGTTGCAACTTTAATTTAAAATGCAGCGTCTGAATCTAAATAAATAAAGTTTAAACTGTTTAAAAAGTAATCTAATCATAATTTCCTCATAATTGCAACTGAATCTCCCAAAAGCAACGGCACGATTCTTTGGTTTAAATGTTGTTGGATGCATACGATTCTACAAGTTTTATTTTTAAAAAAAGCAAAAATTAAAGAAAAGTATAGAACATGATGTATAAATAGGACAAATATAGGATTTCATTTAGCCTCTTTTAATTTTGAGATGCTTTAATCTGGGAAAGTTTAATAAGGGATTGCACTAAACAGTAGTTTGTGACGTATTTACCGTAAACCAAAAATTATTCACACGTTTCAGCATTTTTTAAATAAAAATCAATATCAAAATCAATAAAAATATGGTAAATAGAGAGTAAGTTTCACTAAAATCTATTCATGAGATAATTTGTCATAAAATTCATTCAACCTTTATTTAGACAAATTAACAGATTTGATCCAATAATTATTTACAAAGTTCTAAATATCGATATTAGATCCAAAGCATAAGATGAGCAACACTCTCTGCTACTACCTCACCAAATTTTAGCTTAATATCTACAAAAATGGCTGAATTATAGACTTTTTTTTGTGTTTACCAAGATTCATTTGCTGAATAAAAATTACATTCTGGTTGTTGACTTTATGTTGTCAAGTTTAATAAAGTTGTTGGTGAAGTTAATTATTTAAAACAGAAAAAGATGAGGCCACGTGCCTCGGGGTCAAAATCCAAAGTTTGTGCTCCACAGTTCTAAAGTTTAGTGGATGGAAAGTTGTTCATCTTCACCGTAAAATGGAAAAAAATCATCTCGGTGTTTCTTACAGCTGCCTCTAACGTCGAACCTGAACTTTATCATCTAATAAGCCAAACAAACCATGTGACATGAAACAGTAAATACTTTGGAGGCTGTCATGGAAATACAACTTGTGGTAAATGTGCCACAGAGAGAGTCATCTTACCTTTCGTGAATATGCATTTGTTGATGATCAGGAAGATGAGGCTGATCACCAAAGACACAAAAATCATCCCGAGTATCACTAAAACCCAGATGTATTTACGTAAAAAAGTCATGCTGGATGCCTTCGGTTACAAGAAACTGAAAGAAAATAAAGATAGAAAGAGAGAGAAATCAAACTCACACTCGGTGTAACACATTTGACGAGCTGCTTCTCAGCATTCGAGGCTGGGCGTCGGAAAGCAAAGTGTCGACCACTTCCTCTTTTTGAGCGTTGACTGAGTCTTTAGGTTATTTTGGCGTTGCCATTCGCTCTGAGACTCAAACAAGACGGTCTCTGAGGACTCGTCTTCTCGGGAGGAAGTCCGCCGCCTGCACCGCCAGCAATAAGAATGTGGCACATGCAGATAATTCTGCTGCCTTACACACAGATTAATATTATTTATTATAACTGCAAGGACAAACTTCTGTCCTCGTATCTCCACGAGCAGGAGGATGTAAATGCTTGCTTTTCTGTTTATCTTGTTTTTGCCCCACATCCTCTGTCAGCAACAGCTTCCTGACTACTTCCAAACACAGATGCAGTAAGTTCAGAACTCATTGTGGCCATTTTTTATTTAAAAATCCAATTTCCTCTCATAAACGGTAAAATATGAAGAGAGCACGTCCTACCTTTTCAGAAAACAGCCGATGGCTCCGACGTTGAGTGAAAACCAGGTGGCGGTCTCATGAAATTAAAGATGAAAGTGGATTTCACCATCCAGCAGTCGTCGTCATGCGCTGAAACTTTGCATAGCAGCTTCTGATTTTCTCAGTTTAGTGAAGAAACCAGACGCCCCCCTCCTCTGCCAAGCATCAGTGACCACATCGTGTGTGTGATGGAGTTCAAATAAACCTGCACATCTTTGCAAACAGTTGTTTTATTGCTCTGAGATGATAAAGACGCCACAGCTGAGAAATATATTTAAAGATAAAACAAAACATTAAGGCTGACACGGCAGCGTCAGTTCCAAAAATAAACCAGGAGATGCTTCACTAAAGAAGGAAAACCGGACAGGAGCTGATGAAACACATGGCGTGATGACACCTGGGCAGTTGTTAGAGGAGTTACCTCTCAGTGAGAAGGTCGCTGGTTCAAATCCTGGCTGGGGGCCTTTCTGGGTGGAGTTCGCATGTTCTCTCTGTGGGTTTTCTCTGAATACAGTACTCCAGTTTCCTCCCACAGTCCAAAAACATGCATGTTAGGCTGATTGGTAACTCTAAATTGTCCCTAGGTGTGAGAGAGAGAGTGAATGTTTGTTTGTCTCGTTTGTCTCTGTGTGTCCCTGTGATGGACTTGCGACCCGTCCAGGGTGTACCCCGCCCCTCGCACAGTGATTGCTGGACATGGGCACCAGCGACCCCCGTGACCCAAAATGGAATAAGCGGGTAAAGAAAATGGATGGATGGATCAAATTACACCAGGAGGGCCACAAAACGCTGAGCGTCTGTTTCAGTGACTCAGATTACAATCCAAAGACGCAGACAGAGAAGTCTGAAGGCTGGATTAGAGCAATGGGACGAGCTGGATTTGACCCGGTACAGTGGTAATAATACTACATGCACACATTTTAGATACAGTATCGCCGTCTAAGTTTCTGAAAATGATGCAAAAACAGTTGCTTGGCGATAAATGCACAAAAAGCCGTGCACACTCACAAGCTTTCCAGTTTGTCAAAGACCTGGACACAGCGGCCGACGTTTCAACTGGACGTTTGTGTATTTACTGAAGTCAGACGTGTCCAGGTTCACGCCGGGAATATCTTTTTCTGTTAATGTTAAACAACTGAATATTGTTGTGAAGCCATGATGTTGTTCTAACATACGGGTTACTGTGAGGGGGTGGGGGGGGTGTGTGGATTATCTATGCAAATTATGTGACGTCAGGAGTGGAGATCCCCGTTAAATAAGGTGACCAGATTTCTGACGTTCAATCTGGAGACATTTCCAGCTCGGAGACAAAAAATAATTAAAGGTTATCAACAGAGGTGGAAAGAGTACTGAAAATTTGTACTCAAGTGCAAGTACTGTTACACAGCTTAAACTGTACTCAATTACAACTAAAATACTGGTGCTATAAAAATACTTAAGTAAAAGTACAAAGTGCTCTTCTCAAAAACTACTCATTTAATTACGTTTTAACCACTTGATGTTTCATTGTGTTGTCAATAGAAGTCATTCAGTTTGATTTACTGTATATAACAGTAAACAGTCAAAGCTCAGTTCTCAGACGCTCGGAGGCTCCGTCTTATTTTAGTACCAGACAAACTGATGGCAGGGACAATATCTAAGATCTTTGTGTACTTAGCCAAACTAATAACCCACACATACAAACAATAAAACAGTAACATCAAACCTTGTATACTGCAATATGTTTTTGAGATTAGATGAAGTCCTGTAAGCTGCTGTCACAGTACAGATCTAACAAAGTTTGCATCTGGACTCTGTCTCCTTTTCACCCTCTGTACTTGAAACATTCCTCCAGGTACGACCACGGGAACTCGTCCTCAGCCTTTACCTCCTCATTTCCTCTGTTGACAGTGTTGTCCTCTGTCTCCATTTTGGATTTTTCTCCATATCTTTAGTCCATGAATGACTCTCTACTCTACGGAGTTGTCCTTTGCTTACGTCATAGGTAATCGGTGCGTTCGCAATCTAAGAGCCTTATTGGCTACAAAGACGCAGTTTGAATATTAATTCAAATTGTGGCCGTACTCTGTAGCAATTTCTGATTTTACAAGTAGTGAAGTAGATTACATGGTCTAAATTGTACTTAAGTATGAGTAAAATAACACACTTGAAAGAAATACTCATTACAAGTACCCCAAAAAAATCTACTTAATTACAGTAATGTGAGTATTTGTAATTTGTTACTTCCACCCCTGGTTATCAAGATGAAATGAAGAAACGGGGACAGTTACGGTTTCATTTATTTTTACATTTTTATTCACATTCAAACAATAAAAATCAAATGTATCTCTCAATACACGTTTCCGAGGAGTAATTTCTGCCCACATTTTACAATTTTTGTAAATTTGTTTAAATTATATTGTTAAAACACTTGATATAAACTTCATGGATACATTTTAATACTGTTAAAAATACTTTTAACAGTGTATAATAATATATTTAAAACAAAGTAAAGCAAATAATGTCTATGATATCAGTACAGATTATTGCATGAAGTTGGTCATACTGTATTTTCAGTTCTGTTATCTTAGTTTGAAGTCTCACTACTCTTTAGAGATGTGAAAATGTGATTTATGTACTACTGCAATTATGTCATAAATCGTGTGCGCTCTCAGGACATCATTACCTGCAGTGTTCCCTCAGTGAGGACTGAACTAGACAAAAGGACCTTCTCCTACTCCGCTCCCGTTTCCTGGAACATCTTGCAAAAGGGTCTGAAGCTGTCGACCTTGACCTCTCTAAGTGGCTTCAAACATATGGCACAAACCAATGCAGACATTTTCCTGTTTTTAGTTTTTTACACCACCTTACAATCTAACTGTTTTTGTTTCATTTTTTAATACCGTTTTCTTTTGTTATTCTCAATTTGTATGCTTTCTTTTATGATCGTCTACGGTTGTTTTTGTTGTCTACTGTTGTTATCACTCTTTGTTAAATTCCGGTCTCTCTTGTAAATGAGTCCCTGAGGCTCAGTGGGAATAACCTGTATGAATAAATTGAATGAATGAATGAAAGTTAGCGGACATCCTAGCTAGCATTACATGCTGATAAGATTTCCATTACAGATAACATTAAGTTGGAAGAGGTAACAGATTACGACACACACAATGTTGCTTAAGTAGGATTATTTTATTTGTTAAAGGTCTCTCTTGTAAATGAGTCCCCAAGGCTCAATGGGACTGACCTGTATAAATAAAGGTTGAGTGAAAAAAATGCATTTATAAACAGCATGAGCTTCTAAAATTGATTCAAAATAACAAAATGAAACACGTTTCTGCACTGAAAAAAGGAGACTTGATTTTGAATGTTAAAAAAAAAAAAGTTGTAAATATTTCCTTTTATTTTGAAAGATTTCACCGGAATAAGAAAACTTGCGAGCGAAGACAGTTACAGGAAGTGCATTTATTGTCTTCAAAATAATAGCTCAAAGCGCCAAAATATTAAATACACGTTTTTTTTTACTTTTACATTAACTTCAGAACAACTCAGATAATTTTATATTTTTAAGTTATTATAAAACAATTATAATTTCATATAGAAATTGATAATAGTTGTTATGAAAAAGCCCTAAGCGCGAAATGTTTTTTATTTTGATACACAACCGGAAACCGCTTTCCCCCTTTTGCTAGCTTAACGGTAGTTGTTATGTTAGCCTATTTTCTTGGACGCTCCTTGCTTATTTCCCACCTTTTTGGTAATATCCTTTAAGCCCTCCTTCGGAAACCATGGCCTCGGAGGCCTCGGGATCCCCTCCGTCGTCCCACCATGACGGTAAATGTCTCCCGTTTGACGCCTCTCCGGGCAGGAGAGCTGAAGGCAGCGGCCTCTGCATCCTTGACAACATTAGCCAGTTAGCATCATCAGGGCGACGTGTCACTGCTGTCACTTATTGAACATTTAATGTTACGCAGTGTGTGCGTTTATAAACATCACTTTAATCAAACCAAGGCTGTACATTGATGAAGAGGAGCCGTGTTGTCACAGCTGATGACAAAACAGAGAAAGCGTTTTAGCTTATAGCTTGATGACTGGTTTAATCCAAAGGTGGGTTTGGTCCAGGACTGACAGCCTGTAACTCGGGTTTTATGGGTCATTTCAGTCCTGGTTTATATGTTGTGTGTTGCCTTGGAGGCTTGACCCAACTCAGGAAGCTGATTTACCCTGTTTATTTTGTAGCTGACTTAAAATCATTCATTACACAAGGTTGGGCAAGCTGGAGATTATTTAAAGTTTATCACAAGAATGGTTCAGAAACTGTAAAAACATGGGAATGGTAAATATGCATAATTTCTGTTCCGTATGTGTTTATCCATGTTATTGCAAACAGTTGCACAAAATCATTTTAAATGTTAAAAACCAGTTCAGATATTTGTGACTAAGGACTGCTAATGTCCATGTTCTTGAAATTGTGAGTTTATAGATTTGGCAACAATCTGTCTCTGGGGATGTTTAAGCAAACGTGACAGCTGCTGATTGTAGTAAATTTGATAATGAACACGTACATGAAAAATAGACTGCAGCTCTTTCAGTGTATGACATGATAAGGTTCATTGACCAACAAAACATTTAACTATTGGCCTTTTGCAGTGTTTCTTCATAGGAACTTGTTTATTCACTTATAAACTGGATAAACTGACACAGCGAGGCATTACGGCAGGAAAAGTAAAAATAAAGAAACAAATTTCACACTGTTTTTTTTTTAATCTTGGTGGTTAATATGCCGTCAACTATGTCATGTGTTTGTTTACCTATGGAAACAGCCGCAGCGACTGAAAACGGGTCATCAGTGACAACTACAGAAAAGCTGTTTGGGATGGAGAAGTCGGGCCGTTCTGATTTATTATGAACGCTCAGACTTGTTGAGGAAAACAGGCAGACAAAAGCTCTTTGTTTACATTAAATGCGTATCCACATTTCAAGTTATATCTACAGGAGTAAACTCTTTCAAATAGTCCCGTTTGAGAGAGTTCAGGAAAGTGTTTTTGTTTTTGACTTCATAGATTGCAACCAGTACCTCTCCGTACACGAAAGCAGTTGTAATGATTAAAAAGGAAATTCTTTGTGAGGTTTTTTTAATTTAAATTTAGTGCTTTAATAGTAGATGTTGACATGTGTGAGCATCTGCTAAATGAAACGCTGCTAAGTTTGATCAGTATGACCTGTGGGTTATTTTAAAGCTTGTTTCAAAGTTTTTATTTACATGATGTTTGTGTTTCCCTCCATGATTAACAATAACTGTTACAGAAATGTTTAAATAAACTTTTTTTTTGACGTTGCAAAAGAGCAAAACTTTGTCCTCGATCACATGACGCTGACAGAGCCGTGCTGACCCTTCCTGTCGCTCGTAAAAGTTTCCGTTTGTCTGTCTGCGTGTGCAGAATTACCCCGTCTCTGTCCTCTGTGTGCAGGTTTTAAATAACAGACGAGTTAAATCAGGTACGAGCCGCTCGCTGTGACCTCGGATACGTTCAGGTCCATTAGAGAGCTGCCAGTGCATTATTTAAAACTTTCAAGAATACAGACGGCATCAAACACGAGTGGTTTGTTCAGTATAATTAAAGTTAGTCACTCTGCCTATTAACAGAATGTAGAGTAGTCCCTCGTTTATCACTATACGTTCAGGACACCCCCACAATAAGTGAAAAACCACGAAGTAGGAACGCTATACATATTTATTTTAGTATTTATATATAGTTTAAGGCTTTAGAAACCCTTCCCACACACTTCACAATGTTCTAAACGCTTTAACCTACGTAATTTGAACAACATACATATATGTACTGTACAGTACTGCAAATTTTATATGGGGACTCACCAACCTTGGTCTGGTTCTGGTCCGGTTCTGATTGGCTCTGCAGCCGTTGAGCACCAGAAGCTTTTGGAGAGGGCCGGACCTTCAGAGAGCCAGAACAAAATCACACAATGGTCCCGATCGAGTCCAAATAATCCAGATGGATCTGAATGGAAAAAGTCTGGGCGAGCTCCGGAGAAGACACCGGACCTCCACACTCGAGAGGCTTCATGGGCCGGCTAGCAGCACTCAGCATGGCCGATGAGGCTGGAAGTAGTTCTGGTCCGGTTCTGTTCGGCTCTCTGCATCCAATGAGCGCCAAAGTCACTATGAAAAAGGACCAGACTTTTTAATCAGGTTTGAATCTGATCAAAACTTTCCCTCCATTTTGGCAGAAAGCAGCAGCCGCAAGCACTGTTGGCTTCTGGGTAATTTAGTTATTTTGGACTGGCGTTGCATGACGGTGCTTCTCCCAAGTATTTTTTTTCATTAACTTTTTATTCCGTACTGTCCCAATCACATGAGTAATGTTAAAGTTGACAGTTGTTAAAAAACTGTAAAAGTCGTACCGTGAAGTAGCGAGGGACTGCTGTGCTCTGTTATGGTTTATGTGAAATTATTTCTTAAGGCTGTTCTTTGGAGACAAATGACTGATTTAGGATTAGTATTATTATAAAAACCAGTAATAAAAATAATTATTTACAGCCCTACACACATTTTTTCATTGTTGATTAGTGCAAGGATTAGTGTTTGCATAAATAAATAAAAAATAATAATTACCATTAAATCATCTTACTATGTTTAGTTGTCAAATATTTTTAGTTTTCTACCTTAAGAGAGAACAACAAATGACGATTACTGTTTGTTTTCTGACTAATCCGGTTTATTTGACGGGTTATTGTTATCCTGCCTTTGACTGACGGTCTCTGATTTGACATGATTAATGGTCTTAATGTAATTAAATGTAAATAATTTGCAGGTTGATTCGTTTCATCTTTAATTACACGCAGCCAGCAGTTGATCACCAGCACCTCTGTTTTGTTTTTGTTCCTGTTTGTGATCCAAGAGGTGCTCCAGCAGCGAGTGGCCGCTCTGGAGCGGGAGCGGACCGAGTTCATCAGACTCAAGCAGCAGCTGGACGCCGAGTTCAACCAGAAACGGGCCAAATTCAAGGAGCTCTACCTGTCCAAGGAAGGTGAGCCTCAGAATAAAACCCAACTGTTCGTCAGGGACCATCTGTGTTCGATCAATCATTGACCAAAGAGCACAGAGTAGTTAGAATTTTGTTTTTAAATTGTCAGCATAAAGATAGGATTCTGGTTCTGTGAAGCACTAAAAAACTCATAAAGAGCACATAAACGAGTGGCTCCTCCTTCCAAGCTGCTCTGTTTGACCCACTTGTCTTCCGTCCATCCTGTTTTACGTTTGATCTGTCCTGTCCCCCCAATCAGAGGAGCTCAAGAGGCAGACTGCAGCGCTGGAGAACTCCCAGACCGAGCTGAGCACCGTTCAGGCCCAGCTGGCTCAGGCCTGGGCCGAGATCGAGACCATCAAAGCCGTGGCAACCGTGTCGGAAAACACGAAGCAGGAGGCCATCGACCAGGTCCGCAGCCAGTGGCAGGAGGAAGTGGCTTCTCTGCAGGCCATCATGAAAGGTGCTCAGAGCTGCCGGTGGAGCTCAAACACGTCTTACTGGATCATTATTACTTAAAAAAATTAAATTGTACAGTTTATTTCTTAAGCTACTCTGCAGTCTGCTCGCTAGAGTCAGGTTGTTTTAGTACACCTCCACAGACATGAGAGCACATTAAACTTGTTATATTAGTTTTACTCCTAATCCTAATCCTATTACAGCTCGTGTTTTTTTTTTTTTGTTCTTGCCAAAGTTTAAAGTTGTTAGGCTACAGTTTTTGTGTTGCGTGTGTCGACAGCAGCTCGTAACACTGCAGGTGGCTGTACAAACACAGATCAGATTAAATCACTGTCTGTCGCTGCTCGACTCTTCGGGGTTAAATCTGTTCTCGTGAGGTTTCGTTTGTCCGATTTAATGTTCCGGTTAACGGGTCACAGTCTTAAATTCCTGGACTGCGCTGCTCACTCTCAACTCTCTGCCAGCATGAGATCATCTCATGTTGAGAACTTGTGGATGACTCTCAGCTACTACCACCTTAAATTTTAACTCAGTCTCTATAAAACCGACTGAGTTGTAGCCGTTTTTCTTGTTTTTAAGTCACTTGCTGTGGCGGCCATCTTAAATCAGGTTGGCTCTGAACGTTCGTCAGTTGTAGATTTTCATCCAATAATTACTTTTTAATGTTTTCTTAAAATTTGTTCAGTGGTTCATGAGATATTTTGCTCACATTCGCAATAAACTTTAGACGGCAGGCGATAATAAAACATGAGTATCATTTAAACCAAGTTGGAAGAGAAGCCTTAAAGTTCAGCTGGGAGTGTTTTTTATTTAACCCTGTGTGGAAAAAGCCGATGACAGAGACTTCAACATGAATGCTAAATCAAACCTGAACAGGACATTAACAAGAACAACCTGTTTACACACAGAAACATCAAAATCAGTTAGAAACATTGCACACTCAATTTCAAAAAGACTACCCAGCATCCTTTGCAGCTCACACAGCCTCACAGAGAGAACTTTGTGGGTTTGGGGAAAAATAAAATAAAGTTAAACAGAGACACATCTTTGATTTAATCTGAGGCGTACGAATATCTTTGTTTTTGTGTTAATAACGTTTTATTATAAGAACTAAATTAGCAGAAACACGAGTCGAAAGGTTGTGCGCTCTCACGGTGACGCTTGGATGAACCGATGATATCATTGTGTGACCGTCCACTCGCCAGATTAAACAACAACAAACTGATTTATTACCGGAGAATATTGATGATGACACAGCAGCTTTGCAGTTGGTTTTAATAAATAGTTAACCACAAAGAGTGTCATTAAAGTGAGTGAAATTATTGTAGTAAATGACACGAGGGAGATGTCCGACACACATTTAATGCATCACGCTTCACTTCAACCCGGCTGAGTTCTGCTCCGCCTCTTTTTGGTTCTGCTCGAAGCCCACATCTGAGCGGGGTTTATGAACCGTTAGAGGAAGAACTGGTCTGTGCAGCCATTTTGCTGACCTGTCTTTTGAATGAGCGTAATGTTTATCGTGCACGACGACATGATGGTCATTCATCAGAAACAGACAACATTTTAAAATTTATTTTGAAAAGCGCACACCAGTCGTAAAAGCGTACCCAACAGCGTTTGCACGTTTGTAGAAATGGTAAAAACATTGACTTGCCCCTGAAGTTAAAGCACAATTTTAAGTTTTTAAAGCTTTTTTTTTGTTACATTCCCATAAACCGTCTTTATTTAACAAAACAAAAGTAAAAACCTTCTTAGTGTTTGTTTCACAGGGATAATATTTTGGATTTCTGCCACAGCAACCATGACGAGAACATCTGATTTTGTCGTGCGTCTCCTTCAGACACTGTGTGTGAATATGAGGTCCAGTTCCACCAGCGCCTGGAGCAGGAGCGAGCCCAGTGGAACCAGTACCGAGAGGCGGTGGAGCGAGAACTGGCAGACCTGAGACGGCGCCTCACCGAGGGTCAGGAGGAGGAGAACCTGGAGGATGAAATGAAAAAAGTAAGACACTTTTTTTTTTCCATTTTATTTTGCGGCTGTTTGTGTTCACGTGTTTAGAAAGTTTGATCTCCTGATGGAGAACTGACGTGGAGCTGGAAGGTTCTTGTTTTTCTCCCACGTTTTTCTGCTAAGTTTATAAAAGGAAGTCCAGAGGAGGAGTCATTATGCACTGCATGATGGAGCCAGCTGGACTCTTCACTCTGTTCACCAGGTCCAAGATTTTCAGCTCTTAGCTGCCGAAAGCTGTAGCTACATTAAACCAGTTCTGCCCAGAAGAACCGAAGAAACAGCAGTTTTTGTAAAAATACACATCTGATGCTCAGTGACAGCTGAAATATGCTGAAGACGCTAACACTTAGTTGTTGCAGCTAACAGAAACAAAAGGCTAGGTAAATGGTAAGAGTAGTAGAACAATAGCTAAAGGTAGCAGGATGGAACCTGAGAACTAAAGAGCTAGCTAAAAGCTTAAAGGAGCAGAATGGTAGCTAAAAATTGTAGTTAGAAAAAGGCTAATTAGATGCTAAAAGTAGTAGAACAGCAGCTAAAATTAAATTAGCAGAATGGTAGCTAAAAGCTAAATGTAGCAGAATGGTAGTTAAAAGTTGTAAAAGCTAGCTAAAAGCTAAATGTAGGAGAATCATAGCTCACCTTTCAAAGTAGCAAAAGGCTAATTCATCTTCTAAAAGTTGTAAAAAGTAGCTCAAAACTAAATGTAGCGGAATGTTAGCTAAAATCTAAACGTAGCAGAATATTAACTAAAAGCTAAATGTAGCAGAATGTTAGCTAAAAACTAAATGTAGCAGAATGTTAGCTAAAAGCTAAATGTAACAGAATGGTAGCTAAAAACTAAATGTAGCAGAATGTTAGCTAAAAGCTAAATGCAGCAGAAGGTTAGCTAAAAGCTAAATGTAACAGAATGGTAGCTAAAAGCTGAATGTAGCAGAATGCTAGCTAAAAGCTAAATGTATCAGAATGTTAGCTAAAAGTTAAATGTAACAGAATGGTAGCTTGAAAACTAAATCTAGCAGAATGTTAGCTAAAAGCTAAATGTAGCAGAATGGTAGCTAAAAGCTAAATGTATCAGAATGTTAGCTAAAAGTTAAATGTAACAGAATGGTAGCTTGAAAACTAAATCTAGCAGAATGGTAGCTAAAAGCTAAATGTAGCAGAATGTTAGCTAAATGTAGCAGAATGTTAGCTAAAAGCTAAATGTAGCAGAATGTTAGCTAAAAGCTCAATGTAACAGAATAGTAGCTAAAAACTAAATGTAGCAGAATGGTAGCTAAAAGCTCAATGTAACAGAATGGTAGCTAAAAACTAAATGTAGCAGAATGGTAGCTAAAAGCTAAATGTAGCAGAATGAAAGCTAAAAAATACAAGTTGCATAATGGCTAGCTAAATGCCTAAAATAGCAGTATTTTAACAGTAGCTGAAAGGTAAACTTAGCAGAATGGTAGCGTGAAACTAAAAGTAGCAAAAGACGCGCTAAAATGGAACAAATGGGACAACAGAGTGCACTGAAGCAGATTTCAAAGAGAACAAAGTTTCTGAAGGAACTGAAGAGATTTTCATGCGTTTCTATGGGGAAACTATTTGTTAATAAAGTTGAATATTTTGAAAAGTTAAAAGTTTTAAAAACCAACAGCCACGTCCTGACTGAGCTCAACGTTTTGATTTATGAACGGATCAAATGGCACAAAGATGCAGAAGTAGGTAGATGACAGAAAACACAAACAGTGAAAGGCTAAATCAGATTTTACAGTTACATAAACACATTTTCTTAAAGTGACAGATTTCCAAACAGCGAATACATTTTTTATCCTGTTATCTGTTAAATCCTGAGTAAAACTAGCATCTAAAAATAGAGCACAGATTTGTGCCTTCAGATTGGATCGGAAATCTCATGGAAGAGCAGAAAGATCCAGAACTGTCAGATCGTTGCCCTCCACCCACACCACCTTCACTCGTCCTGTTGGATTGAACTGTGGAGGATGAAGAAGAGAAAAACAGAAACAAATAGAGGAATACAAAAAAACAAATCTAAATACAAACTGTACCTCACATCATCTGATTTAATCCGACCTGATAACAAACCATCGTGGTTTTAGTGATATGCAGTTTTCTGTGAAGTTCTGAACCGGCCTTTCAGTCCAAGTCACGTTCTTTTTTTTAAATTATTACTGTAAACCGAGATGTTTGGTTGTTTACAGGCAGGAAAAATAGAAATGTGTGTATAAATTTCAGTGGCATCGTAAACACGACTTCAGATTTAGGGTTTGATCTTAAAGGAAGCTAACGGAGGTTTTTACACATCAGTTTTCTTTGACTCCTGTATCAAAGGGTGAAGAGTGTTTTATGACTTTAAATAAATCTTTGTGAAGTGACTCGAGTCTGTGCTGAAAATGCAAACGCTCGGTTGAACGTGCAGCTGAAAGTCTGAGGACATGATTCGTTCATGGGTACAAACAGAGAGCACAAATTCCCCGCTGGGCAGATTTGTCATCAAGCTGGATCGTTTGTAACGTCGAATCCAGATTTAATAAATTCTGCGTCCGCACGGCCCCCCCGTCTGTTTTCAGTCTCACAGCGTGACGTTCTCCTCAGGCTCAGGAGGACGCGGAGAAGCTCCGGTCGGTGGTCATGCCCATGGAGCAGGAGATCGGCGCCCTGAAGGCGAAGCTGACGGCAGCCGAGGAGAGGGTGAAGGAGCTGGAGGCCTCCAAGGTGAGTCGGCTCATTCGTTCCTGCAATCACGTCAACGAGTCAGGAGGAGCTGCTCCTTCTAATCATTTAAATTGATTTGATTCAGAGGAAAACTGAACCGAAACTAAACTTTTTTTTTTTTTTTACACGCAAGAGATTTTTTAACGCTCTGAAGGTCTCATGGGGAAAAACTACTTCTACATTTTAGCTGTGGTTTTGAAATGTTAAGCTCCGTTCAGCTTGTTGCAACTTAAACAACTCAGTTTAAGCTTTTTAAATGAATCCCAGCGGTCTGTCAGCGCTAATTTCTGTAGTTCATCTGAACGGTGTTGGTATGTTTTGCTACTTTTCAAAGGTTTTTTTTACAACTGATTTGGTGAAGTTCCTTCAGATGTGTTGATTGATGTCATCTGACCGTAGGCGTATCTCATTTGAAAGAAATGTCAGTTTCTCATGAAATGGTAAAAAATGTTTGCAATTCACTTTCGATTCAGTTTATTTACAGTATACAGCGCCAAGTCACAACAGAGGTCATCTCAGGGCACGGAACAGAAACATTCATATATAAAAATAATAATTTAACATTATTTATCTGAGGAGCAGACTGTTTTGAGTTTAACTCCATCACAGACTCTCATCTTGAGCAAACATGAAGGCGACAGTGGAAAGGAAAAACTCCCTCATGAAGGAGAAACCTTTAGCAGAACCAGGCTCAGGACAAGCGGTCATCTGCTTCGATCTGTTGGGTTTGAGAGGAACAGATACACAATGGCAGGTCAAGAGTCACATGTTAAGATAGAAATAGTATCAAATGAAAACTGTTCATTCGTAACAATTTTAAGAAATGAGGTCAATTTGTCCTCTAGTAGTCTTAAGCCTATAGCAGCATAACAAGTCAACCCTAACTATAGGATTTATCAAAAAGGAAAGTCTTAATCCCAGACTTAAAACTGGACCATGTGTCAGCCTCATGGACAGAAACTGAAGTTGGTTCCACAAGATAGGAGCCTGAGAACTGAAAGATCTTCCTCCCATTCTGCTTTTGGAAACTCGAGGAACCGCAAGTAAGCCTGCATTCTGAAAACGAAGTGCTCTGTTAGGAAAATATGGGACAATAAGATCTGTAAAATAAGATGGAGCTAGGACGTTGATGGCTTTGTAGGTTAGAAGTAAAATTTTCCTTTAGCTCTTCTTGTGTTATTAGCTCAATTCAGTTTTTCAGATTGGTGTGCGCCTTTTTTAATCCACGGTAATTCCAATGATTAATAGAAATTACACCTCAGGTATGTAAATATTTGTCCAGTAAAGTTTCTTCATCGCTCTACCTTTTTGTACAAATATGTTCTCTTCTGGCTCCAGAATGTCCCAAACTATCAATACCCAGAGTAGGGCTGGGCCATATCGTATCGTTCTCGATAATACCGGTAAAAAAAGCTTACCCGGGCAAAAAAATGATATCATGATATACTAATTTCATGACGTAATACGTCAGGGCGCCCCGCCCCGTTAACAGAACCGAGCACGCCGAACGACCACAACGAACTGCGCACACCCCTCCACCTGTCTGTACTGGTGTGACGCTAATTAGCTGCGCGCAATACTAGCTAGCTAAAATGCTAAAAACAAACAACGTGCGGCTCAGCTGTCTCTCCATCCAGCTCTAAACTGCAGGTACAGACAGCTCAACTGTCTCTCCCTCCCCCCGCTCTAAGCTGCCACTCGTCTTTTTTTTTCTTTCCCCTCTCCTTCTATATTTTGTGCAGACTTTTTCAATCTAAATAACAAAGATAATTTTCATTTTTTATTTTTATACTTGGAGACTGAATACTTTACTAAATAAAGTAATTTCAGTAAAATTACCCCTTGTTTTTTTTTAATTTTATGTAATACTGCAAAGCAATATGTTAAGTTAATTTTGTCAAATAAATAACTATGATTTCAGTTTTTTTTTTTATATCGTGAAATTTATCATTATTGTCAGAATGCTCTGAAGTATCACGATATTATATTTGAGCCATATTGCCCACCCCTTACCCAGAGGATAAAAATGAAGGAGGCAGTTTTCAGAACTAACAGAAAAATATGTGGCTTTGAAACTTTTGTTTTAAAGATTCAGGAAGCAAAAAATCAGAGACCGCCATGAAACAAAGATGAAATATGTTAAAACAAGTTGTTTATGTTCCAGAAGCCTAAAGCTGAAAAACTCGGAGCGTATTCTTGTTTTTTTTATTTTTTTTATATTTATTTTATTTTTTTGACAGGTGAAAGAGATGAATCACGTTCTGGAGGCTGAGAAGTCGTGTCGTACGGACCTGGAGATGTACGTGGCCGTGCTGAACACCCAGAAGTCCGTCCTGCAGGAAGATGCAGAGAAACTAAGAAAAGAGCTTCACGATGGTTCGTTCTAACGTTTCTTACAGAAGCTGATTGGAAAAATAAAAATAAACTCACTTCGTGTATCTTCACACTGTGCAAGTTTTTTCAGTTTTGTTTTATGCTCCGGTTTGATTCGCATCACGTAAACATGTAACCCTTAGTTTTTTTTCCCCCACACCATTACATCCTAACAGAACTTTTGGTACATTATTGACGTCCTTTATTACAAATCAACTGGTCTATTTTGAGCACATTTTTCTGTCTGCTCATGAAAACACTGTAGTAGCAGAGATAACTAACTCAGAGAGGGCACAGCCCAACGATCAGCTGGAATCGCTCATGCCTCTCCTGTGCTTTCAGTCTGCCACAAGCTGGAGCTGGAGCGGCAGCAGCACAACCAGCTGAAACAGACGTGGCAGCGAGCCAACGACCAGTTCCTGGAGTCCCAGCGCCTCCTCATGAGGGACATGCAGCGGATAGAGAGCGTGCTGTCCTCAGAGCAGCTCCGCCAGGTGGAGGAGATAAAGAAACGAGACCAGGTAACAACTCAACGTGTTCACAAAGAGGCTGGGGGATTTACAGCTGGACTCCGATTGGAGCAGATGGCCGCTCGTCCTGAGCCTGGTTCTGCTGGAGGTTTCTTCCTGTTCAAAGGGAGTTTTTCCTTTCCACTGTCTCCTTTGTGCTTGCTCAGGATGGGAGACTGTGACAAAGTGAAGATTCAACACAATCTGCTGCTTCCTGTATATAGATAACTTTTACTAATTGGCTTTTTTATGTGTGGATGTTTTAGTACAGTGCCCTGAGACGACTTCTGTTGTGACTTGACGTTGTTTGAATAAACTGAAAATAAACAGATTTAACAGGTAATTAATTTTTTCCCCTATCGAAGTCGGAGGAAATAAAAAAAGAGCTGTAGAGTTGTTGGAAGGCTGGTGTTTTGATTCTGACTCCAACGGCCGAGTGAAGCTAGAAAACACGATCGGTCATGTGTCAGCGCTCTGAATGAGCGTTTGTAAATCCATGCAGGGTGCCTCAGGTCAGTGATGGAAGTGGGGGAAGCATTTCCAGGAATTGGAGGCTCCTGGTTAGGCAGGAGTGAGTGCCTGATGAGTGTAACCTAAGAAGAGACTAATTAAAAACCACTTGTTGGGGATGGGGGGGGGGGCACAGTGGATCAGCTGGTAGAGCTGTTGCCTTGCAGTGAGTGGGTTGTCTGTTCAAATCCCAGCTGGAGTTCTTTCTAGGTGGAGTTTGCATGTTCTCTCCATGCTGCGTGGTTTTTTTTTCCAGGTACTCCAGTTTCCTCCCACAGACCAAAAACATGCATGTTAGACTGATTGGTAACTCTAAATTGTCTCTAGGTGTAAGAGTGAATGGTTGTTTGTCTCATTTGTCTCTGTGTCCCTGTGATGGACTGGAGACATGTCCAGGGTGGCCCCTGCCTCTCGCACAATGACTACTGGCTATGGGCACCAGTGACCCCATGACCCGAAAAGGAAGAAGCTGGTAAAAGATAATGGATGGATGGATGGATGGATAGATGGATGGATTAATGATAAAGATAATGGATGGATGGATAAAGATAATGGATGGATGGATGGATGGATGGATGGATGGATGGATGGATGGATGGGTAAAGATAATGGATGGATAGATGGATGGATGGATGGATGGATGGATGGATGGATGGATGGTGGTGGAGTGGTGGAGGACTTATCAGTGAATCTTTAAGTTGTAGAGCTGCATGCTGGACCTTCAGAGCTTTTGTTCGTTCATATCTGCAGATTCAAGATGTTTTGATAGAAAACTTCACCACAGACAAACTTTCATTTAAAATAAGTCACTTTTAAAATAAACGTTTAACTTTATTTTGACACGTCTTTAAAGTCAAAGCCCTGAAATAAAAAGTTGTGGCTGTAGTTGGAGCACTTTGATAACAGTTGCTGTTTTAAATGTGCTGTATAAATAAACTGGACTTGACTAGTTGGAGCTTTGTTGTGATTTGAACTACTTCACTTGTTTTTCTTTGTTTTGTTTTTTTGGTAATTATAGAAAGAATAAGACTGGGCATTGGACTCGACCACAAGTTTGATCCTGACAAAAATCTTTGATTTCTGTGTAGATTAAGTTAATTTGTTTTACCATTAATCTGTGAAGGGATGCAAATAAAAATGGCCTGAATGTTTAAATCGACACGATAGACTGAAGTGTTTGTTGTTTGTTTTGCATTGGCCTTTTATATGATTATAAATATAAATACTTTTAAAACAGAAGATTACTGTCACCTGGGATGCTTTTATTTACTAATAAATCATGTTTTGCAGATCGACAAGTTTTTTTTTTAAATTGATTTTGCAGAAGAAAAAAGAAACGTCCTCAAAAATTATTACAAATAACATTTGTAAAATCAAGTGGATTTAAAAGAAATGTCACTGTAATATTAACAATTACCTAATTTAATAACATAAAAATATCTAAGAATATAAGAAAAATCATGTCAAACAATTTAATATTTTATACATTTTTACACCTGCCATAAAATAAGATTAATTAACATTATTATCTTTGTGAAAGCAGACTATATGTCTCGGCTGCTGATTAAATCAAATTAGAGTTTACGCTGCAATGAGTGTAAATCTGAGTTACTTGAAGGAATCAAATGTGACAGATTCTAATGAAAGTTTTCTCCGGTGAAGGAGGAGGATGAAAAGGAGCGTTTGAGCCAAGCGCAGGACCTGCAGGAGGACGATGGAGGAGACAACACGGAACCTCTGGAGGACTTCCTCGGGCTGAGCATGGAGGAGGTTTGTATCCTGTAACCTGATGCTTCCTCCAGAGGCAGCCGCTTGTCTTTGCTTTACGTCATGTTTTATTCCCTGGGAGTAATGTGAGCCTCACCTTCACCCTCGTCCTTGTGGCTCGTCTTTTCTGCATCTCGAAACAACAAAACCCATGTTTTTGTAATGCAGCTGGACCTGAAGTATTCAGATTGATGTCTTTTTAGTATCAAACCATCACATTCTGACCACACTCACATGGAAGATGAGTGACAGTGATCCTGTTGATGCAAAATGAATATTGACTCCAGTCTGGCATTCACATGGATATTTGTTTCCTCGTCCTGCACATAAAAAATACTTTTTTTAAACTTGTCACCTCACACCCTCCACAAAAAGCCTCGTATAAATTTTCACTAATGTTTTTGGATCATGAGAACATACATTTCTTCTTCTTTTAACGTTTTCACTTATTTCCTTTTAGTTTAGCATTTGTGCAGCACAGACTGGTTTTTTTTTTGTTTTGTATTTTTCTCAACATAATTTAAAATGACCATTTAAATTTATTTTTTTAATTTGTGTTTTGGAAGCACATTTGTTCAACTTCCCTCAGAGGACTTAGCTGTTTCTTTTCTCTTTCAGCCTCACACCAACCACAGCACCCACGGTTCAATGCACTCATTAGACACTGACGTAGTGGCGGGCGGCCCCACGGACACCTACAGGGACAACCTGCGGAGAGTCCAGTCCACGGACAGCCTCGGGTCCTCACTGTCTTCCCAGCAGGGGCTCAGCGGTCACAACCACAAGGCCAAGTCAGCCAGCAACTTGGATGAGTCAGACTTTGGGCCCCTGGTCGGGGCCGACTGCGGGGTGACAGACTCTAGTTTTGGTGAGACTTCGTCCATCAGCTCCATCATGCTGACAGCGAGCCACTTCCTGCTGACTAAAGACCAGGAGAAGGCGATCAAAGCCATGACACCGGAGCAGGAGGAGACTGCGTCGCTGCTGTCCAGCATCTCTCATGCTCCTGACACGGCGTATTTACCGCCTGCAGGCTACCGGCTCGTCAGCGACACCGAGTGGAATCTTCTGCAGCAAGAGGTGCATCTCAGAACCTTTACCAGTATTTTGATATGCTCTAAATCACATTTTTCTTTTCAGCTGAATATTTAAGCAACTAAATCAAATACATCTCCATCTTCATTCACTTATCCATAGTCGTGTTGCAAAGGCAACAGGTCCAGGAGAGAAATCCAGACATTCCTCTCCCCAGTAATACTTTCCAGCTCAGCCTGGGGGACCCTGAGGTGTTCCCAGGCAAGAGAAGATACACACGCCTTCCAGCAAGTTCTAGGTTTTCCACAGGACCAGTGGGATGTGCTTGGAAAACCTCCAAAGGAAGATGTCAGAATGATGGAACTCCTCACCCCATCTCTACGGCTGAGTCTGACCAATCTATGAAGGAAGCTCATTTTGACTGCTTGTATCAATCATGCTTAGAGGAACTGACACTCATTCCAGCCACTTCACACTTGGCTGTGAACCACCGCAGTGTACGGTGAAGTTCTTGGTCTGAAGACGGCAACAGAACCACATTATCTACATAATCCTCAGGGCCAGTGACGAGATCCTGAGGTTCCCAAACTAGACACACTCCTGTCCACGACTGCGACTTGAGATCCTGTCCATGGCCCCCACAAACAGGATCAGAGACAAGGGACACCCCTGGCGTAGTCAAACCTGCACCATGAACGAGCTCAACTTTGTGCCAGGAATATACAGGGAACAGATAGTCCTTAAAAGCAACCTAGGCACCCCATACTCTCGCAGCACCCCCACACAATGCCTTGGGGAACACAGTCATAAGCCTTTTCCAGATCCACAAAATGCATAGACTGAAGAGTTTAACCCCCATGACCCCCTTAGCAACTCTGCAAGGGTGAAGATCTAGTCCACTTTTCCTCAACCAGGATGGAAGCCACACTGCTCCTCTTGAATCCGAGTTTCGGCATTTGGTCAGAACCTCCCTTCCAGCACCCTGGAGTAAACTTTCCAGAGGTGGGCAAGAAATGTGATGCCGCAATAGTTGAAACACACTCTGAGCACTCCGAGAAAAACGGGTATTCTGGTGCATAAGCACAAACAACAGCAGAGTCTTCCCTCGTGCAGCTGAAGCTGCTGAGAGACAACCTTTTAGTTCAGCAGGGAAAACTCCCAACACCGAGACATTCAACTGGGGGCTTGTGAGTTTCCCCAGACCCACCCTGTGTGAAATATTAACTAAGGTATCTATCACTTGCCAATGTTTTATGATCTGTCTTTCAATTTTAAAATGACTGTTTTTTTTTAAGTAAAGGTTAATTAAATAAAAAAAATATATAATTTATGCTTTGATGTCATTAAGATGGTCTAATAAAGGCTGTGAAGTACATTTCTTTGTTTTGAGTCAATAATTTGTTTGTCATCTGCAAAGCTGTAAAATATAGTTTTAAATACTGAGCCAAAAGGCAACAGAAAAAAATGAAAACAGTATGATGCTCAGGATGAAGCCTTGAGGAACTCCAAATGTAAACAGTGCAGAAAATGCTGAGAAACTATCATGAACTATTGCGTTGTTTACTTCTCTGTATGTTATCAGGTAAAGAATGCAGGAAGGAAGCTCGGCCGACGCTGCGATATGTGCTCAAACTACGAGAAGCAGCTGCAGGCCATTCAGGGACAAGAGGCCGAAACACGAGACCAGGTGTGTGTCATCATATATACAACAGCAGCAACAACAAAAACAACAGTTTGGCAGAAATAAAATGTCCATCTTTTCCTTCAGGTGAAGAAGCTGCAGGTCATGCTCCGTCAGGCTAACGATCAGCTGGAGAGGACGATGGCGGAGAAACAGAACCTGGAAGAGTCGGTGAAACTAGGGAACGAGGAAACCGCTGCTAAGGTCTGTGTATTATGAAACGAAAACCTTTTAAATCTCTAAAATTAAACTTAAGTACTCTAATTTCTAGTTCAGGACTTGTGCCCCCATCCATACTGCTCCGGGTATCTTTAAAAACAAAGATTTTCATCTGTGCTTTCACACAGAGTTTTTGGTGATATTATATTTTTAGAGACGCTTCCTAAGTGGAATTTTTTTTAAAACTGTTTCTGGTGAATTCACGAGGGCTCTAGATGCTGAGCCTTTCAGAACCAACAACATTACTTAGTTCCCTAGAAACACAAAGAACACCACAGCTGTTTTAGTTTTTGTTGTCTCACATCATCTCGATCCTGTTATGATTAATCTTTGACCGTGTTCTGGAATAACAGGGAGGAAATAATAAATGGCATCAAAGAAGTAAAACGAGCCACTGTTGTTCTGGGAGAATCTTTAGCCAGTCTTAAGGCTGCAACAGTACCTCGAGACAAAAGACATCTGTTCTCACTCATGTGGTTGTGTGACGTTCTTTTACACATGGACATTTTATACTCAAAGAGAAACTTCAGCAGAGAACTCCTGGTAAGCCCCTCCCATTGCAGCAGAGAACTCCTTGTAAGCCCCTCCCACTGCATCAGGGAATTCCTGGTAAGCTCCTCCCATTACAGCAGAGAAGTACTAGTAAGCCCCTCCTATTGCATCAAAGAACACCTAGTAAGCCCCTCCCATTGCATCAGGGAACTCCTGATAAGCCCCTCCCATTGCAATAGAGAACTCCTGGTAAGCCCCTCCCATTGTAACAGAGAACTCCTTGTCAGCCCCTCCCACTGCATCAGGGAATTCCTGGTAAGCCCCTCCCA
>NC_056511.1:6348054-6352677 GCF_014905685.2 Nematolebias whitei | reverse complement strand
GGGCTGGTATCTATGTTAATGAACGAGGACAAGTGCTATTTGATAAATTTCTCCTAAAGAGAGACAATTTCAACAGAGAAAATGTGTTCCTCTGTTGCCCGGCCAAGGTGCATCCTCTTGGTCAGCGCAGCCACACAGAGCCAGTGTCTTTGCACTGTCTCCTCGGTGCACATAAATTGTCCATTCTCCTTCCACGAGGTCTTTGACTGTCTTTTATACGTATTAGTGTACTCTGTTATCATTGTCACTGGAACAGTTGTAAACATGGCTTATTTTTCTAACAGCCTCGACCAGCTGCTTCTGCTTTATGTTTAAATGTGTGCAGCAGGAAAAAAAAACAGTTTGGATTAAAGATTTATATTTGTACTTTTAATTTTAATATGCTGATTTCATTAGAGTTAATTGCATCTTTTATTTTAAATATACAGCAGTGGACTTTCATGTTTTTCTTCTTGAGCTCTTCTGCAGCCAGAGGGGTTTTGGGGCACAAATGCTGTTATCACTGTACATGTTTATGTAAATTCATTTCCTGGATCACTTTAAAACATGTTCGTGCTCTGATCAGTTTGTCCACACGATGACGTTTTCTGTATTTTCATGGTTCGCAGCTCGTACAGTGATGAAAGCACGTTTGATTAACGTTAATCAAATGGGCTTCTGTTTGATGGGCGTATTCAGGCATTACCAGAAATGTTTTTTTTTCATAATTTCCTCCATTATCTGAGCGACAGCCTCATAAATTTGCACACAGGCTTCACAAAACAGGCAGAACCCGCTACAAAAAGAAACGAGGTGCAAGTTCTTCTTCATGACTGCTCTCAGAGAAATCTCTGCACTGACTCAGGACGACTGTGGAGGGTCAGAGTGTTGATTTGTCCTATTCAAGAAAAACATTTTTCTTTGTGATCTGGAAGTGTACTTTTAATTCTTCTTTGTTCAGAACAGAAGTCAGAGATTTCTCCGTTCTTGCTGATTTAACAAAGGTTATTTATCGGCGTTGTGAAACTCGATTCCTCTTTTGTTGCCGTTCATCTTGTCTGACGGAGCGGTGACTCAGTGGGAGCGAGGAAGCATCTGTCCTGCTCATTTTGAATTTATTAACTTCCTGTTTGTGGAGGATATGAGCTCTGTTTGCAAATACATTACCTAAAGCTCAAAAAACACTGGGATGTTTTTTATTTTTTATTTTTTTTTACCGTTTTGTTATTAGTCACATGGATCTGCTCTAACCCCCCAGACTGTTTGTTACTCACAGGGATCACATTAAATGTAAAAATACAATAACACAGTTTACTCCAGTAATGAGCAGCAGTTTTTTTTTATTGATCTCTAACAACGTTTGATCAAAAGCTGTGGTAAATTCTCACATTTAGCTAAACTAGAAAATGTTTAACAAAAAATAGCTATTGTTTTATTTACAGCTGAAGGGCAGAACAAAGGTTTGTTGTTGGGGACGTCGCCTCTCTGCAGACCTCAGAAAGCAGCGAGCGTGAGTCTCTCCTGCCGTGTCCAATTTCAGTGACGCGTAGAAACCTGAGGGTTTCATTACGCGTCAGGTCTGCTGGTTCCACGGGTTAAATATTAAACAGCGCTGCTCGGGACAAAATAAAATAAAATTCATGATGTCTTGCATCTGCAAATATTTCAGTGTAGCTGTCTGTCAGGTTGTGGGAAATAAACCAACGTGAAAACATTTCAGTGTAAAAGTCTGTTCCACGCATCAGTCCATCCCCATCAGTCTCCTCATGCAGCAAACTGCAGGTTACCATGGAAACAGCAATAAGACTCGTATGTCCTAGCTGGTCAGTGAAAATTGGAGCCTAAAGCATCTTATTTCTTTATATACATCAGTGGCGCCCAGTCCTGTCCTCGAGGGCCGCTCTCCTGCGTGTTTCAGTGGTTTCCCTGCGTTTCAGCAGGTCTTTCAGTTCTGCAGAAGCCCGGTTATTATTCAGAACAATCAGACGTGTCCAAGCAGAACAGAAGTCCGCACAATTTAAACTTTTGAAATGTTTACTATGTTCAGTTGTAAATAAAATATGGGTTTATGAGATTTGCACTGAATTCCGTTTATATCTACATTTTATAAAACCTAACTGTTTTGGAACAGGGGTTGTAAAATATTAATTGTTTGGGTTAATTATGTCGTTTTAATGTTGCGCCTACACAGAGCTGTGGGATGGATACATCTGCGTTTCCTTGCCTTAATGATGGATGTGTTTCTAACCCTAAAAGGAGGCTTTCAAATATTTTTTGAAGGTACTTAATGTTTAAAATATACTACCACATGAGGTTATTTCACCTTCTTATGACCTCAGTCAGTTTATTCAGGGAACTGCAGTTGTTCTTTTACTGCCTTCATGGGTCAGACTCTGACTTTTCAGTTGGCTTTAAAACTGGTTCTGGCTTTACTTAAGGTTACATGATTCACAAAGTTGAAGGGGCTTTTTCTACACAGCTGTTGACAGCAACAGTCAGATATTTGTCTTTCTTAAAATAAAGTGTTTCTGAAAACTGTAGGTATCACAGAGTGGAGGGCTGCTTTTAACGGGGACGAGAGGAGTCGATGTTCTTGCTCTTCATTGTTGTCCGCCCCTAAAACCCACCAACATGCCCACAGATCTCCTGATGCATGCTCAATAATCCAGGTGCCCACAGATCGTTTGTGGTGATGGCGTTTCCTGAGCCAACCTTGATCCCAATCTGTCCTAACTCTATTGCACACCTAAACGTGTTCTTTTCATGATGTCTTCTTGAAAATGCAGCCACGGTTCTTAAAGTGCTTCTGTCTTATTGGCAGGAATCAGGATTTCTGCTTCGTTACTGATTCTGTTGTCAGACGTTTAGTTTGTTCACACAGCCGCATTAACAAAGTCTTTAATAGTCACTTTTTAGACAGATGATCCAGCTGTGTCACACCTGGCTCAAACCGGAGGCTTTCCCTTCAGCTGACCACAGTGTTTGGACAAACATGAGTCTAATCGTTGCTTCTGTCCCTCTGTGTTAAAGGTGTCTGCCCTCATGCAGAGAGTCCAGGACTCGGAAACGCTGCTCAGCACGCTACAGCACGCCTTCAGCGAGGCTAAAAGGAACACACAGGAACAGATGGTGAGTGGCGTCTTTATTTGCTGGCAGTTCCTGCCAGATGTGTCCAGATCTGTTTTTTTTCCTCTGCAGCCTGTTCAGAAAGCAACACTTTTTTTTTTTTTTACAAAATGTTGCTCTCTCTGAGCCAAGAGAGGTGTCAGCTCGTGGGCTGCAGCCTGTCTGCTGGTGTTATGTCATCATAACATCCTCACTGTTCTTCACCACCAGAAACATAAGCTGATGAGCTGGAGCTCACGGCTTACAGATATTATATTTACTATATCGCCCCAATATCAATCAGACTTTATTTATACGGTGCTTTACAGAAGTAAAATTAGGAGTAACAACAAATCAGACTCAAAGGTTGTGTTCTAATTAAGTGAAAACATTATGGTAGTTTTTTAAAATTATCATTAAAGGACAGAAGAACTAAAGGAATACACAGATATTAGGGGTGTAATGATACTCCCGAGTCCTGGTTTTATTTAAAAAAAACAGCCTTAAAGCGCATAAAACCAAATATGTTACGTGTAAAATTAGATTACATTTAGAAAAAGCCCATCATTGAGGTTTGATTAAAAAGTAGACTGAAAAGGTAAGTTCTACATAGAGAACATAAGTGAAGTGTACACATTTATACTACAATTTTGTCAATTTATTCATTTTTTGTGTACAATAATTGTACAAACATGGAAACCACAACAAACTAAACTGCAAGCATGGGGTGTAAAACGGGGCTAAATGGATAAATGGAGTCGTTGATCCTAAAATTCAGTTTCTTATTTGAAATTAATTAGAAACTCAGAAGTTGAAGTTTGATTGTTTTATTCTCCATAAGGTGGTTTGTTTTGGTTAGTCCAGCGTATGTTGAAACACCGCGGGTTATAGTTAAAAGGAGTTTGGATAAAGCATGAGCTGAAGCAACAGGATAAGACGGAGTGGTTTGTTTTGTGTTCAGGCGGTGCTGGTGAAGTCCAGGGAGCAGGTGGCGGACGAGCTAAGTCGGCTACAGAGAGACAACGACAGCCTGCAGGGAAAACACCGGCTGCACCTGGAGCTCCAGCAACAGGAGGACTTCCAGATGCCCAACACAGTGCAGGTAGCTTTGAAGTTTAAATTCAGTTCAGTTTGTTTATAAACCGTCCGTTCACAACTAAAGTCATGTCAGGGTGCTCAAAACATTTACATCCATTATAATATGCCTGTTACTAACAATTATGTAAGGGAGCCAGCAGACTGCAGCTGGGTCTACACTTCACTGCAAACTTGTATCCTAAGAAGAACGAGGCGACAGTGGAGAGGAACAACTCTCTCTAAACAGGAAGACACCTCCATCTGGACCGGGCTCAGGATGAGCAGCCATCTACCTGGACCGGCTGGGGTTAGGGGGGATAGAGACAAACACAGAAGGCCTGGTCCAAGATTCTGTGGTCCACATGTAGATTCTATGGTCCAGGTGTAGATTATATGATCCAGGCGTAGATTCTATGGTCCAGGTGTAGATTATATGATCCAGGCGTAGATTCTATGGTCCAG
>NC_056511.1:6328678-6348044 GCF_014905685.2 Nematolebias whitei | reverse complement strand
TCCAGGTGTAGATTCTATGGTCCAGGTGTAGATTCTATGGTCCAGGTATAGATTCTATGGTCCAGGTGTAGATTCTATGATCCAGGTGTAGATTATATGATCCAGGTGTAGATTATATGATCCAGGTGTAGATTATATGATCCAGGTGTAGATTCTATGATCCAGGCGTAGATTATATGATCCAGGTGTAGATTATATGATCCAGGTGTAGATTATATGATCCAGGTGTAGATTCTATGGTCCAGGTGTAGATTCTATGGTCCAGGTGTAGATTCTATGGTCCAGGTGTAGATTATATGGTCCAGGTGTAGATTATATGGTCCAGGTGTAGATTATATGATCCAGGTGTAGATCCTATGGTCCAGGTGTAGATTATATGGTCCAGGTGTAGATTATATGATCCAGGCGTAGATTCTATGGTCCAGGTGTAGATTCTATGATCCAGGTGTAGATTCTATGGTCCAGGTGTAGATTCTATGGTCCAGGTATAGATTATATGATCCAGGTGTAGATTATATGATCCAGATTTATATTCTATGGTCCAGGTATAGATTATATGGTCCAGGTGTAGATTCTATGGTCCAGGTGTAGATTCTATGGTCCAGCTATAGATTATATGATCCAGATTTATATTCTATGGTCCAGGTATAGATTATATGGTCCAGGTGTAGATTATATGATCCAGGTGTAGATTCTATGGTCCAGGTGTAGATTATATGATCCAGGTGTAGATTATATGATCCAGACTTATATTATATGGTCCAGGTATAGATTATATGATCCAGGTGTAGATTATATGATCCAGGTATAGATTATATGGTCCAGGTGTAGATTATATGATCCAGGTGTAGATTATATGGTCCAGGTGAAGTTTCGGTGGTCCAAGGGAAGTTTCTAAGGGAAGAAATTTTTAGTATTCTAGACCGCCTTACAACCTATCAGTTTTTTTGCTACTTTTTGGAAACCCAAGCCAACCCTAACTATAGGATGTATAAACAACAAAAAGTCTTAATTCTAGTCTTCAAAGTAGACGGGGTGTCAGCTTCAGGGACAAAAACTGGAAGTTGTTTCCACAAGACAGCATTCTGAAAACTGAAAATCCTGCTTCCTATTTTAGAAACTCTAGGAACTACAAGTAAACCTGCAGTCTGAGAGTGAGGTGCTCTGTTAGAAAACTATGAAACAATAAGATCTTTAATGTAAGATGGAGCTGAAATAAACGCTGTCAAATATTAAGAGAAAGTATCAAATCTTTGATCAGAGTAAGGTTTAGTTTCAGATTTTCAACATGTCAGTTTCTATCTGGACATTTAGGATATGGTAAATACAAATATTGAGCTTTTCCTGTGACGTCTCTGCAGGAGCTGCAGGGCCTGGTGCTGCAGCTGCGCGACGACATGGTGGCGCTGCGGACGTTGGCGGATCACATGGAGGAGAAGCTGAAGGCCGAGATCCTGTTTCTGAAGGAGCAGATCCAGGCGGAGCAGTGTCTGAAGGAGAACCTGGAGGACACGCTGCAGCTGGAGATCGAGGGCTGTAAGGAGGAAATAGGTGAGAGTCGAGGACTGATCTCTGATCAGCTGGGGGGTAAACATAAACGTCAATTACTTTTTAAAAAAAAGAACAACCTTAATGATTTTATTTTCCTGCTAGACATTCTTTTAAAAATGTCTTCTCTGTTTCTGCTCTTGTTTTATCCCCGATCACGGTCTTACAGACATCTTGGAAGGTATGAATCATTTAACCCTGCCTGTATGTGTGTGAATTAACAGCATCGCTGGAAGACTAACGACCACAGAGAGCACAAAGTAACAGAGCTTAGTTTTTGCCTCACACATTCTTTAAAGTCATATTAAAATATGCACTTTTCAATGTTTTTGTTTGAATTTTTACGCCTCCGTCACAACTTCTACATCACTGAATGAATGATTGGGGGTTAATGTAACTGAAACTCAACAGTTTTTGTAAAACTTGCGTTAGCAAACAGCAAATATTCCTGGTCTTTGTTGCCCCACGTTTCTGAGTGAAGGGGGGGGATTGGAAATGCCGTCCGTCCGTGCATTTTATGAGCTTGATGATTTGGAAAAATAAGTGAGGTGCCAACTTTCATTTTGGCGTGTGTTGGCATAAGGAAGGTCACCGTCAAAAATTAGGTAAACCCACAAACCCTATGATTTGAGGAAAGTATGTTTTCTTGTTTTTACGTTGATTAAAAGTGTAGTGCTGGTTAAATATGGTGGCCACCGTTGGCCACCCTCTGGCTCCTCCACTGCACCTTTTGTTGTTTAAAATGGCTCCCTCCACTCACCAGGATCCGTCACTCTGCCGCCGCCTCGGACAAGAAAAAAGAACTCCCTCTGTTCTTCTCCACACTGGAACTTCAGCCTCAAACTGTTGCTTTAACGCTCTCCGCCGCTTGATTTCCTCCCAAAATGACTATCTGTACTTATTATTATTTATTAAAATGACTATCAGTACTTCTTTCAACTCGTCCTCGCAGCTTTTAAGACCCGGTCATACTCCATCTGAAGCCGAACAGTCGACTCGGGGTCACGTGGTTGTGGGACGTTCCTCGTCAGACACACTTTTCGTCGTCCACGAGACACAGAGCTCCTAGGAACCCCCTCCTGCTGCCGGACACGTCACCACACGGGTTTCCTCCCACCAGAGTCTCCACTCCGTCCCTGCATCCGCCCTTTGGACACATCTATCACGAGGAAAGGCGCCACGCTTTTCAGCAGACGGCTACGTGCACGATGTGTGCACGATCTCCATCCAGGTTTTTTTTTGTCCATTTTGACTGATTTATTGTGTTTGAAGAGTCGCAGCTGAATGTCTGAGAGCGTTTCTGCATTCACAACCACACCAACAAACTTCTGACCAACCACACGGGAGTTGGTGCGTTCGGCCCGGGCCTCGTGTCGAGGAGGGGCGGAGCTACTCTGAGACCAACATGACGTGGTTTTCATCACGCAGCTACGTCACCGAGAGCTGATTTTGCCGCTTCAGATGGAGAATGCAGGGAACTTTAGTCACCACAGTGAGAGAAAAACTCTACCTTTTCTTTGTGGACCCGGTGTCTCTGATTCTGTCGTTCTCCCTCGGACCCCGTTTACATCCAGAGATTATTTTACCGATTTGATGTCCGTCGAGTCTGAAGTGAACTCGTCCGTTTGAATAATTGTTCACAGCAAAGCATGACTGCTGGTTTCATCCATTTATTACAAATTATTCTGTCTACTTTTGATGTGATGAGTATTTAGTGGATTTTTCTTTCTTAGATGATAAATGATTCAACTCAGAAATGAATGTTGCACATTTTGACATCTACTCTGGTTTTAACCATCTTTGGTAGCTGTTCGAAAACTCTCCGGTCTCACCGACGTAGCTTTAGAACAACTCCGAGAAAAACTCTGGCATGAAGGACGACGTGCAGACTTTTATCCAGACCAAATATTCGTTGTCACCTTCTGAAAAGTGAGATTAGTTTTGTAGTTTGCTACAGTTGGAAGAAACCAGAGCTAAACTGACAAAAAAAAAAAAAAGTTTTTTTCAAACTAAACCTATAAGAAGAAAAAAGATCATAAAGCCTTAAAATTATATTAAAAATATAACTGAAGTTTTTGCTCCCCATGATTGTTTTTTGTTTGCAGCCAATGCATTTAAACTGCACTGTGCTACTCAACAGTCTTCTATTTTATTCTTAATGAGGAAAATAAACTTTACAATTGGGATGTTTTAGGTTTTTAATGAAATCAATCATTTTTCATCATTTTGAACCAAATTTGTGCTTCAGTCTTTAGTCGGTGTGGCACATTTCATGTGTAAGATTCTGCCAGCATAAACTAATAAATCACACAAATTACCGTAATGTTCGGTCTATAGAGCAGACCTGACTATAAGCTGCGCACACTAAATTTTAAAATTTTAAATAAAACACTATTTTGTGTACAATTTTGTGTATAAGCCACGGGTGCCTGCATTTATAAATAAAAAACAGCACACAGCTCCGGACTGAATGTGCAGCTCTTGTTGCAGTACAAGAATCAACCACCAGATGGCGCTTCAAAATCTACCGAATAACAACACAAAAACTAGTCTAAGAAGATCAGACTACCGGTAATCACTAAAAAGACCAATGCAAAACACCTACGTAATCGAAATTATTAAAAAATGAACATACCAGTAAATTTTACCCACAATTCCTACCTGAGGCCCTGTGACCAGCAATCAACCACAGCAAATGTGTACCAGTAAAATACTCCAGTATAGTAAATGTTCATTAAATTACTGCCGTTGATTTTTATTGTTAAGCACTTTTGGTAACAGCTGCTTTATAAATAAATTTGACTTGAAGCTCTGAGTCACATGACTCACGAGGAGAGGGGGAGCTCCACCCTCAGTTCTTTCCGCTGTGAGCTTGTAACATATCTACTGTACACAGAAAGATTTTGTAAAAACTTTTATTTAAATATGTACCAGTAACATACACAAAATAGGCTACGTACAGTACGGCCAACGTTTTTTTTCTGATCAATACTTTAACATGGCTGGTAAAAACAAAAAAATCAGACGGAATTGTCCTTGCTTGAGTGAAAGTGAAACTTTAGGTTTAGAGTCTGAAAAATTAGCGGCTTATACACCGGCAATTACAGTATGAGCCTACATCTTCAGGCTCCTCTTTTTTAACATCAGGATTTAAAAATTTGTAACTTCACTCTTTAGACTTTTAGATTGTCTCGTATGGCTGCTGGTGTCAAATTTCATGAGATTATTGTGCACAGAGTTTAATATTTCCATCTTGAAAGCAGCTATCAGAACCCATTTCTGTGCTCCGTTAAACTCAACCAGTTTAAGGTATTTTATGATGAACTGAATTTATTAATAACAGTTCAGTCTAAAAGTCTGTTAAACCCAACTGAAAGATTTAAAGCTTTATCTTTTCGATGCTCTCATTTATTCCCATTAATCTTAAAAACAAGTGTTGAGGCTAAAGTAACAATTAAGACCTTTTACCGACCTAAAATGCTAAATTTAAGGTTAAAAAAGTTTAAATTAATTTGTTTTTTTATTAAATTTTAGATGCAATGAGCAATTAATCTTTGCATTTGTGACGGATGTTAAATTATGACACATTCAGCTGGAAAAACTAAGAATTTCTGCTGTTTTTAGTAGCTTAAGTTAACTTTTACTAAAAACAGAAATTATTATTCAGATTTATTTTTTTCAAACAGATTTCTCTCTGAAATAATAAATTGTGTATACGGTTTGAAGACTGTAGTATCAATTCTCTTGTCTTAAAGTGACTTAAGTCGCCAATAAAGTCAATAAAAACTGAATTATCTTTTTTTTTTTTTTTGTTGTTGTTTTATTTTGTCAGTCCTTTAAAAGCTTTAGTCTGTGGGAACTTATAGTTTAGATCTTTTACTGTATCTTTAATGTGAGCTGAGCACAAAATGCTTCGCAGCAAAGCAGCTTAGTCGAACTGTTCAGAGTTTTTTCCTGAGAGAAGAAACAAAGTTTTCAGGATCCAGATGATCTTCTAACGCTGCCTCTGTTCTCCACAGCGTCGTTCTCCAGTCTGAAGACGGAGCTGGAGAGAATCAAAGCAGAGAAGGAACAGGTGATTATTTATGTCTCAGAATGGAGGAGAAAACTAACTTCTGTTCTTCTATTTTTAAAATCACCTCTATTGTTTTTATGAGCTTTTTTATTTAGCTTGCACCTATGAAGGCCTCTCTAAATACTTTGAAGTCAGAAGAAGCTGTCCTGCTCTTCACCTATAAACTGAATGAATGTGTTAATGTGTGTGTGTAGCTGCAGAGGAGTTTAGCGGAGAAGACGGAGACTCTTTCGAGCATCCAGAGTCTGAAGCTGAGCCTGGAGCAGCAGCTTAAAGAGGTCACCAGTGCAAAGGTCAGGGCACGATAATCTGCGCGTTAACCAACTCTGACAGGGAATAAAACATCAAATAAGCACTCGTATGAAAAGTTTTATAGCATCTAATCCACCAGCAGGCCGTTCTAGTCCAACATCTCAAACAGTTTGTCACGACAACTGTTGCAGCCAAATATTACAAAAACTGCTCCGCATGAATGAATTGTTCTGCGTTTGTGTTTGCAGAGCGCACTAGAAAGTCAGGTTTTTGATGAAAAAGACAAAGCCCAGCGGCTGCAGACGGAGCTGGACGTCAGCGAGCATGTCCAGAAGGACTTCGTCAAACTTTCTCAGACACTTCAGGTATGCAGGAGTTGCTGTTGCACGGATTTATCGCCCAGCTCTGAAGGGTGAGGGTGGACGATGATGTTTCTGCTAGAGATGCATGATATTGGATTTTTGACCGATATCCGAAATGCCAATATGTTAAAACTTATTTGGCCGATAACTGATACAAATACTGATATTTTTGCCCCCTAGATCTACTTACAGAGACCACATAGCTTTCTCTGCTGTGCAGTTAAAATACATTATTCTGCATGGTCTTTGTCAGTTTGGCTGCTACCACATGCAGATGACAAAAAGGGACTGAAAATGATGTAACACTTCAACTTGGGTTATGTTTAATGTCAAATTTATTTATGACATTTACGCTCTCTAACACAATGACAACACTCGAACAGTGAAAATTTGTAAATTTTCACAAATCTAAGCTCAACCTGTTCATAAGCAACAAGTGAAAAGTGCGTAAGTAACAGTGCATTAATAGAAATATTTTGACAGTTTCTGAAATTAAAAATTAACTTAAAACAGAAGCCCAAAACGTGGTTATACAATCTTAATGATCAACTCAAATCTCCTTGTCACTGGGTTGTCATACAAAAACAGTGCCTTTTATGTATTTATATATAAACAGCACCTTTTATATCGGTGAGTTATTTTGATGGACCGGCCGATGTTCGATATTTAACTTTATCGCTAATATCGGCCGATATCGATACCATGTCGATAATATCGTGCATCCCTAGTTTCTGCTCCCGTGTGTGTCTGTACACGTGGTTTTTGTTACCTCTTTAGGAGCTTTTCTGGTAAACACACCTACCTTGTCATGCCTTAAGTGGACCTGGTACTACTACTTGGTTTAGGCCACAGAAATGAACGGAAGTTTCAGTTTTAATCAAATTAATTATTGGCTGTACATCTACAACAGATTGTCTTTGGGAGTCAACCTGATCCCTGATGGCTGCCACAGCTAACCAGTTTTAGCCGACACACAAACGCCCATGACTGGAACAATTTTATAGACACTGAGCTTGAATTTGCTGTGGTAGTAGATGAGTCATTCCCAACACATACACTGTGGAATATTTTGACTTCAAAACTTTGTCTCTGTTGGCACAATATTGCATGAACCACTGGATGGATTTTAATTAAACTATCAGAAAGTAATTACTGGATATACATCTAAAACTCAACTTCAAGATGGCCGCCACAGCAAAATATCCACATCTCCGTCCTTTTTACAGGAACTGAGCTGAAGTTTGAAGGAAGACCAGCTGAGAGTCGTCCTCGGCGCGCACTCGGGCCACTAACGGGCCGTCTGACCCAGTCTGTGGTTTTGTCCTCAGGTCCAGCTGGAGCGGATACGACAGGCAGAGTCTCTGGATCGGATCAAAGCAATCCTCAACGACACCAACCTGACTGACATCAACCAGCTTCCAGACACATGATGACCTCTGAAGGCTGCCTTCAGCTTCCCCCACTCTTTTCTCCCACCGGCCTGGTAACATTATTATCCGACCCTTCGTCCTCCGCTCCCCCAGAACCACTTTGGAAGAAGGAAGCAGACAGACCTGGCGGCACGAGCTGTGTACATTTCAAGCCTCTAAACACATCCTAGATAGAATAATGAAGAAGAACACTAAAAAAAATGTAAATAACCAAAATGTCTGACTGTGGATTGAGGGGGTGGAAGCCCCGCCCCCTCCCCGTGGGTTCGCCTGTATCTCGTTTCTACTGTAGATATGACCGTCTGTATTAGCTCTACCAAAAATGTTTGTCGTCCGAAGCACTTTTCACCCGCACTCTTTAAATGTCTCCCTCTGCGCTCAAAGCGGTGGATCGTCGCTCCACCTCACCTGTTTGTGTTTGTCAAACATTCTCCACCACGCTCCGGTCGTTTCCTGTGACGAAAACCCACGATGAAGGACGGAAAATACTTGCACATTATTTAACTGGGATAACTTCAAACAATGCAAGCAATACCTTCCATTTCTTAAACATCCTAAACGGCTGTTTGCTTGTTTTGTTGCTCTAACAGAAGCCCCTCCCCCTTTTTTAAAAGGCTGTGAAAAAGACATTTTTATTGTTTAAACTTGATTTTTTTTCCTGTCGAAGCATAATCATAAACGCTACTGAAACTGTTTATTTCAGGTGAGTTTAAACAGAGTGACAGATTAAAACAGGACAGAGGGAATGTTGGATTTTATTTGTCCTTGGTTTGTTTTCCGTTCGATAACGGCCTCAAACTGACGATGTCATTTTGATGATCTTAAATTTTATTGGGCGGTTTTTAAATTCTGATGGAAGGAACCCTAAAAGGAGCTCGTTTTCCCCTCCCCTCCTCTCTGACTTCTGTCTCGACTAATCTGTCATGAAAAGGTTCGCTCGTCACTACAAGAACTTATCTGTGAGCTGATTTGAATTAAATGACCTGAAAGTGTGTGAGTTTCTGTTTGACGTCCGGCCGTGACGACCGTCAGTCAGGACGGGAAACGGGTCGTTCTGAAGATGGAGCTCTCTCCAGAACGCAACCTTTGGGTCTGATTCTTGTTTCTAATGAATGCCGAGCTACCCAGAAGTAAAAACCTTTGTGTTTCTCTGAAGTCAGGAGCTTTGTAGAAGGTTTGAGAGAGAAAACCTGATTTTCGTTTTTTTACTTGTGCATCTACAGAATGAAACTTTTTATAAAACCTTTCAGGTTAAACTAAAACTTTTTGATTGGTTTAGTTTTTTAAACACGCCACTGAAAATAGTCAAAACAACATTAAAATAAATCCCAGAAAATGCAGTGTGACTGCAGATAACTGAACGTCTTTGTTTAAGAAACTCAAACTGAGTTGAAACAGCTAAAAGAAGGAAACAAGCTAAACAAAGCTAAATGCAAGCTAAACATACCAAAAGGCTAGCTAAAATTAGATAGGAAGTGGTGACGCAGGGGTTAGAGATGAAGGGCCTGAGATCAGAAAGTTGCAGGTTCAACTCCCTGGATTGAGATCAAAATGTGGATGAAAAAGTTGAAACACCCACATCTGCTTCCACCCTCATTTGCCCCACCCTGGGCCCTTGAGCAAGGCCCTTAACCCCCACCATTGCTCCCAAAACAGGTCTTGAAAATTAGTTTTTGTGACTCGGTGAGACTACTTGAATAAATTAAGGGTAAATAAAAATATAAATAAAAGTAGCTGAACACTAAAGTTGAGCAAGATTTGAAACATCTGTTTACTTTGCTGGGTAAATATTTGTAAAAAATAAATAAATTACAGTAATATAAAAAAAGACAAAAAAGTCAAAGCACTCATCTCCTCATTGAGCCGAACATTGTCATATACGCATGGATACACAAAGGATGCTGAATAGTAAGATTCCAAAAATCATGGAAAAGTTCAAAAACCTGGAAATCAGTGTGGATGCTGAATCAGCATTCAAAAAATAATTGACAGAAATTACAAACTGATTACATAAAATAACTTGATGTGTTTGAAACGAATTAGAAAATGTATATATATGCATTGATTATTGAGCATGCATCAGGATATATGTATGTTCGTTCTAGAATTGCTCCGCTCGTGGTGGCTGCATGTTGGAGCAGCTCTGTTACTTTCATTCTGAGATTTTGCTTTTGGAAACTTTAATTCCTCTTTTTCTGGATGTAAATCACATTTTTTGGATGATTGTTTCCTCTGGTATCAGATGCTGTGCAGCTGGAAGGATTTTTACTGAAACTTTTTTTTAGTTTTGGACATTTGTTATGATGCGTAACCATGGCAACAAGGCAGTTTTCTACAACCAACAGCAGCTGATTAACATCTCAAAAGCTCAAATAATATCTCAACTACAGCCCCAAATCTCAGATGAGTTGAAAGGATGTTCTGTGGACGCATTCTCATCTACCTGCCAGCTGTGCTCGAGTGCCTGACCACTGAGATCCTGGAACTAGCAGGAAACACGGGTCAAGACAGCAGGACAGGATCATCCCTCGGCACCTAGTTGGATGTCCGCAGCGACGAGGAGCTCGGCAGACTGCTGGGAGGAGTGGCCATCGCTCTGGGAGGAGTTCTGCCCGGCGTTCGGGCGGTCCTACAGCCCGGAGGAACCGAGAGGCCAGCCGAGTCTGGGTGGACAGATCAGACGGAATCTGCAGCCAGTTTCTTAGGATCCACTGTGGGATGGACCTTTACAAGAGATCCTTCCTGTCTACAGCCATCAGCATCTATAACATCTCTTAATGAAACGAAGATAACGAGTCACAACAAGAAATAATTTCCCTTTGGGATTAATAAAGTATTTTTGAATTTGAATTGAATTGAATAAACTTGTACTGGACAAATGCATATATACCGGTACATTTGAACATTATGTATATGTGTATGTGTACACCCCAAATTAATCGTGTTAAATTTAAACCATTAACAATTTTTAAATTCAGCATTATTGCGTTTAAAGCATTAGTTCAGATCTGCTGATGTGGGGTTTTATGCCAAACAAAGAATAAAAATTGAAAGACCTCCAGGAAAGCCTAGAGAACCATTTATGAATTCCTATAAATTATAAGTTAAGCATGTTGTAAAGCTTTTGCTGCACAGTTGGATACAGTCTGTAAATACAGTAAATGTTATGTAGTGGTGTTCTTTCTTGTCTGTGGGGGTACAGAAGTGATTGTGGGCGTGAAGCAGTTCCGTGAGTGACCTGCAGGGGGCAGCAGTCGCTGTAAGAACGGCGCATGTGCAGAAGAGAAGAAGAGAAGACGGACGGGGAAAGGGGGAGAAAAAAATCATAGGAATTACTCCTGTTTACAACAACATAATGGAGCCCAGATGGCTGAATAACGTTTGCAGCCGTATTTTATGGACTGGGTTTACGTTATATGTCGTTTTCGGTGAGTACTAAAACGAAATATCGCTTTAAAATAATTATTTAACGCCTATATTTGAGGTAATTGGGATAGCTAGCGACGTTTATACCTCCAAAACGGCAACCTCGCTGAATCATACGCCTTTGTTTCCTCGGTGTAGTTAGACCTGGTGTTAAACACACAGACGGAGAAGTATTTGTTTTCTGTCGGCTTTAGTTTTAGACGCACGTCGCTGCAACGCAGGAAATCACAGAAAACGTTAAATTGGCTAAAATCTGAATGGAGTTTGGTGGGTACGGCGGCTGCCGCCCATCCGGGGGTCTCCTGTGAAAGGTGGAGGCTGAAACGTGACTTCGTGTTTAGCTCGAATGAATCACAGCAGCTCACTGGATTGTAGCAGATTCTCATCGACGTTAAGCATAGATGATCTAACCAAAGTGTGTTTTTGTACGTTTAACTGGAGCTGTTCGGTGCAAACCTACGTGTCACTCAGGACAATAATGGGTCCTTTAATTAAACCTCATTATTATGTTCCAGATGATGACTTGAAATCAGTGGAAGTCATTTCTTAAATCAAAGCCAATTTATGAGCTGCTGTTGGGAAATAATTTGGCTCTCCGTCCAAAACTGCAAGATAACATCTCTTTTCCTCATTCCCTGCCCTCTTCCTGAACTGAACAGTAGTTTTACAATCAGATGATACTAATTTGTTTACTTTCATAAAGTAGTACTATAGCCACAGGCCCATTATTTTAAAGAACAACATTTACCTGTGTAAAACAATAGACTCCTAGAATCAGTCTATTTTAGACTGTAAACAACAATGTCAGTGTTTCATGTAGTTTACTCTGCTTTCATGGTATTTTATCATTGTTCAGCACTTTGGCCCATGCTTGCCTTTAAATGCACTCATCTATAAACTTACTTTTTTTTTTTTGTGTGTGCAATATTTTATGATCTGACCTTCCTGGTTGTCTTGCTGTATGACATAAAATATTACAGGCAGGACACTGAGCAGCATTATACAGTTTTATATCACACCGCACAACACAGGTCATGTTTCTAAGAAGGTTGTCAGGTCCTCTGGATGGATTCTTTGCTGAAATGTTTTGTCTTTTATCCTAAAGACTTCTTCAGTCTGAGGAGCTGCAACAAACTCAAGTCTTACAGCGCCAAGTCACAACAGAAGTCATCTCAGGGAACTGTACAAAAACATTCACATACATTATAAAAGCCAGTTAGCAGAAGTTATGTATCTAAGGAAGCCAGCAGATTGAGTCTTCACTTCATCACAGTCTCCCATCATGAGCAAGAGCAACAGTGGAAAGGAAAAACTCCCCTTTTTAAGAGGAAGAAATCTTCAGCAGAACCAGGCTCAGGATGAGCAGCCATCTGCATCTTGTTCACATGATAAAGGACCATCAGCCTAACAATAGATCGTTAGAGCCCTGATGGCCGCTTGCTATTCACAGAGGGCTGAGTCATGCTGCTAACAGCTGGACGTGGAGGCCTCTGCCCCTGTTTAACAACGGACAGGTTCTCTTCACAAAGATGGCTTCTTTTACTCATCTTTCAAACCATCGTTCCTCTCTATCCAGGATGTGCTCAACTTCATCCCTGATAGTGACCGCTGACCTGCAGATGAGTGTAAACTGCAGAGTCCTCACTGATGGTGTTGCTCTTCTGCGCTGGTCCATCCTTTTGGCCAGAGGCTGTTTAGTTTCCTTGATGTAAGACTGATCACAGCCCTCCTGACACTGAACAGCTTACACTGTTTGTGCTGGTGGACTGGATCTTTGGGATGAACTAGTCTTTGCCGTAATGCATTTTGGGGTTTAAAAGCCACTGGGGCGTTATGTTTAGAAAATAAATGTCACAATTTCCCTGAAACTCCCGCAACATACGGAATGACCACTGGTCTGGGTCTGGGGTGGCCTAGCACAGAAGAGCAACATCATCGGGAATAGCGAGCGGCCATCGGGGCACTAACGACCGATAGTTAGGCTGTTTCTTTGAGTTTGTTGCAGCTCCTCAGACTGAGGAAGTCTTCTGAATAAAAGACGAAATGTTTCAACAAAGAAGAATCCATCCAGAGGACCTGACTCAGCCTTGTTAGATTTATCTACCTGGATTATTGAGCAGGCATCAGGGCAGTTCATCTATATGTGATAAATGTTACATGCAAGTATATATAAAGCACAAATTGTTCAATAAAATACAAATGCATGCATACAAAATAAGACAAAACATCAAATCAGATGTTTGTGTTTAAATGAGCAGGTGGGATAAGAAAACCATTCAAACCAATACTTCCTGACATTAAACCTACATCTTTGACTGGTAGCTCATGTTCAGTAAAAATTTAAAGAAAGTTTTTTAATTTCCTTACTCTAAACCATTTATACACTTTCGACCAAATAACTTCTGTACATGCATTTTTAGGGTTTTATTGTTAAATATTAGTTGTATTTATCATCTGATCAGTGAGTAAATAAAATGCTTTCCTAAAGATATTATAAATTAGGTTTAGATCTAATTTAAAAAAGTTCTCCTCCTTTTATCTTTCATTTTAGTCTATTTTATAGGATTTAGTATTGTAAGAACATGCTTGTGCTCCTTTTTATGGCATTTGTATATTTGTATTTTGTGTTTTTATTCCACATATGGTAGGTCTAAAATATTAACATAATGTTCAATTAAAACATTTTCCTCTGAACATATTACGTCTAATCTTTAAATTTTTTTATTGTATTAAACTCGACAACATTCTGTTTTCCTCATAGTCAACAGATCCACCTGGAAAACCAGATTTCATGTATTTTTCACAGATTGACAACTGAATAATTGAAAAAAAATATATATATATTATTTTTTAATATATTTAACCTTTATTTGAAGAGGTGGATCTCTTCTCTCGCGCCGAGAGAAGAATGGTGGCAGCAGCAGGAACATTTCAAAACATAAAAACACAATTACAGAACAATAAAATACACATTAATATAAAAACAAAAATATAAGGAGAGGAAATAGAAACACCCAGAGGAGCTAAGACTAAGACTCGTCTTATTAATTGAAACATTTACAAACGGATGCCTCACGACATCTTTAAGCTGAATGTTGAAATTTAGCCCAGTTGACCAAACCAAGCTCTGCGGGACACAAGAGGTTTATCAACGCTCTCTTGTAAATCTGGGATCGTCTGACGGAGGGGAAATGGACGACAAACACTTCCTTCTGTCGATGTTGTGAAACGGTCTCCAAGCTGAAGTCTCCAGAGTTGCAGCAGTTTTTGTTTCCGACACGTCGTACTCCCCGGAGTCTGAATGCTGCAGGTGACGAGGCCTCTCCATCCTGCTGGGCTCACATGCAGCCGCTCAGATCGGTTGGAAATTATGACTTTATTATTTTAAGACGTTTGAACTTTGTTTTGAAGGCGGGCGTACCCTGCAGCTATTATAAGCAAGTTATTAATCGGTAACGTTTTCACTCGGTGTTCAGCATTTTTCATCTTTTTCTTTCCAGTGAGAAAATATTCAGTCGGTTTGCTTTACTTTTTAACAAAATAATTCAGTTAAGCTCCATTATATTGGTCAGTAATGGATTTACTGAGCTGATCCCAGTACAGTGGCGCAGAATCGGATCATGTTTAACCCAGAGCGGATGTTATTTATGGCAAATTGTTGCTAAAAATCTGAATTATGTTTATTTATCTTGGTCTGAAATCAAACCTGAAGCTGCAACTCACAGAGGTGTGTCAGTCGGAGACGCTACATTAAGAGAAAACGCATAGTTACATTTTATTCTTATCAGTGAATCAGTACTAAAGTCATGTTTATTATTAGATTTAGAGGTAAGATTATTATATTTATCAAATTAAATCATAAATGTGGGGGAGGGTGCAAAGCATGCTGAGGACCGAAGTGATGTGGGCGGATTTATTTTTAAATTAGCTGTTCTCGAAACACAGAATGTTAAAGTCGCTGTGAGGCGTGAATAAATCAGCTGTTTTCTGTTTGCCATTCAAAGGTAACTCTGAACAAGCTGCATCTTCAAGCCCAATGACTCCTGAAATTAGCCGAAGAAGCTAAAACTGAGTTTTATCGTTGAAACTAAAAGAAGCAAAAAAGATCAGAAGAGCTGACGGGTCACGTACGTTAAAAACAGCTGATCGAAGGCTGAAACAAAAAATATCAACGGTAGCTTGACGTCAAGAGTAAAACTCATAGCTAAAGGTTAAGGTCAGCAAAACGATAGCTAAAGGTTCAAAGGAGCATAATAGTTGCTAAAGATTCAAAGTAGCTAAAGGTTCAAAGGAGCATAATGATATCTAAAGGACAGTAACAACACAATATACACTGAAGCAGATTTTGAAGAGAACGTTTTTTTAAAGGATGTGAATTGATGCCAATCTATTTTAATATTGAATTTTATTTTAAATGATGTTAAAAGTTATTAAAATTCTCAGCTCTCATCTCCGTGTTGTGACTGCTGACTCGGCGTTGGCCTCGGTGCGATGCTGAAATGTCAACTGGAAGTAGTTCTGATTGAACGAGCGAAGCTAACATTTTAAAAGAGCTTACAATAACAATAGCAACATTTAATGGTTAATTTCAATCAACCTTTATTTATACAGGTAAATCCCATTGAGCCTTGAGGACTCATTTACAAGAGAGACCTGATTTCAACAAAGAAAGATGACACCAATGGACAACAATAAACAGTTATAAAAAAGCATACTATAGTTTTTTTTTTTTTTTTTTTAAACAAATAGGATGGCTAAAAGGAAAAGGTAGCAAAACAAAAAAAAAACCCAGCTAGATTCCAAGACAAATGTAGAAAACTAACAACAGGAACATGTCAGCATTGGACCCTGCCAAGTGTCCAACAGATTCTTAAAGACACTTAGAGAGGTCAAGGTCGAGAGCTTCAAATCTTTTTGTAAGATATTCCAGGAAACAGGAGCGGAATAGGAGAAGGCCCTTTTGCCTAGTTCAGTCCTCATTGAGGGAACACTGCAGGTAATAATGTCCTGAGAGCGCACTCCGTAGCTGCACTCACGCAGAGACATGTAGGAGGAGATGTATGAAGGCAGCAGACCAAGAAGTGATTTAAAGATGAAAATGTACCAGTGAGAGAGTCTGCGTGAAGTTAATGATGTCCAGTTAACCAGTGAATACTGGGTGCAGTGGTGGGTACGATAATCACAGCCAGTTATGAATCTTAGTGCACCATGATAGACAGCATCCAACATCTGCAGGGTTCTTGTAGGAGCGTTCATGTAAATAATATCACCAAAATCAATTGAGGGAAGGAAAGTCACAGATACAAGACGTTTCCTAGCATTCAGGGTTAGACAGGATCTGTTTCTGAAAAAGAAACCCAGTTTAACTTTCAGTTTCTTTATCAAGTTTTCCACATGGAGCTTAAAAGAAAGATGTGAGTCGACCAAGATACCCAAATATTTATAAGAATCAACAAACTCAATGGGGACACCATTTGAGGACAAAATATGAGGAAGAACTGCTGGGACCAACTTCCTATTTGAAAAAAGCATCCCTTTGGTTTTTTCGGCATTTAGGACAAGTTTGAGGTGAAACAAATCAGTCTGGATGATGTTGAATGCAGATTTCAAAAGCTGGAAAGCCTTAGCAACTGTTTTAGCTCGACAATAAACAACTGTGTCGTCAGCATAGAAATGTATGGATGCATTAGGGATGTTTTTACCTACATTATGTATGTAGATTGTAAAGAGGGTGGGTCCTAAGACTGAGCCTTGTGGTACACCATTGTTGACTGTTAAATAACTGGAGGAAGTACCATTATGTTGAACACATTGCCTCCGGTCTGAAAGATAGTTAGAGAACCAACCAATGGTGTGTTCTGAGAAACCGATTTCTGAGTGTTTATGACACAAGATGTTATTATCCACAGTGTCAGAATCTTTAGACAGGTCTAAGAAAAGTGCAGCACAATAATCCTTAGCATCCAGTGCTTCAACAACATCATTAAGAACCTTCAGTGAAGCAGTGGTTGTGCTGTGTTGTTTCCTGAAACCAGATTGATGTGGAGGTAAGATGTTAAATGAGTCCAGGTAATCTTTGATTTGAGAGTTTATCAGTTTTTCTAGAACCTTGGCTAAAATGCAGAGTTTAGAGATTGGTCGATAGTTGTTCAGTGAGGTGGGGTCTCCTCCCTTCAGCAAAGGAAGAACAAAGGCTGTTTTTCAAGTGTCAGGGATGGAGTTTTGTCTTATGGAGAGATTGAAGATGTGGGTCACAGGGACTGTGATGATATGAGCAGCCAGCCTTAAGAAATAAGGTGGAAGTTCATCTGAACCTGCAGATTTTTTAGGATCAAGACCTTTTAACAGTTTATTGACCTCACTGACTGAGAATGGAGAAAAAGAGAAGCTGTGATTAACTGAGGATTGACTTGTAGGAGGGATTTGATTTGTAGAAGTTTGGTTATTAGGGGAAGTGGCTGATCTTCCATTAGTAACTGTGTCAAATAAAGAACCAGAAGCAACAAAATGTTTGTTGAAACAGTTCAGTTCAATTTATTTCATCAGCTCAATTGTCAGACAAGTCAAAAAAAAAGATTTTAGCCCGAGGCTCTTACAACCCTTTCATGTTAATCTAATAACTCATCTGTAATCGTACTTTCTGTATTTCACGATGTATCTTGAGATTACAGATTAAAAGCATGTTGGGGCTGTAACTTTCAGCTGTGCGTCTTGTTCATCAGACTTTGCTTTGGAACTCCTCATCTTTTCTCTTAGAGTTTGTTCCAGGTCATTGTCTTTTTATTTTTTAACTTTTGAGCCTCCACTAAAGCTGTAACTTATTAGTCGCTGAAGAGAATTGTGAAATGCAGTTTTTCTTCTGTGTTGCTGTAACTGCTGTCTGATGTCTGTGCAACTGTATGTTCTCTCTTCTTGCCTCAAAGGTTCAGGATCATTATTTGTTTTGAGTCAGCAACGTTAGATACACAAAAGAAGGCGTTTTAATTTTTAATACAATGAAATAATCCTTCCTTTGTCCCTCGGGTTATACGAGTTTCTTCTGCTGGTCGTTATATATTACAAGAAAACATATCTTGTTTACTTTCAAAGTGGAATGAGCATTTCTTTCAGAAACTCTTGCAGGAAGACGACTGAACGTCTTGCTGCTCGTTGTTTTAGCAGTAGCCTCCTGCAGAGCTCTGCGTTGTTTTAATTCTCTTTTCTGTGTTAGGTTTTACTCAACGGGGCTCGACAACGCTAACTTTGTTTCTTTTCATTAAAGTCACCGAACCTACGTCTGCAATCGATATCTACGTCGATCCTGAGGTGGTAGTTCAGAACGGCACCAAAGGAGTCCTGCGGTGCACCTTCAAGTCCAGTGCGGTGGTCAGCACCTGGACCTCGGTGACCTGGAGCTTCCAGTCAAGTCAGCCCGACCATCAGTTCTCCAAAGCTCCATATGTGGTGAGTCTCCGCCGATTGTACCCAGGAAGAAAAGCGTTCCCAGTTTCAGGAAGTTTTCCCGTCATTGTTTCGTCTGTCCCGCTGACTCGTCCTTTGAGGTCAGTGCGGCGCTGCAGCATGTCTCTACATTATCTGCTGCTAGGAAAGCTGCAGGGTGATATGCATTCCTTCAAGGAACGCTTGGCCTTTATTTGTGTTAATGCTGATTCAGCGTTTCTGTGTGGCTCCATACTTGCTACGTGCTATTTTAGCCATTCATACATCAAAACATTCAGCTCATTCAGGAGATGTTAACTCTGATATTTGGCTTATATAATTTTTTATGACTAAAATATTAAAATATTTACCTTTTTATTTCCAAATACTTTCTCATAGAAATACTTTTAGAGATCTATAATTTGAACAACTTGTTCTCTTTGATATCTGCTTCAGCACACTTGCTCTTTACTATTAACTTTCAGCTATCATTTTTCTAATTTTACCTGTTTAGATAGCCTTCTGCCTGTTTTAGCAAGATTTTTCCTGCTTTATTTTTTATCTAGTTTTAGTTTCAGCCAGCATCTAGCTATGATTAGATTTGAGGTAGTGTTTTCCTACATTTGGCTTGTGATTTGCTCCTTTTGACTCATGTTTTTGCTCCTTTTAGGTTATGATTTGGTCTTCTTGGATTGTGTTTTTTGCTGCTTTTGGCTTGTGATTTGCTCCTTTGGGTTCATGTTCTTTGCTCCTCTTGGCTCATGTTTTTGCTCCTTTTAGGTTATGATTTGGTCCTCTTGGCTCATATTTTTGCTCCTTTTAGCTCGTGATTTGCTCCTTTTGGCTCATATTCT
>NC_056511.1:6326121-6328668 GCF_014905685.2 Nematolebias whitei | reverse complement strand
TGCTCCTTTTGGCTCATATTCTTTGCTCCTTTTGGCTCGTGTTTTTTTGCTCCTCTTGACTCATGTTTTTGCTCCTTTTTAGCTCGTGATTTGCTCCTTTGGGCTTGTGTTGTTTGCTCCTCTTGACTTGTGTTTTTTGCTGCTTTTAGGTCGTGATTTGCTCCTTTCGGCTCATATTCTTTGCTCCTTTTGGTTTGTGTTTTTTTTGCTCCTTTTAGCTTGTGATTGATTCATGCTCCTTTCAGTTTTAAATACTTAGATTTAGCTTCATAAGCAAATTTCAGTAAAGTAATTTAGCGCTCAGTGTTCATGCTGCATTTTCAAATAAAATGTGATTCACCGGCAGCTTGTTTGTTTTTGTTGTGCGTCTGTTTTTCATGTGTGCACCAGGACCGGACCGGCTCATGTTTGACTTTTTGTGACTTTTAAAAGTTTTCCTATAATTTACAATTTACATCTCTGTTACACGAGTTGAGAGAAATATTTTAGCTCCATCAGAATAGTTTATGAAGCTCATGTTGTCCACTTATAAACTTTTTAAACAAAGATTTAGTTGTAAATGTCATATAACACTTTTCTTTCTGACTTTGTTGTTGAACTGGACTCTGACATTTGAGCTAAATAATAAAGTAAATCTGAGCAGTCAAAGGTTTGAAGTCGGTGTGGAGGTTGAATCTACCGGTAGTCCCATTTCTACAATCTTCCTTGTTTACAGACTCGTCATGCGGGGCGGGGGCCTCCTTGTCGGCTGTGATCTCCTGCAAATATAATGACATGGCCTGGGGGGCTTTAATTTGCGGAGCCGTCATGCCAGAACAGATGTATGCAGTCGAAGCTTGGAGAGAGGCCCGGCTGCTCTCAGAACATTGTTTTTTCCTGAAGTTTCGTCCCCGTCTTGTTTAAGAGACAAATATTAAATCTAAAGAGGATGTTTCAGTTTAATAAACTAATTGTTGATAGAACGAGAAGAGGAAGTTGTTGCTGGAGGTCTCTGGGCTGTGATGTGAAAAGCCGGCGGCTCAAAACGCAGCTCGCTTGCAGCTCATAGTCACAAACGGTCAAAAACCAGAGACGCTGCAACAGAAAATCTATTTACTTTCTCTAAATTTTCGGTCTCTAACAGTGAGATACCAGCCTCAGATCACGGGACATCAGGAGTGTCCAAATACCTTTTTTTTTTTTTTTTTTTGTTTTGTTTGTGAGCTCAGTTTAAGTGTAGAAACATTGTGAAGTGTTTCAATGAACTTATCATCATCGCTCCATTTTTTTTTTTTTTTTTTTTTTTTAAAGAAAGAGAAGAAAGAAGAATAAATAAATAATAAAAAAGAAGAAGATAAGACGAGAGACCACCACGACAAAACAACATGCACAGCACAATGCCACCCACAATATCACCATGAAACATTCGACATGGCACAAGGAATCATATAGCTTCCACCACTACCCAACCTAGCGTGCATCTGTCAAAGCACCTGAATCCAAACACCCGCGCAAGCACGCCCACCACCACCAGATTTCTCCAAAAGAATGCCCAATAGTGGACGCGGGGGCCCACAGACCCGCCCCCCCAGGACACAATGGCAACATAGGGAGGACCGGAGCCACAGACACACAGCGGCCCACAGGCCCGGAGCCCCAAGAGTCTCCCAACAGGGAGAACCGCACCCCCCCAGAGAGGAGCAGAGGAAAGAACCGGGTGACCCCAGCCACCACAATGCAGAGCCTCCAGGAAGCTGCAACGACGAGCCCACAGGCCCGGCCAGCGACCCATGCCCCCCCCCAAGTAGATCCGGCCATGGACACCGAGCCCCAAGCCCCGAGGCCATACCACCCCCCAGCAGAGCCCCGACAGAGCCAGGGCACCCAGGCCCCGCCAGGCAGCAACCAGGGCGGACCGACGTGCACCCCACCACCCAGCCCAGACACCGAGAGCCACCAATGCACCGGCGGCAAGGGAGTCCCCCGCCAAAGGGGGGCACGACCGGGGGGAGTGGGCCCCACACCAAACGTGGGGCCCAAATTGATCCAAGAGAGGGGGGACCACCAAAAACCCAACCTGAGCAACCAACAGGCACACACAGATAGCCCGACAGAATCTCTGTCGGGCCAACCGCATGCACCATCTACCTGACAGCGACCACAGGCCGGCCCCAGCCCAAGGGGCAGAGCAGCAGGGAGCTGCAGCCGAGGAGGGCCGGCTCTCACATCAAGAGCTCCGCACCATAGGCCCGGAGACGCCCCAGCACGCCACCCATGCACTCCCCCACACACACAGCACCCCCACTGCAAATGCCACACAGGAAGACCAGCCAGTGCCTGGATGAGGCGAAGCCACGCCCCCAACCGCCGCCCTACACCACCAATGACCACACGTACACTACCATAGCCGACCCCCGCCGAAAGCCGGCAGCCACCCCGGTCAGAGTGCCGGCTATCGCAACCAGGAACCTAGATTAAAAGAATCGGAACAGCCCAGGAGGAACCGAAGCACCGGCCCCAACACTGACCGCCCCCAAGGCCCAAAGCCCACCCACAGCCCAGACCCCA
>NC_056511.1:6305887-6326021 GCF_014905685.2 Nematolebias whitei | reverse complement strand
CGGCCCCCCCCCCCCCCCATCTCTGACCCCTAGTGTCACACGGAGAAAGGAGGAGTTTGTGAAAGGGGAAAAAAAATAAAAATAAAATAAATAAATAAATCTATATATGCATAAATAAATTATGAACAGACCCACTTCCTCCTCCTCCCACTTGAATATGGTGTTGATGCATGTTGTTATACAGTGCGTTTAAAATGGGGGGATGAGGTGGCGACCGGCACAGACCCACCTCTTGCCCAGAGAGCATGCGGCGCCCGTTCACCCCTCATCTCCGCACAGAACCCTAAATGTCTACATGCTACATATGAGAGTGGGCACAGGTCCGGGGAGGTGGAAATGGTAGTACATCCCACCACCTAAGTGCGATCATGTGCCCACTCCAGATCCTATATATGCATGTGTCGTGAGAGTGTTATAAGTGAGTGTCTAAGTTGTATATTAAAATTAGGGCCCAGGACCCCACCAGCCACGGAGATGGATGATTCTCCCCGTAGCTCAGTAGTGCACCAGAACCCCAAAACCCTGTTTGAGTGGTGGTGTGGTGGAGTGGGCAGAGGAGGACGTTGGGATGGGGAGGTGAACTGAGGTGGCAATGCCCCCCCAGGGGACCAGCTCCCCCACTGACCCCAATAGGCACCCCCACTCTCCAAGATCCACCAGGGGACAGAGGCTCTAACAGAGATACCTAGGAGGAGGTGGCAGCCGCACCACCAGGGATCAAGGCCACGGACCGGCACATAGCCCCCGAGGACCAACTAGAACCAGGGCCAGCAACCCAGACCCATCCCGAAACCGTCCAGACGCCCCAACCCGATTCCCAGCCCAACACCCAGCCCCCCAACCAGAGAGGCCACCAAACCCCAACCGGGACAATCAGCCAGGAGTGCCCAAACAGTCAGAGATAGAACACCACAGCGACCAAGAGCGCCCCCCCACCCCAAAAAAGCAAAAGACCAGTCCACCCATAACAACACCCACAGCGAGAGCGCCCCATGCAAATGAGGGCACACACCCAGCGAGCCCAGACTCCCCCGGCCCCACAGCACACAGCCCCCCACACGAAAGCCCCCAATATACCCCACCCCAGTCACAGCCCCCCACAGCCCAGCCCCCCAGCCAAGCACCACGCCGCGGCCACCGCCAGGCAAGAAGCCGCCCAGGCTGAGCCCGCCGGTCCCCCCCCCCAAAACCCCCCCCCCCCCCTTGTGTCCACGGGACATCAGGAGTGTCCAAATACCTTTAGTACCGGTAATATAACAAATGCAGTTATGTAACACAATCCTTCTTGGCATGACGTTTGTGTTTTTTATACACGTCCAGTTTGGATATTGATGGAAAATATGTAACTTGAGCTGTCGACATGAATCACAATGGTTATTTTTAAATTCTCCGTCTCTAAAGCTTCAAAATGATCTGTTGTTTGTTGTAACATGGCAACAAACCGTGGACTTGTTTTAATGCAAGTCTCAGTTATGGCAACGTTCTGTATTTTGACAGTTTTTGCGCTGCAGCCGGAGCACATTCAGAACTATTTCACCAGCACGGCTCACGTATTTGTAGGAAACAGGAAAGTGAACATTTTGTTGTTGGTCAGGGACGATAAAAGACACTGCTAGAGCCTCAGACACAAAGTTGACCTGGAAAACTGCAACTTTTAACAGATGACTCCTCCCACACCCACTATCATGGGTCAGAGGAGGCGTCCCTGTGGTCCAGAAGAGGCTCGTGGGCTGCCAGGTGATGACTGGTGGTTCCTCGTGATGGCTGCTACGTGGATTACCACGCATTCGTTTTGCCCCAACACAAAGGTGGAGCAGTTCAAGCGTCTGGGTGTCTTAGTCAAGAGTGACGTTAGATGGAGCGGGAAATGGATCGATGGATCTGGGCCCGTCCTCAGTAATGAGGGTGTTGCTCCGGGTCGATTGCTGTGAAAAATGAGTGGAAATGCAAAGCTCTTGGTTTACTGGTTTGTCTACGTTCCAACCCTCACCTATAATCACGACTGAAAGACTGAGATCCTGGATCGAAGCTGCTGAAATCCTTTGTAGGCGGCCTGACGGCGTTAGAGATCAGCTGAGGAGCTCCTGCTCCTCTTCATCATAAGGAGTCACCGAGGAGCTCCTGCTCCTCTTCATCATAAGGAGTCACTGAGGAGCTGCTGCTCCTCTTCATCATAAGGAGTCAGCTGAAGTGGTTCAGACGATGGGTCACGGCTCCTCCTTCTGGAGGTTTTCCAATCACGCTCCACCTGGAGGAGACCACAGGACACTCTGTCCTCTCTGGCCCTCCTGGACCTGTTGCCTCTGTGACCCGGATCAGATGAATGGATGGAGACTTCAGGTGTCCAGCATCAGCAGAGGTTGATAAAAATCACCAACCTGGTCTTGTTTATTTGTTTATTATTTATTTCAGCACATACACAGGACGCGGTTAATGTTTTTAATTCTTTAAACAAGTACGGTGAAAGATTTGTCAGCTGTCTTCCTGTTGTCCTGAGACTTTGCCAGGTGTCAGTGTGAGAGACCAGTAAATATAATTCTGACCTGTACAAAACCATTAGGTACCAGGTAGAGCGATGTACTGGTACCAGAACTGTATAAACCAGTGTAAACGCTGCACTCAACACTTTAATTTCTAAGAAAACGGATTAATGTGTAATTTTTCTGACTGTCTTCCTACAAGGTTGTTGTTTTTGTGGCTCTTGGTTCCGAGTTTAAACTGAACATTTTAACAACTTTTATTTTCTTTTTCTTTTAGATTTACCATTTTTCCAACGGGAAAGGATTTCCAGGGGAGCACGAGTTCAAAGACCGGGTCCAGTTCATCGGAGACATCAACAAGAAGGACGTGTCCATCCAGCTGAACCCGGCCCAGTTCAGCGACAACGGGACCTTCTTCTGTGACGTGAAGAACCCGCCGGACGTGAAGGGAACGCAGGCTCGGACCGAGCTCAGGGTGGTTCTGAAAGGTATTTATCATTTTTCAGGTTTTCTTTAATGAATATATTTGAGCCGTGATTTTTCTGACCGGAGTGTCATTTTGGACGCTGTAATCCAGATTACATCGTGGCTCACTTTAAACCACACCGTAATTCCCCGGATAAACACAGCAGGATTTCCTCTAAACCACATGTAAACCTGATTTGAGTCCTCTCTAAACCTCACATCTCCTCCAAAAACCAAACAGCCGATGCAGCTGCAGCTTAGAAGAAACACTTTTCGATCTCCAGCAACAGTTTAGAAAACATCTAACCGAGTCAACGTTTGAGGAGATTTGTCAGATTTTTATTCTCTAAACCGCGACTCTTATCTCTCGAGTCATCTAGAGTTATGAGAGAGCTTCTTCCTCATGACAGACTCTAAAAAGACTAGAACTAGTGTAGTCACAATAGGTTTTGTAGCAGAGTACAAATACACAGTTTTAGACAAATACCACTGAGTATTTGTGGAAAAGGTCTTGTTTTTTTTTAAATAATAAACTGCTGTAACAGAAACGCAGCAGGTTTGTTCTTGTGTTTGTTTTTTGTGAAGTGAACGAGTGCGTGTTTTAGCTTGTTATCTTCAGGTCTGACGCGTTCACACCCCTACCGGGGGGGGGGGGGGGGTGGGGCTCAAATATGCACCACTTCCTCTTTTTAATAATGGATTTCACAAAATGTTCCTTAAATACGCAGAAGTTTTACATCTGCTCTCTGGAGTTTGTTTCCAACAGTGAAGGTTTTGATGCAAACGCAGTTTAGAAAATAACGTGCATGAGATAAATTGGAGTATGTTTTGGGGATGACTCTCAGCTACTACCACCCCAAATTTTAGTTCTATATCTTTAGAATAGTTATAGCCATTTTTTATTTGCTAAGGTCAGTAAGCTGTGGCAGCCATCTTGAATCAAGCCAACGCCAAAAAGGTAGTCGGTTGTAAATTTTCGTGTGGGATTTGGGATTTTATCAAAATTTGTCCAGTGGATTGTGAGATATTTCGCTAACAGATAATACCACACAGGCGCCTTCGCCTTTTTGTAGCAGCTTATTCAAAAAACTGGATAAACTATTTTGTAAACTGAAAATAAAATACAAGAATACGTTTATAGAACATTTACAAAGGAAATGCAAATAAAAAGTGCAGAATCAAAATACTGTTCTAGTACAAGTAACTGACAGTATTTTTTACTGAACAATATTTTTTCTTATCGTTTTAATTTCTGTAAATATCTGTTCTCTTTAAAATCAAGTTACAACTAGAAATATTGCTTTTATTTTTATTTATGTTTATCAGTGTGAGAGCTGAACGACTGCTGAAATTTGCTGAATAAGCTGAAGTTGTTAAAGCTAAAAGAAGCAGGAAACCAGCTAAAAGTAGCAAAACACCAACTAACAGCTACAGTAGGGAAATGGTAGCTAAACCCTAAAAGTAGCAAAATGCTAGCTAAAAGTTTAAAGTATTGAAAGGTTAGCCAGAAGCTAAAAATACCAGAAGCTAAAAGTAGCAAAAGACAATCTGAAAGACTAAAACTGAGCGAGTATATATTATAAAACATTATTTGAAAGAAGTGAAGAGAACTTTGCTTTTATGGGAAAATGTGAGTAATGCTAGCTAAAAATAACAAAAAGCCAGCTAAAAATGGTAAAATACTAGCTAAAAGTCAAATTTAGCAAAAACACTGGCTAAGAGCTGAAAGTATCTAAAGGTTTGTTAAATGATAAATGTAGTAAAACACTAGGGAAAAGCTAAAAAATAATAATTCTAGCTGAAAGCTAAAAATAGCAAAATGCTGGCTTAGAGCTTTTAAAGGAGATGAACTTAAAGTCCATCAGGAAGCTGCTTCTCCATCTTGAAATCTCTAAAAACGGATATCAAGCAGATGGTGTGAAGATTTGTTATATTTTGGCTGCAGACGCTGTTCTGCCTCCCGACACCAGCTGATGTCAGTTCCTAAAGTTTATTTTGGTGACGTGTTTTTTTTTTTTAGCTGATGAACATTTAAATTTATGAGAAAGGAGTTGAACTTGTCGTGAAAGCAGCGACTTGTTTCAGTTTTCTCAGCGGTGTGTGTTTATTTCTGCGTGTGCGTTTTCACCGTTTTTATCAAAGCATTTATGCCATTGAACGTCTGCACATACAAAACTCAAAAATAAATCCTAAAACGTCCTCATGGATTTGATTTTATTACGATCATTACAGTGATCTTTATTTTTACGTGCATGATGGATAGTTTTTGCATAAGTTAGGTACTTTGTGTTGTAGACAATAAAAAATTAAAATGGTTAAAACGCCTGGACAGATGCATGTTATTGCTGTAAATCGTTTCTTCGCCCGGCCCTGACTTCCTCTCCGTTTCTGCAGAGTCCTTTCCTCAGAGCCAAACTGCGGTTCTAATCGGAGGAGTTTGTGGCGCTTTAATCGTTCTCATCATCATCGCCGTAGCTGCGTGCTTCGTCATGCGGGTGCTCCACAACCGGCACGAGTACGAAGGGTGAGTAAAGTCTGCTCCACTTTGCACTTTCACTATCGGTTAACCTCCACAGAGGGGTCTGAATTCAGCTTGTTTTGTTTGTGAAGGTATGGAAACAGATATTTAACACCACTCTCCTCGTTCTAACTCCTGCATGGCAGCTGGGCCACTTTCTTCACCTGTTAAGAAAAGAAAACAGCTTTTTCTAGTTTTCAAATGCTCCCAACTTTTCTAATCAGCATGTTTTTATGCATCGCTCTGAGAATGAACATTTTTAACGAGGTCGCTGCTGTTAGCGTTGAAGCTAATTCAAAGCTAGGAGCTCTTCTTTGAGCTCTTCTTTGAGCTCTTCCTCGAGCGTTTTTGGGAGCTGAAGCTCGTACTCCTGAGGTGTTTGGGGTTGCTGTTTCGGTTGGTGCTGTCATCTTCCTCCATCCTGTGTCCTGACTAACATCACATTAACATTTTCTGTTAACGCCATTAACGGGTCGGTGTCTCGTCACGCAGTGTTCTTACTCGCAGTCATGTCGCTTGATTACAGCCAGCCTTCGCTTTTATTAGGAGTTGTGTGATCCGAGCAGATCCGAACATGCTTCCCTCGTCGGATCCTTCCACTCGGAACCAGGGTTCTAACTGGAGTTCTCTAATGAAACTTCCAGTGTTCAAGTTGGCAGCAACAGTGAAGGGCTCTGATCAGACAGCCCGTTCAAAAAGTTTAAGCCTGTCCCGGTAGATTCACGGAACAACAAAAATAAATGAATACAGAAAAGGTCTAGCACAGGGCTATTAAACTGGCGAGCCGCGGGCCGTTTCAGGTCTGCGGGTGACTTCAATCCGGCCTAGGACTGTCGCAATAAACAATAAATCAATTACTCGCACGATAAATGAAAATTATCGATCTAATTTTAATTTATCGGCTTTATCGTCGCTCTCTTTCTACTGAAGACACTGGATGACACAAAGATCAACTCCGGTGTTCTTCACTGACCCCTCCCTTTCTATTTTTTCGTTTTAAAATCTGTTTTAACGATCCAAAATCGCGTTTTTGGATCGTTAAAAACGGCTAAGCTGTGAAGCTAAGCTAACAGGCCGACCTCGGGAATAAACCTCCGTCTTGCCGAAGCTCCAAAATTCACGGTTGAAACCCGTGCCTTGGTGTAAAAAGTTTTTCTCTGCAAAAAGAAGCTGAGAACTTGTTTAATGTTTTTTTTTTTTTTTTTTTATTAAAAGCTTTGTGTGAAAAATGCTGTGCTAAAGAGCTCAAACCACACCTAGCGTCCGCCATTTTGAGCACTGAAAAAAAGAGAGAGAGCCCATGTCACATCAAGAGGCCTCCCTCCCATTTTTCTTAAAGAGACCCACTCGCTCCCTCACTGATTCAAACCAGTTATACTGCCATCCGGTGCACAAAAAAGGTACTACACACAAAAATTAACCAACATTTTTTCTTAAATTTGACAATAATTACTAATTACTGTCAAATTTCAAACAATATTATCGTATATCGCAATAATTTCTGAAATGATTAATCGTCCAGCAAAATTGGTTATCGTGACAGGCCTAATCCGGCCCACTTCACTTTTTTGGTGTGTGTTCTGTTTATTGCATTTATGATTCAATGCAATAAAATAAACAAATTTAAAAGGTAACGGATCATTGTAAACTTTGGTTTATGATTTTAGTTGCTGGATGTCCAGACCCCTGAGCAGTTTTGTTGAATAGCCCTGGTCTAGCGCATCACAGTGTGTGTTTAAGAATGACTCTCAGCTACTACCACACCAAATTTTACCTCAATATTCATGTAGTTCGTTGACGTCGCAATTTTTGCGTTTGCTAAAATTGATTAGCTGTGGTAGCCATCTTGTATAGGGTTGACCCCAAAAGTCGATCAGTTGTAGATGTACATCTGATGATTACGTGCTGCGAGTTTCTTTAAAATCCGTTGAGGTTTTGAGATATTTTGCTGACAGGCAAACGGGGTTGACTTGCAACGAGTAGCCCTCAGAATATGTGTTGTGAATTACTCTCGGCTACCGCCACACCAAATTTTAGCTCGGTATTTGCAAAATTGACTGTGTTATTATAACCGCTTTTGCGTATTATATTTAATTAGCTATGTCGGCCATCTTGAATTGGGTTATAGGTGGTAGATATCCATCCAGAGATCACTTTCATTAAAATCTGTTCACTGCTTCATGAGATGTTTTGCCAACAGACGCTAACAGACTGCTCTTTTTGAATGTTTTCAACATTTTTTTTTTACTAATTTATTAACCAACCTGATGCTACAGCTTTAATCCTAATTTTTTTATATATTTATCCACTGATCACTTCTGCTTGTTACTACAACTTACATTTTGTCAAATAACAAAGTTCTTTTTATTAAGTAGCAGAAATAATAATATATATATATATATATATATATATATTAGACTTAAAGGTACAAGAAAGTTCAGATTAAGTGAAATAAAGCAAACATTTATTATAATTTATTAGACTTTTGTGGATCAGACCAACAGTTTTATTTAACAAACTGTGGTTTTTACTAGAGCCTGATCGATACGGAAATTTTGGCCATCGCCGATATGATATTGGGAGGGGAAGGCTAATGCCGATACAATGGTTCCCTACCATTATACAAGCAGGGTGCCCCCCCCCCTCCCCCCAGTCAACAGAACCGAGTGCCCTGCCTCTCCCCCCACTTCGTGACAACTATCGGTATTGATGTAGCGCTGGGCGCAATACAAACACGCTAGCAAAAATGCTACTGACATACCAATCCGCACACCCTCCCCCCTCGATAAAACCCGCAGCAACATAGCACTAAGCTAGCAGGTGGTTATCAACACAGACGTGACTCCGTCCCCCGACAAGAATTAAAAAATAAAATACGACGAGCTTCGTCCACCCCCAAGAATCTAAGTAAACAGCTACTTTTAAACGTGTTGTGCACTTGAAAGTCTTGAAACAGTCTTCCCAACGTGCGTTCACATTTTCCATCCTCCACTATTCACCAAGTTATCAAGTGTGTTACAAAAATATAAACTGAACAATGCAGCGACTGTATTGAAAGCGAAAGTTAAAATGAACGGCCATAATTTGAAAGTAGTCCTTATGCGCCCTCTGCTGGATACATTGTACAATTGCACCATTTGCAAGTAAGGACATGGCTCATTCCCAAACTTTTAGGGATGAAAAGTAGAAGTGTTTATATCAGCGCATAATGGGACAGTTATCACCGATACGTCCTCAAACGCCTATATATCGGTCGGGCTCTAGTTTTTACTTCACTGCAACTACTTTTTCTTGAAATTTTAACAGATAAAATTCAATAAAACCAACATTTAAATCGACACCTTCAAATTGCTAATTTCAGCCAAAAAGGTATTTATTTCATAATTAAAACGGATTCTGCAAATTCTTTACAGATTGGAAACAAAATCATCGAAACAATTTTTCATGACTGTTTTTTTTTTTTAAGGAAAAGGAAATTAAATTAAAACGGTGAATTCAATAATTACTATATTTAAAGTCAGCAGTCACATTTAATAAGGATTTGTTTAAATTTATGATTACTCTCTTAAGATTTTAGTCTTAAAAAGCTCCACATCCATAATAAATATTTAAATTATTCCCTTATTGTTTTGTCAGAGAGTAGATGTTTGTCCATCCTGAAAGTGTAGCATGGTTTCATTTCCAGTCATAATTATTTTAAAAGTTACTTTTTTACCACCCAGATCCCGTCAGTGCTGCTCTCAGCTGCTTCATGTCACTCATCACTCATGGCTTTATTTTTCTGTCTTGTGTCCCATTACCTCGTGTGTTTGCACCTCTGACTGCTCCACACCACGGCAAACCGTAACCCTAAAACTAGATGTACGACCCTGGAGAGCGTGAGCTCTCAGGCTCCGCGGCCACAAAAGAAGGCGGAGTCCAGGCGGGAGGGCTCCACGTGTTCCAGTCCCTCGGGTCCAGTACAGGTAGGAGCTGGGGGACCAAGAAATCCACCGGAGGCCACAGTTTCATCGGCTCACGGTGTTTTCACACATGGCTTAAAACGCCTCTCTCTGTATATGTTTATAGTAAAACTGGAAATTCTTTGCTCAGTTTTTGTGTTTAGAAAGCTGGAAAAGTTTAAAAAAATCTAAAGGAAATAAAGTTATTTGTGCAGTTATCTAAACACAAACTAAAAAATAAATAAACCACAATCTCAAATCCAGAAACGTTAAGATGCGTAAAATGTAACTAAATGCAATGATTTGTTAATCTCATGAACCCATATTAATAACATAATAAACATAAATTATTAAACTGGGCATAAAAAAAATCAGGTAGTTCTGAATTTAATGGCAGCAACACAAAATTAGTTCTAGGTCCATGTTTCCCCGTTGAAAGCCTCCCTTGATAACGGTCTTTTGGAGGGAATATTTTCCCGATCTGGTCTATGTATGGATGCAGTTCGAGAGGACACGGAGGTAGTTGGAGTGAGGACAGAGGATGAAGAGGACAGAGTGAGGTGGAGGAGGAGGACTCGCTGTGGAGACCCCTGAAGAGGGAAAAGTCGGAAGAAGAAGATGATTTTCTCGATCTTGTCTGGGGGAGAAGTCAAGGGTCAGCGTCCTGCTGGATGTTTTTTTTTTTCTGGATTGGAACAGATGTTCTAAAACCCGTAGGTACTTTTCTGCATCATTGAAGCCATTCCAGATGTCTAAACTGCCCATGCACCCCTATACCATCAGAGAGGCAGGCTTTTGAACTGTGTGCTAACAGGCTGGACGGTCCCTCTCCTGTTTAGAAAGGAAGAGATAGTGTCAGGTTTGGATCCGTCTGACCACAGAACAGTTCTGGACTCGGTGTCTCGGTCCATTTGAAACCAGCTCTGGTCCAGAGAAGACGGCAGCGGTTCTGGACGGTGTTCACACACGGCTCCTTCTTTGCCTGATAGAGCTTTAAGCAGCATGTGTGGGTGGCACGGTGAACAGTGTTCCACAAATCGTTGTCTGTAGCGTCCCTTTGTCCAGAACCAGACCTGTGTTTGACACCGCGGCCCCTGGGGGCCTGAAGGTCACGACCTTCCAGTGTGACTGCAGCCTCGTCTTTTAGGCTCAGAGGTTTCTACAGATTCTTCAAAAGTCTCTTGATGTTTCGAACTGTAGATCAGAGTCGGAGAGGTTTTATTGTCATTTCGGCCACGTACAAGCACGTGCTGAAATGAAACCGTGTTCTCCACGATCACGGTGCAACATGGAACGTAACATGCTAAACAACACACAGTGTAGATGCGCAGCAGAACAATAAATACAAACAGACTTATAATAAATGCAAAAATACATCTAACCTGATCTGAACATTCTAATCTGAACATTCTAATCTAAACAAGTAGTTAAGAGACATGTTGATTAGTACATGTGTAGGTGGTGCTGTGTTACTGGTGGTGGTTAGATGATGGGATATTCAAAGTTTCATTGAGGAACTTTATTCTGAAATCGTTCTTCTGTTTAGACGCAGTTTATCACAGACTGGTGAACCTCTGACCATCTTTACTTCTGACAGATTCAGCCGCTCTAAAATGCTTTTTCGTACCCGGCGCTCTGACCTGTTGCTAATTAACCTATTGAGCTACAAAATGCTCCTCCAGCCAGTTCTTAGTACCAGTTTTACATCTTTTTGTTGCCTCTGTCCTAACTTAAAATTAAAAAACAGTTGATGAGAATTAAAAATCATTGCATTCTATTTTTAAACAATATTCCAATATAAAAATAAAAAAAAACAGGAAATATTGTAATTTTTGTTGTGGTTTATGTGGAAATAAAAGCCCTAAACAGCTACAGCATTAAATCATCTAATAAGGACCTGTGGAGGAGTGAATCAGGTGGGATGTTATTCATTTATTTTTTATAGTTATCTGTTCTTCAAACATGCGCCTGAGTCGAATAAAACATTTTAACAATAAAACAATTTTGATAAGATTGGATTATCTTTTCAGACCCTAAATTCTAATCCTGAACTAAGTTTGACTTTTATTTCCTGTTTGCTGACGAGGTAATTAATTTTAAAGCATCTATGCAGATAGTGATGCACATCACTCAGCTTTTACTATGAACGTGGCGTTTTTACATTGTTTAATGTGTAAAAATTATAAATAAACTCTAACCTGTAGTAGATGGGTTGTTGAAAAAGCTAAGTTTGGAGAAATGAGACCAAAGTGGGTTTTTGTCGTCGCTAATGGCTCCGAACTGTTCAAAGCTGTTCACGGAGAAGTTATTATTTTTTTTTTTTTATCCATTTGTCGTTGAATTCTTTGGATATTTAGACGTAAACGATACGTAGCTCTTCAAAAACGTCTAAGAGATTTAGATTATTTCTGTTGAACTAACCGTGTTTTGAAGATCTTACTGCGAGGTAAAAGTAAAAAATGTAACGTTTTCACGGGTCGCTGTGAACGTTTAAAGATTTGAACAGTTTTCGGACGACAGAAATCCACTTCAGTCTCGGCTGCTTTCCGACTAGCCGTTAGCTCGTCAGTCCCGTCAGGTGTAAATTTGATCTTTGTTAAATGATGCTATTTGAAAAGGCAGGTAAGATGTTACTTATCTATAACTTTTACAAAGAAACCATTCCTTTTAAAATGAACAAAGGTGGATTATTGCTGTTTATTTGACAATAGATTCAAATTTTGTAACAAAGTTGTCTAAAATCACAAATTCAACGCTTGTTTGATGTGAAACGAGTGTTGTCAGTAAAGCTCCTGTTCGTCATGTCCCGCCTCTCACTGGTTGTTTCTTGTTTGTGTTGTGCTCCAGGGCCCGGTGATATACGCCCAGTTGGACCACTCGGGCAGTAAAAGCTCTTTCCATAAGATGGAGCCGGTCGTCTACGCTGACATTCGGAAAAACTGAAGACGGGGACCAAAAAAACTGCAAAACAAAATAATAATAATGAAAACACACTAAAAAATAAAAAGTTCGAGACCTCTCTATTAGCTGCTCTCGGGGAGGGAGGGAAGAGTTCACCAGGGACAAAAAAAAAAGGTGCCGTTTCTTTTTTTTCTGTTGTTTTTTTTTTTGTCCTCTGAACGCATGAAGTGTTCTATGAAAATGTCTAAACGTGCTTTGCTGGTATAAAAAAAACAAAACAAAAAGGCTCCGTTTTACACAATATATGAGCCTTGAAAAGACAGTAAGTTTATCGCCATCATTCCAGCTGTAACAATATAATTTGTGATCTGTGTGACGTCGTGCCCCGTCCTCACGCCCACGAGGTGAAACAAGCTAGCAGACTGTTGCACCGACTCCAAACCACGAGAGAAAACTCTAAAATCTCTTCTTACGTCTTAAAACTGCAGACTTTTAAAACAAAACATTCCTTTGTTTAGTTGCACACGTTTGCTTTAATTTAATTTCTATCGACTGACCAAACAGCGAAGCTTTTACTAAATATAAAGTGATTTGGTTTGTTTTGGTGGTGTGTCAAAGATGGCGTCGTGGGTCGTGAAGCACCGGGGGGGGGGGGGGGGTCTTGAGAAAATTTACGAAGCTTAACGATAGTCCGCGGCGTGTTCAGCCGCAGTCGTAACAAAGAGACGAACTGTGGGCGTAACTGGATAAAAGTAACGTCATTGTTGACCTGAAGCTGAAAAGTTTCTTCTTCTACGTTTATATTTTGACCATTAACATGAGACGTTCCGAGGTTTTCCCGATTTCTTTTGGGGATGAAAATAAAAGTTTTGGGCCACAAATATAACCCTTCTGTTGTCACCTCAACCCCTGCAAGGTCTCGTTTGGTTCAGTCCACTGTGTTACGACTCGGCGTTGATTGTCCTCGTTAAAGACGGCGTCTCGGTGGGCGGGGCCTGTTCGAGGCTGCTCAATGACTCAAAGTCTCCAGAAAACGCTTCGAATTTCACTGGTTTCTGTTCGCGACCAGTGAGCCGTGCGGCTTTGTTTCAAGAGGCCAGTTTTTGAAAATGGCGACTTGTTTTTTTGTGTTTGCACGACTGTATTCTTGGCCGTGCACGTTATGTTACGCCCACCTGCAGCAGTGGCCCTGGAGGGCCACCATCCTGCACGTTTTCGTTGTTTCCCTGCTCTTCAGATCTTCACTTATTTATTCCAATCGGGTGCGTCGAAGCAGAGAAACGTGTAAAACATGCAGGGTGGTGGCCCTCCAGGACCTGTATTAGGACCTCTGACTTACATCATACTCAGTCTGCTTTGTACCCACCTCGTCAGCCGCCCCCACGGTTCTGATTGAGTTCACTTTAAATTGAAGCGGGCAGATTTGGACCCGTTATTCTTCGTCGTCACTGTGGACAAAGTGGATCAAACGAGACCTTCTGGTTCTGGTGAAAACAAAACCGAGCTTTGTGCCAGAAGTCACTGAAGTTTTGTCGTCATTCTTGTTCTTTTTACTGTTTTGCACACGGTGCAGCGGTCTGCAGCCCCGCCTCCTGGGCGTTTCCATGGTGATCTTGTTCTGTAGGGGCGTTCAAACGCGAACCTTGGGCCTCGGTAACTTTGCATGCAGTCCTCGTAACACCTATAAAGTGACGTCGGTGGTACTCGGCTAGTTTTTTGCGCGATCGTTGTGTCACTGTGAAAGCTTCAGCTCGCCGTGAAGTTCTGGCATGTCGTCGTGGTACCGTTAAAAAAAATAAAATAAATAGACGTTTAACTCCCGTCGGATTTTCACCTCGGTGGAACGAGCCCCGCCTTTACTGATTTATTTAAATCTCTTCTTTGTTTATTTCTTTTCTTGGTGGAAGCGGCTCTGAAATGTATTTTAAATCTTTATTTGCATGTTTAAAATAAACGTTCGACTGAGGTGAATTATCTTTTTACACACGGGGAGACGGTTTTCTAAATACACTGTTTGCATGCAGTTTATTAACACTACAAGCATTATTATCAAAATGTCTATTTTCTGCATATTATGTCATTTCTTTACATTTTCCTCACTTATGGGCCAAAATTCAACGTTTGTTTTTTTGTTCAGCTTTAAATGCATTCCAAATTATTTTGTCTTAAAAGCCAAATTTGTGTTCTGGTGTTTTTGCTCGCGGTTCGGTTTTTACGCCTTGGTTTCGCCTGAGAGCCCTCAGCTCGTGACCGGGGGCGCAGTGGACGCCCTCGCCGAGCCGGTCGCCTTTGTATTTAAGTTCTTCTGATTTCGTGCCGTTTACTGTAAGTCATTCCAGTCTGGGTCGGCTGCGGGTCTCTTTCCAGAGCAGCAGGTCAAACACTCGTGGACTCGTTTCCTGGACACTCGGATCAAAATGTTCTCACCGTCAGCGCTGCAGGAAGTGTTCAACCACTTGGAATTAAAGGTTTCTTTACAGTTCTGTAGGAGCAGCGAAAACCTCAGGTTTACACTTTAAAAATCGTTAAACTTCACTGTTTTTGGTTTAAATTTGAGCCTGACTTTAAACGTTACTTCCTGCAAAACTCGATTAAAAACTTCAACGCAGCCCGTATTTCAACAGGTCGAAGCACAAAAGATGAGACGTCAGATCTTTTGAAGCAGAGTTCTGCGGACAGGTTGTAAACAATCAATATCTTACCTGCTGTAGATGGCTCTTTGATCAACCTCGGATAACGTTGTATTCTGAAATAAGCAAAGATTTGTTTGCGTTGCCTTTGTCTCTGAGATTCGACTTGTTTTACGACGGCTTGGGTCCACTCTGGTCTCGGCCCTGCTCGGACTAGCCGAGATTAGATTAACTAGAGATTTCAGGACGTGCAGGTGGAGCACAAACGCTCAACGTCCTGCTAGCAGGGATCTTGATTTTGGACGGTCCGATGGTTCAGCGTGGAGTGGGGCGCACATGTTCTGTCACTACAACTGTTTTTTCTAATAAACTGCGTGGGCAGAAACAGATGCTGGAACGCTCCAAGGTCTTTTTTTGTTTGGGGGGGTAGGCGTTACAAGCTGTCTATTAAAAAAAATAGAAAGCTTTGAATGGACTTTAAATATTATAAAACCACTGCCCCATTCCAATAAGATCCAGTTTATGACCTGCCATAGAGCCTAGCTCCGAAAAGATCTGAACTTGGTTTAACTGGAGTCAGAAATCTTCGTTCTTCTGATACGTTTGCTCAAGTTTTGATCAAACGTATCACCAGATTTTGATGTTTGCCTTTCAAACAGCCACACATGATAACCGTCTATTGTTGAATGTCCGTAAACACGTAAATTAGTTGCCTCTTTTTTTTTTTTTTACCACAACCGAAAACGTAAAAATCCGTCGTTTAAATTGTCGTTAACACGTCCGAAACTTTAAATCTGTAATTTACAAACTGAAGCACCTCGTTAGAAACCAGTTAATTTGTTTATGATCTCAAAAATATTTTGGATTTATTAGTTTAAAAACGTTCGGAGGTGAATTTAACCATAAAACCTCTTTTGTTTGACATTTACGACGTTCTTTTTGTTGATATTTTTCAACGTCGTGGTGCGTTTAAGGTCAACTGCGAATGTTAGACATCTGAATTGTGTCTTTAGACAAAGCAGGAAGCTCATCATTAAATGCACCCAGAGTAAAGAAATCTTTAATTCTGTTCATCTTGACTCGAGCGCTGTCGTCTTCCACCTTCGCCTTTTTGTTGTTGTTGTTGTTATTGTTGTTGTTGCCGCTCTGCCACGTGTGTTTCAGCGCACTGCCCAAACTGAAGAAGACCAACCTCGTATGAAACCAACGAACCGTAACCTGCCGGTCGCTTCGCTCCTCATCGTTGCAGTGTTTCGTGCCGTTTGTAAAGAAATTTTTTTAAAAATGTGACGTAAACGTTAAATTATGGCGGATTGTTGCCGCGCGGCCTGAGCGCGTGCAGCTTCAGGTGAACGCAGGTCGAACTCGGTCCTAAAGCTCGGTGTTTTCTCGATGGTAAATAGTTGTGTGTTATTTGCAAATTGTTTGGTGTTTTCTGTAAAACCTGCACTATGTCTTGCATTAGGAGGACGACAGACGTCCTGCGATCATGTTGTTTTGGTTTCTCTGAACGATCACGGCCTCCGTTCTCTAAAACTGGAATGTTGTACATTTAGTGCCTTTTACATTTCATCAGCTAACTTAAAGCTCCGGACAGAAAAGAAAAGATCGGTTTATTTTATTTTACCTTTATTGTACGTATTTTTTTACACACATGATATCACCTCTGTATCCACTGTTCAAATTTTATATAAAACTTAACTTCTGCTCATAAGTCCAAGAGTTTGTTCTAATTTTTGACAAATTTATGTTCTAATAAATAGATTTTTCACTCTTCTTGTCCATCTTTGATGTCCCCCCTGTATGTCCATTTTATTTTTTCATGTCCTCGTGTGTCCTTTTATTTCTGATGATTATAGCTTACAGATAATGAAAACCAAAAGTCAGTGTCTTAGAAAGTTAGAACATTATGAAAAGGTTCATATCGTAAACTCCTGGTGTCGCAGCCTGATCAGCTGATTGGACATGAGCTGTAAATGTCTCCTCAAGTCCAGCCACTCCTGAACCAGAGACATCAGAAGTGTCTTACCTGCTGAGGAGACAAAGAACTGGACTGTCTCTCAGTGGTCCAATGTCTTCTTTTCAGATTAAAGTAAATTTTTACAGTCATTTGGAAATCAAGGTCCCAGAGTCTGGAGGACGAGTGGAGAGGTCCAGAATCCACGTTGCTTCAAGTCCAGAGTGAAGTTTCCACAGTCAGATGGTTTAGGTCCATGTCTTCTGTGCTGGTCCACTGGGTTTTCTGAAGTCCTCGGTCCAGACAAGACGCTTCAGACGTCTCTTGTTCAGGTCAGGCTTGACTTGAGGAACGAGACATTTGTAGCACGATTCATCTGTGCACGAGTTTCTAATGTGGAACTTCATCGCATTCTAATTTTCTAATACACTCACCGAGTGTTGGCTTTTCATTATTAAATTGATTTAGCCATAATCATCAAAATTACAAGAAATAAAGGCTTGTAATGTGTAATGAATTTATTCGTTTCAACTGAATGTGACAAAACTTTTTCACAACATTCTATCCTTTCAGCTGTAGCCGACCTTTTATTCACATCAGTCATTCACGTCACAGAAAGAGCAGTTTAGTTTTTTATTTTATTACTACTGTACAATTGTATTATCTGTGCATGATGGTACATTACAGCCCTAGAAAACTTTCCTCTAATTCGAGTTAAATTTGGAAAAAGCAGCCTGAAAGGAAAACCGGTCGCAGTATAAAAAATGTGACCGACTCCTGTTAAATGAACAAAAACCAGATGCAGTACCGGAGTCTGAAGATTCTCAGTCGTCCAGGACACGATGAATTCAAAATGCGATACATTTTACCAGCTGATAAAGGAAGATGCACAGTTGTCCTCAACACTTCTGATTACCAGGAAAAAATAACTACACTACTGAGCGACAGCAACACCTGCGAGACCCTGAAGAGGGACCCAACCAGCACCTATAAAAAGAAAGTCACAGATTACCTGCAAAAACTTGAACAGGAGAAAACACTTGATCGTTGTATTATAGATTGTACCCAGGGGAAGCTACTCCGTCTTTATGGACTTCCTAAAATCCACAAAGAAGGAGCACCACTCAGACCCATCGTCAGCAGCATGAACTCAGTGACATACAATATTGCTAAACATCTGGCTGGTATTTTAGCTCCTCTTGTTGGAAACACACCTCATCACATAAAGAACTCCATTGATTTTGCCAACAAAGTTCAATATTTGAAACTAACCCCAGGAGAAACCCTTGTATCGTATGATGTGACTTCTCTTTTCACATGCATACCCATCTCTGAAGCAGTAGAAACCGTCAGAAAACAACTTCTACAAGACAAGGACTTAATCAACAGGACCAACTTCACCCCAGACCAGATCTGCACCCTGTTGGATCTCTGCCTCTCCACCACTTATTTCAAGTTCAATGACAGTTTTTACAGACAGAAGCACGGCTGTGCCATGGGATCTCCAGTGTCACCCATTGTTGCCAATCTCTACATGGAGGAAGTGGAACAGAGAGCCCTAAACTCCTATGAGGGAACAACGCCAAGCCATTGGTTCTGATGGGTCAAAATCCAAGCTAAGGAAATAGAAGCGTTCACCAGACACATTAACTCGGTCGATAACATCAAGTTCACCAGAGAGGATGCAAACGACAACAAACTGCCTTTTTTGGACTGTTTGGTTCAGATGGAGAGAGAGGACAGCCTCAACATTGAAGTTTACAGAAAACCAACCCACACAGACCAGTATCTTCTGTTTGACTCCCACCATCCACTGGAACACAAACTCTCTGTCATAAGAACTCTACAGCATCGGGCCGAACGCGTCCCCATGAAGACAGAAGGGAAGGAAAATGAACAGAAACACGTTCAAGAAGCTCTTCAAACATGTGGATATCCTAACTGGGCTTTTGTCAAGTCAGAGAGGAAATCTACAAAACACACTAATAAACAGAAAAAGGACAACAACAGACGGAAAAACATTGTCATCCCTTATGTTGCTGGAGTATCAGAGAAATTCAGAAGGATCTTCAACAAACACAAGATCCCAGTACATTTCAAACCCAGCAGGACTCTCAGACAGAGGCTGGTCCACCCTAAGGACAAAACACCCATACACAAACAGAGTGGTGATGTGGTCCAGTGCAGCGAGGACTGTCCAGAACTCTACATTGGAGAAACTAAACAGCCTCTTCACAGACACATGGCTCAACACAGGAGAGCCACCTCCTCTGGACAAGATCCAGCTGTTCACCTCCACCTCACAGATAAGGGACACTCTTTTGAGGACCAAAATGTGCACATTTTGGACCGAGAACACAGATGGTTTGAGAGGGGGGTGAAGGAAGCAATTTATGTAAAAAGAGAAAAGCCGTCTCTTAACAGAGGAGGAGGCCTCAGATTTCCACTTTTAAAAACATATAATGCAACTTTAATACAGATTCCCAGCCGGTTTTCACACCTGATGGGAACAGAGGGGCCTCATCTGTGAATTAGAGTAACAAAGACCTTAAGAAAACTGTTAAGGTGTTTAGGTGTGAATTGCCTATCTACATATGTGTGTGTGTCTTATCTCACTCAGCCTTAAAACCTGAATCCCTCACTCACTGCTCTTTGAATTGAGAAAGCTCCTTGGATGAGGAGCTAAACGTCTTCTGTTACAAATAAAGTCCAGTTGTTTTTGTATTGAACATTTTTTGAATACCTGAGTCTGACCACCAGGGGGCGGTACCAAACTAAACTGAATCTGCTGAAGTACTTAGTCCAACCACCAAGGGGCGCTGTCAAACTACAAACTGAACTGAACAACCTGCAGTACATGTATCTGACCACCAGGGGAAGCTGTCAAATTACAAACAGCTCAACCTGCAGTACCTGTATCTGACCACCATGGGGCGCTGTCAAATTACAAACAGATCAACCTGCAGTACCTGTATCTGACCACCAAGGGGCTCTGTCAAACCACAAACTGAACAACCTGCAGTACCAGTATTTGACCACCAAGGAGCGCTGTCAATTTACAAACAGAACAACCTGCAGTACCAGTATCTGACCACCAGGGGGAGCTGTCAAACTACAAACTGAACAACCTGCAGTACCAGTATCTGACCACCAAGGGGCGCTGTCAAACTACAAACTGAACAACCTGCAGTACCAGTATCTGACCACCAGGGGGCGCTGTCAAACTACAAACTGAACAACCT
>NC_056511.1:6302873-6305877 GCF_014905685.2 Nematolebias whitei | reverse complement strand
GTCAAACTACAAACTGAACAACCTGCAGTACCAGTATCTGACCACCAGGGGGAGCTGTCAAACTACAAAGCAGCGCATCGATCTCATCAAGGTACTGCTCGATGTTGTGGAACAAACACTCCACCTCATTGTGTTTCTACAGGTTAAAAAAAAAAAAAAAAAGAATAGAGGTAAACTCCTTTCACCTGTCCTCACCTGTGACGCCGAATGGGAAAAAGAAACGTCTGGGAATCCCTGAACATTAATCGAGCAGAGGGACAATCCCCCAGGTGTCCCTCTGTAGTTTAGTAACGTGATGCAGATTATTTAACTCGACACCGACACTATAAACAGACTGAAAGGATGAGGACGAAACCGAACCTCCTGCGACTGTGGGTCATCCAGCAGACCGCACACCTGCCAGGTAAGACTTCCGCTTTAAACCATGGTTAGGCCACTTTTGTTCAGTGTTTGCTCCTGAGCGAAAACAAACACTTGATGAGAATAAAGTTTACTTAATATTCAATTTATTGTTGTGTGTGTGTGTGTGTGTCTGCGTTGTGAGGCCCATGTTTCCAGCACATACAACATTGTGAGGACCAGCTCCTTATGGGGCCCAGAGCAGTGTTGGTGGATTAAGGATTAGGGTCAGGGTTATAGAAATAAAAACACAAGTGAATGGAAGTCAATGAAAAGTCTCTGTAAAGATAAAAAAAGACGTATTTGTGCGTGTGTTAAACAAACACAAAGGTTGTGTCTTGTGAAAAACAGTCCGGTCTAATAAATCAAGAGAAACTGACCCACACCTGGTTTGGACTTTTAACTTGATTTGAAGTAAAAATTCTGAAATAATCCTCCACTTTAACAGTTAAATCAGAGAAGAAGAAGAAAAGTCCAGTGAAAAGTAACAAAAATAATCTGAAAGTGAAAAATTATAATGCATCATCACTGAAGAGTTAAACGGAGATCAAACCCACAAACACTTTATTTAGTTACTGGTTCAAACTTTGACACACACACACACACACACACACACACACACACACACACACACACACGAGGAGCCACATAATTATTTAAATAAGCTCCTCTAAAATTGTTGGACATTTCCTGTTTTGTTTCAGTGTGTCTGCTTCAAATGGATTTATAAACAGAATATCTCCACTGTTGGTCTCAGCAGGTTTCACTCCAGCTGTTCCTGAGTTTTAACTCGCGTCAGGTCGAGGTAGATGTTGTATCAATGTGCTAAGACCAGCCGAATGTGTCCACAGATCAGCCGAATGTGTCCACAGATCAATGTGCTAAAACCAGCCGAATGTGTCCAAAGGGCAGAAAATCTGACGCCCCAAAGGAAACTATTGGAACTTACCTGTTTGGATCACAGGCCGCACGTTCGAATCCACTTGACAGACATGGGTCATTGAACGGTACCGCCCCATTAGTTAAAAAAAACCCAGAATGAATCACTAAAAATTATTTTAAATTTCACTTAAAAATGTTTAAATAGTTGAAAAATGCACAGAACAAAACAAACGCAGCGAGCTCAGTAAACGAGTAACTTACATTATTTATTTGGAGGAACTACTTTGTGGGGCGAACTATTTATTTTTACTTTAGGTGGGGCTTTACTCGGCACGTGAATAAATAAATCCATGAAATGTCACGACTCCTCAGAGGGACAGCACTCGGCTCAAGGCAGCAGGTGAACGTAGCTGCGTCACCTGTGTGTATTTTAAAACCGGCTTGTTTTCCTGGATGGTGGTTTTTGTTTCGCCCCACGTGAACTCCGGCGTATTTTGCGGTGCGCAGGCGGAGTCTGCACGTGATTTAAACCAGCGTGCGTCCACCTCCCCTAACTTTATGGCTACAAAGCCACATTTCTTTCACTCCGAGTTATTTGACTAACAAACATTCAGACTTATGAAAATGTGTTTTTAGACGCCTCCCTCTTCGGTTCATAGTTAAGCTCCTCCCTCCTCACTTCTAACCGGGTCGTGCGCCGGTTAGGAGAGAACGAGTTCTGTGGCACTTTGTGCTTTTTGACTTCTTATTTCGGTTTCCTTCACCTTTAAAGAAAAGTGTCTTTGGCTCTTTTGTGGATTGATTCTGGTCCGTCCGTTCTTTCCACAGCCCACCTCTGGGCTCCAAGACGTCCCCACGTCAACCGAGAGACACAGTCTCCAGCCTTCCTGGGTCTTCCACAGCCTCCTACCAGTTGGGCATGCCCAGAACACCTCCCTTGGGGGTCATCCTCACCAGATTCCCAAACCCTCAACTGGTTCCTATGGATGCGGAGGAGCAGCGGTTCTCCTCCGAGTCTCTCCTGGAGAACTGAACTTCTGTCTCAAAGGGAGAGTCCAGGCGAAAACTCATTTTTAACGCCTGTCTCCGCGATCTCGTCTCATTCCGTCTCTACCCAGAGTTCATGACCAGAGGTGACGGCAGGAGCGTGAACCGACCGGTCAACAGAGAGCAGCTCTGCTCCCTCTTCACTACAACGGACCGGCACAGAGTCCACAATACAGCAGATGCTGCACCGATCTGACCGTCGATGTCCTGCTCCACCGTTCCCTCACTCATAAATAAAACCTCCATCTTTTCATCAGATCAACTAAAAACCGTGCAGCCTGTTGGAGCTCAGAGTCTGTGTTGGGTATGACCCTCAACCAGTACCACCGCAACCGTGAGCTCAGAGTCTGTGTTGGGTATGACCCTCAACCAGTACCGCCGCAACCGTGAGCTCAGAGTCTGTGTTGGGTATGGCCCTCAACCAGTACCGCCGCAACCGTGAGCTCAGCGTCTGTGTTGGGTATGGCCCTCAGCCAGTACCACCGCAACCGTGAGCTCAGCGTCTGTGTTGGGTATGGCCCTCAACCAGTACCACCGCAACCGTGAGCTCAGCGTCTGTGTTGGGTATGGCCCTCAGCCAGTACCGCCGCAACCGTGAGCTCAGCGTCTGTGTTGGGTATGGCCCTCAGCCAGTACCACCGCAACCGTGAGCTCAGCGTCTGTGTTGGGTATGGCC
>NC_056511.1:6279370-6302863 GCF_014905685.2 Nematolebias whitei | reverse complement strand
GTATGGCCCTCAACCAGTACCACCGCAACCGTGAGCTCAGCGTCTGTCAAAGTGACTGAGCCGTACTTTTTTTTTTTTGTTTGTTTGTTTGTTTGCTAAGGTCGAATACCTGCGGCGGCCATCTTGAATCGAGTACAAGTTGTACATCTAATGACTTTTTTTTTTTGTCTTACATTCTAATCTGCGGTTCACGAGATATTTTGCTAACAGACGGACAGACGTAACCATGGATGTTTTAACTGGACCTGAAAATCAAAATTAATCAAAATGGATCATCCTTTGTCTGGTCATTTAAAAACAACTCTTTGTTTTCTTTGTTTATTTATTTTGATAAGCCAGAGATCTGATCCACTTCATCTCCACAGGCTTCGGCGTGCCTGTCTGTTAGCAAAATATCTCATCAACCACTGGGCGGATTTTAATAAAACTTTCAGGAGATAATCACTGGATGAACAAATACAACTTTTAAACTTATTGAGTCAACTTGATTCAAGATGGCCGCCACAGCTAATCGACCTTTCCCAACACTAAAAAGCCACATTTCAGTAATTTTTACAGATTTTGATTTAAAATTCAGTTTGGTAGTAGCTGAGACTGAGCGCTAACTGACCGTGCGAGATCTGCCTCGGAAACTGACATTAACTTTTGGGGTCCACTCTGTTTGTCTGTTAGCAAACTATCTCCTGAACCACAGGACGGATTTTAATAAAACTTTCAGGAGACAATCACCGGATTTCCTTCTACATCTGATTAACTTTTAGAGTCGACCTGATTTAAGATTCTCGCCACAGCTCACTGACTTGATCAAACACAAAAATGGCCACGGCTCAGTGATTTTTACAGATGTTGAGCGAAGTCTCTGTGTGGTAGTAGCTTTGAGTTGTTCATGACGCATACTTTGAGCTCAGAGTGTGAGACGCCTTTAATTTTATTTACCAGGTTTGACCAAAGCAGCTCCAGTGGGTGATTTTAGTCTAACACTCTAACATTAGGGGCGGCGGGTGACGTGCATTCCTTCAATTTCTCCTCTTCCTCACACAAACTTGTGGATCTTTACTCAACCGTTTCTTAATGAGGTTATTATTTAAAAATGGCAGAAAAGACCGAGATAACGGTGTAAGAGAAGCTTCGACTTCCAAGCTGAGCCGGTGTTTTTCTGAGGAAACGTTCCGGGCGGAGGAGGAGGGGCTTCTGCTCGGACCCGTCCTTTATTTGGCGTTTCCCCCGAGCAGTGGGAGGAGGAAGAGGCAGAGGGATGTTGTGACAGGATGTCGACGGCCGGACTCAGCAGCTGGAGCGACTGGACCCAGAACCGGGCTCTGAGGATGTGAGGTCCGCTCGGTCCGGTGGAGCTGAGACCAGTCGTCCTCCGAGGTAAACGTCCAAGTTCTTACAGGAGAAAAACGCTTCACATCCCGTGTGCGCGCTTAAAGAAACAGCCAGATGTTTCCTCAAAAAGATGCCGAAGTTTACAGCTTCTAGTGAAGAGGAATTCTTTCTCCTCTCGTTTTATCTTCGTTTACATTTTTAAACGTTTAAGCTCCGTTTCCTGCAACTTTAATCTGTGACCGAAGCTGCAAGTGTCTAAAGAGACCAAATTAAAATCCAAGCGGCTGAGAAGAAGATTTATAACAGAAAACAAACAAAACTTTGTTTTCACGTTGGAAAAAGTGCTGAAAATAAGTGGTTGAATGTTCGTTTTTAACTAAATCGTTTTTTTTCTTTTAAACATTTCTTCTACTTTTTGTCTAAGAGCTTTAAAAAATGTCCGTTTTGCTGCTTTTCATTCATTCAACAGCTGCAGTTACTTTAAAATGATTTATATTCGTACCAGAACTCATTAAGAAATCATAAAATTAAGTTCTAAAATAGACTATTTTCGCCTGTCGCTACACAATGTTCTGTTCTGTCTGTTAGCAAAATATCTCCTGAACGCCTGGATGGATTTGAATGAAACTCTCAGAAAGTAATCGCTGGATGTGCGTCCACGAATCTTTCCTTTTTAGGGCCAAGCTTTTATGATTGTATTTTTTTAAGACTTTTCCTGAACAGCTCAATCTGTCATCGGATCACATGAGCTCAGTCTGACAGGCGGCGGGCGATATGCATTCTTCCCGACAAAAAATGAATTCTCGGAAAGCATTTCTTTCTGCTTCTATAATTTATTTTGAGTGAAACGGTCCTAACAGAAGAAAAACAAACGCACAAACATGTGGAAACGGTTCCGGCGCCGCTTCCCGTGTGCAGAACGCATGTTTCACGCGCGCTGCAGCCACGTGGTTTCTCTGGTCGACTTCAAAGGTTACTCTGTTGTGGGATTTTAAACCTGCGGTCGGATCACACGTAATACAGGGGAGGTGTAAATAAATCTTTTGAGTTCAGACGATGAATATTAAATGGACTTTGAAACATCAGAATTGTCCCTTTTTTAATTTTGATACTTTTTATGTTTAAAGCGGGGTTTAAATGAAGGATGAACTGTGGGCGCTGGTGGTGCTGCAGCACCTCTTTGAAATCAACATATTAATAAAATTAAAAGAAAGAATTGAGTAAGTTTTTAAAAAGTATTGTATAGCCCCAGGAGTTATGAAAGTTTATAATATTGTATTTTTGAGATGAGGGACGCTACAAAAACGACTGTAATGGTGGAAAATTAACTTCCTGTTTCAACATCTCTCACTGACAAACTAAAAATAAAACTAGACAAATATTTAGCTGCTTTTATCATCTTCGTCAACATTTTTATGCTTTTCATTTCAAAATATGTTCATTATTGTATATTATTATATGTCTGCACTCCATGTAAAAATATTTGTCAGCTTGCTTTATTAAAAAAATAATAATAATTGTAAAAATATTTTAAAATTGACTTCTTGAGCCCAAACTGCTCTTCTAAAAATATCACCTGTTTTCTGTCACTTCGGCTGTTTCTGTAGGTAAACAAACACACCAGCTAGTTCATCACACATTTTTAATTCAAAGACACGTCAACGTGAGGAAAGAAATGTTTGAATTTAATTTCTTTTTTTTTTAAATCTTTTATTTTTATTGACCGTTCTGGTTCCGTTAACCTACCAGGTGTGTTTGTTTACTCTCCAAAACAGCCGAAGTGGCTAAAAGCAGGTGAACTGTGGCAACATCCGTGGAGTTTGGTTTCACGACGTCCGTTTTGGTGTAGCTGTGCACTCGGGTTTGTTGATTCAAGCAAACGGATAAAAAAGTGTTTTGTTTACATCGAATGCGTACCCGCATTTTAGAATTTTGTATAAATATATCCGGAAAACTACCGGAGTAAACTCGGTTTGCGCCATCTGGTATAGCTTTGTTTGAATTATAGTTTTCAATAATGATTAGTGAAGAAAAGTAATTTCTCTGTTGTTCAAAGTCAGGGACAGATTTACCTTTTTTTTAAAAAAAAAAAAACTTTTTAGATTGTGTGAAGTTTTCGCGTGTTCATCACATGACGTCCTCGTGGGTTCTTACCATGACCTCATCCATGACGTTTTCTTTGTTTTTGTTTTTGTTTAGGGCTAAAAATGACGACTCGTTCAACAACGGCCTCTTATTTAATTTGAAAACGACAACTTCCAGAGAAACTAATCGCTCAGTCATGTTCTAATGAGAAGTGCCCGAGGCGGCGAGAGGAAACAGAAAAGCCCCTTTCTGTGTTTTAGGGCATAAATAAATGAACAGGTCAGAGAGTCGCGCCGCACACTTCCTTGCTGCTTTATTTTTAACTCGCCACCTTCAACCTGCTTTCAGGGCTCTCTGATCCGTCTGCTCTGGACTCCCTGCGTTCTGCAGCGCCATGGCCGCCTTCCAGCTGCTCTTCCTGCTGTCGGTGGGCTGCTCCGTGGCGTTCGCGCGGCCCCCCCAGACCCCGCGGGCCCCCCTCCACCTCCGTCCGTGCCAAGTGGTGAGTGTTTACAGCTTTACCTGCATTGTTGCCCGTGGCAACGGATTCAAAATCTGCTGCGGTTCATTTTATTTTGAAAAGTTGTTTTTATTTCTGCAGTTATTGGTTTGAGCCCTTTTTTTTTAATTTTATGATTTAAAATAAAAGTAAACGTGAATTTTTGCAACGTTACTCGAAAACGATTCAACGTGTTTTTATCTGAAGTCCTCAGAAAGATCGATGTAAAACGTTTTTTGTCCGATATGTAATATCCCTTCAACTAAACTAAAGTCTCAGCTTTACGGTTTTGAACAGCTCTTCGGTGCGTCGTTACTTTCCTACCTGTTAAATCTAACTGTGCTCAAGAATGGCTGAATATTGAACCCTCCTGCTGCCCTGGGGTCAAAATGACCCACAAGGCCTCGGTGATGATCTTATTGGATGATTAAACGTTTGTTTGTTTGTGCGACGTGCTTTAGGATGAACTATCTTTGAAGAAATGTTCTCGCCACCTTTCAGAGCATCCACCGCTAATTACACAACTCATAATTACACGCTCGCCCGTCTTCCATGGTGGAGGGCGATAAAAGACGGTTTCATTGTGAACTTTGGTGAACTGTGATTCTTCCTGTTCAGAAATCGGCTGCTTTGATTCTGAAACATCTGTCTCAAATCAAAGCCGTAATCGTGACTCGTCACCTCCTAAAGATGACTCATCGTTTCCGAGGAGCAGTGGAGGATTTTTTTTTCATGACGTTTGAAGAACTGCAGAGTTGAAGTGTCCTCGTGAAAATTGTTGTAGGTTCATCCGGAACAACGTGATCCTAAAAGTAAACAAAAACAAACGGGGCTGAACTGAACTCTTGTTTAATTTTATTATTTAATCGTTGTTGTTTGTTGGCCTGATCCACACCACATGCGCTGAGGTCACGTGCACCAAGGTGGATCATGTGAACCCTGATGACAGTCAGGAGGGAGAGGGATTTGCATGTGAGCTCAGCTAGCATAACGGCTAAACTGGCTATAGTTTAAAGTGATCATCTGGTCATTGTTTGAAGTGATGGTTGTCAGCAGTTGGTATCCATCAGCCGAGACCAGTTAGAAAGCACGAAGGATGAAGAGAGAGGCAAAAGTTTTCAGCTAGGCTAGGCTAGCGGCTAAGCTAACGGCTAGCCAGTTTGTTTTCTTGTGATTTTTTTTAATTTTTTTAGGTTATATCAAACTTTTACAGTTTTTCTTGTTTGTTTTAGTTTGTCGCTGTGTGTTGCTATGCTAACACACGGCGCGCAGACGGATCGGGGCACACTGACGGTGCTGAGGGTCGGTGCGCCGGGGGTGGAGGAAACTTTTAGCTAGCATAGCCGACGTTTATTTGTTTGTTTTGAGTTTGTTTATAGGCCTGAAAAACAATTTATAAAATAGGCTTTCAGTTGGCTAACCGTTAGCATAGCCTGGATTTTTCCGTGATTAAGTAAATATTGATAATTGAACAGAATCCCTTCAAAAATCACCAGACTACCCCTTTAAAGGAATACAACCGCACTTTATACACCGATGTGGGAAAACAGCTCAAATAAGAAGCTAAAAGTTTTCAACAAACTTATCACTTATTTTTAAATTCTTTTCGGATGAACCCGTGAAAGTAAAAGCACGGACAAAACAAGTCGTCTTTTCTTAAAATAGCTTCACCCCGAAAGTAAAACTGCGTCACGTTTTTGTGGTCATCAATGTTTCTATTAATACCCGAGGATCAGTTCAGCTTTTTACAGCCGAGGTGGCCCAGAGACGACCTCTCTCGTTCCTTTTCTTTATGTATTTTATAAAAACTGTCAGGAGAAAATCCAGTAATGTTCACAAAACCAACACTCTGGAACATCTCCAAATACTTTCTGTTTTTTTAAACATTTTTTTTTTACTCGACTCCAATCCATTTTAATCTTACTGGTGTTAGAAGTCCTTTTAAAACGAGCAAAATACAAAAGTTTTTATTCTCAAAAGCAGACGGGTTAGTTCCCAAAGCAGCTCGTAGATGCAGGCTTTTGCAAATTACTTTCAAATAGGAGGAAACGATTTGTGTATTTGGGAATATTTTCAGCTTGGTCCGGGTTTTAAGTCAAAATAAAGAATATTTTGTGCGTTATTAAAATTCCTGGGACATATTGATGCAGTTTCTCGTGCAAGATGGTGTTTTTCTGTGTACCAGTGAATGTTTTTGTCACAAATAAAGGAGAATGATCCTGGTTGTACAGCTCTGTAACGTGCACTGTCTGTGCACAGGAAGAGCTTCAACATCCCCGGTTTGGGTCCATCCTGGAGTTATTTCCTGTCATTACCGTTGCTATCCAACAGAGCTGCAAAACAAACCAATTATTGTTAAAACTGACCTCCTCGTATGCCTCATGGCACAAAACGAGCTTCTAAAAGTAGATCAGTGGAATTTAAACACCTTTTTCTTTTACAAATGATTGAACGCCGTTAGGATGACCTGTTTTGTGCTTTTTGAGAAAGCTCGATTTAAATTATTGAGCAGTGTTTGCCTTTGTTTGCTCACTGAGACATCAGATTAGTGCGATTTCAGTGGGATAAAGAAACTGAGGAAAATTAAATAACGAATTTAAAGAAGGGTGGGCCTTGATGTGAGACTCAGGAAATGAGTTGGAAAATTCAGTGCTAAATACTTTAAAACTCTGGTGGTTGTGAACGTGTCTGAACATAAAAAAAAAATAAACGAGGACAGCACGATAACCTTTAATTTTTATATTCAACATTTTATTTATTGCATAAAGACAAACCAAAGTTTACAAATGAAAGAATCAACAGCTATAAATCTAGCAACAATTCAGAAATATCAGTAAATATGTATGTGGAAGCCTTAGGGTCTGAGAAATGAAGCCAATGCTGAAGCATCTTAAACCAACCAGGAGAGGGCGACAAAAGTCGATCTTTTATCTTTATAAACATTTTCATGGCAGGTTTATTTCTTTAGTTTCTATTTTTATGTCCTCTTACGTCAAGCATAATGCTTGTTTCTTTTTTTAAGTAAACGACACCACCAGCTGCCTTCCATGCTTAAGATTAAAACATGACATCTGTTGGCGCTCGTATTATGTGGCTGGTATTAATCTCGGCTACTATCGCACTAAGATTTTAGCTCGGTGTCAATAAATTAACAGTTATAGCCATTTTTGTGTTGCTAAGATGGATTAGCTGCAGCAGCCATCTTGACACCAACCGTTATTGTCAAAGTTTTAATCAAACGTCTACCATGATTTGTTCGTGTTTGGAGTATGTGTTGAGGATGACTCTCGGCTACTCCCACACCAAACTTTACCCGATGTCCGTACAACTGACTGAAGTATATCCAGCGTCGATCAGTCAGATCATCTGGACGGTTTCTTCTTTTGAGATGTTTCGTCCTTCATCCAAAGGACTTCATCAGTCCAAGGAGCCACAAACAAACTCAGTCCCACAAGCACCACACTGGGACTGAGTTTGTTTGTGTCTCCTCGGACTGATGAAGTCCTTTGGATGAAGGACGAAACATTTCAACAACAAAAAAACAAAACGTCCAGAGGACCTGACTGAACTTTGTTGGATTTTTTTATCTGGATTATTGAACATGAACTTTGATGACTTAAGTACATTATAGTCGTTTGTGTTTGCTACGGTGGATTAGCTGTGGCAGCCATCATGAATACTCTAAATGTCAGTCAGCTGTAGACGTGCATCAGAAATTTACTTTGCTAACAGACAAACGCACTCATAGACACAACATTTACATGATTATCCATCTTTTATGACAGCAGGGAAGAATTAGGTGATAAAACAGAGTAGGCTTGAAGATACACCCGCCCGAAAACAGACAAGTTTTCCAACTTTTCTCCCAAAGTTAAATCTAGTTTTTGTTTCTGGTGTCATTGTTAGCAGAACTTTAAGTAGATTATCAAACTCTGGACAGTTTTTAATTCTCTTAACTCTTGAATCCTCGTGTTTGCTGGTCAAACTTCAAAAACATGAACTTTTTAATGTTTAGTTTTGCCCAATGCAACCGGCTTTAAAAGGAATGAGTTGTTACACATAAGAAGACCTAAATACACATTATCAGAGATTATGAGCGTAATCTGCTGCCTTCTACGCAGACTGCAGAGGTATCGCTGATGAAATGTGGAAATAACTGGAAAAATATCCTACTTTTGTGCGATAGCGGATACGAGAGATTTTGGCCTTCAGAGAACAGATCTGTGTTTTTGTTTAGAACCAGCTTGTCAGCAGCGAGGAATGCCACTTTCACAACACATTAAATTTGCCAAGAAAGTAAATGAACTCTGCTTCAGAGAGAAACGGGAGGAGGCAGCTTTATGAGCTGGTTTTGGACACTGGAACCCATTGCCATATGGTTTCTATTAGAAAGTATACTCAGTAACCTGAATATCTCAGTTTATTAGGGTGGAAAAGAGATGGAACATGACAAGTTCTAGTAATAAAAGTGGGAGGTGTTTTTTCTTCCTTGCTGATTAACTTTATTTCAGTTTAAAAGAAACATTTATTTTTCTTCATCAGATGTAAAAAAAATCTCTGCCAAAGCGTTGACTCATGAGTTGATCCTCGGCCACGATCCGGCCTAATCGGACCTGTATGTTTGTCTTTTGTTCATAGGTCCAGATGGATGTGCTCTGCAGTGATCTGAGCCTCAGAGGCGTGCCGATTAACCTTCCTCGTCAAGTCCAAATGCTGGATCTGTCTCGAAATCAGGTTCAGAACCTCACCGAGGAAACTTTAGGGTTCCACACGGGCTTCCACCGGCTGAACCTCCATTCCAACAGGATTCACTTCATCCAGCCGGGACTCTTCAGAGACATGAAGGATCTGAGAGTGTTGGATCTCTCCAAGAATCATTTAAATGTTTTTGCCCACTCCAAAATAAACGTTGGACCTCTTACGGCCGTGGAGTTTCTAGACCTTTCAAACAACGGTTTGTACACAGGTATGTCGGACTTCTTCCTGGCTGAATCCCCATCCCTGGCCAACCTTTCCCTCAACAGCAATAGCATCACCAAAATAACTCGGAACACCTTCGGCGGAGCGGCGTCCCTGAGGAAAATCAACCTCCACAACAACGTCATCCTGGAGATCGAAGACGGGGCTTTTGACTCCTTGGATAATCTGACGGAGCTCGATTTGTCCAAGAATTCAATCACGTGTATTTTGGATTTCAATCTCTTCAACTTGGCATTTTTAAATCTCAGCAAGAACAGCGTGGAGTTTTTCCAAAGTGTGGAATCAAACGTTTCGTTTAAACTTCGCTCTCTTGATCTGAGTGAAAACAAACTGCTTTATTTCCCTCTTCTCCCAGAGAACAACGTGCTTGAGTTTCTGGATGTTTCACGGAACCGTCTTCAGACAGTCAACAACACAGGTGGTCCAGAAAACCAGACGAACTTGATCTTTCATCATTTGAGGTACCTGGACATGAGTTACAACAAATTCAAAAGCATCCCAGAGTATTTTATTAACTGTATGAAATCCCTCGAGGTCCTGAACGTGAGTAATAACTGCATCGGCTCGTTTTCTGCCACTTCTAAAGGCCTTTTACATAAAGTGAAGATTATTAATCTCAGCTATAATTCACTGCAAAGTCTGACTTTTGGTAAAAACACTTTGCCTTCGCTGAAAAAGCTCTTCTTACAAGGAAACGACCTCTCGATTCTGGACCACCAAATATTTCAACGACTGCCGAGCATGAAGTACCTGCAGCTCCAGCAGAACAATCTGAAGATCTGTGGCTCTGAGCAAAACCAGCTTGAACCAACTCTGACGAACCAAAAGAATTCCTCTGGCTGCGTGTCCTTTTCTTCTGTTTGCAATTTGCACTTCCTGTACCTCTCTGAAAACAATCTAAAGACCCTCCCTGCCGGTGCATTTACAAACACTCCCCTGAAATTACTCGACTTGTCCCTGAACCCGGGCTTGGACATCCACAAAGACTCGCTCTCTGGTCTGGAACATACTCTGGTCCACCTCGTCCTGAGGGAAAACAACATGTCCAGTCTAAACCCAGACCTGTCCTTACTGAAGTGTCTCAAACATGTTGACCTGTCCACCAACCAGCTGAACACTCTTCCAACATGGAGCAAAGAGTCTGCCATTGAGTCCCTCAACCTACAGAACAACAACTTGGTAACCCTGGACCACTCTACCATCCTCGCCCTGGAACACTCCCTAAAGACCCTCTACATGGGCTTCAACCCTCTGAGCTGCTGCGACAACCTCGCCTTCCTCCACATGATGCAGCACTCTTCCGTCATCGTTCCCGACATCGAAATAGTGACCTGCGTTCACTCGGAGCACTCTGAGCCGGTCAACATTGAAAGGGTGACCAAGGAAATGTGCCACCAACCACCCCCCACAAACTACACACTAGTTGTTGTAGCGGTGTTTTCAGTATTGGTTGTCCTTGCGGTGCTGCTGGGTGTATGTTGCTGTTACAGGAGAACAAAGCACAGAAGAGGATTTCGTGCATAATAAGAATCACAATCAAAGACACGTGTGCAAACTTCTGTATACTGAAGGATTTAAATGTGAACATGTGGTCTGGTGCCATTCAGACTTCAGAACAATCTGAGGGATCGCCACTGAAAAGAATCGTCACTGATTGGCAAAAACAAGCCTTACATGAAGCAGTAGTGGAAAATAAGCAAGCAAACTACTGAAAGCAGCAGTTTATGCCAGACATTCTTAACAGATTGGACTTTTTACTGGACTTTTGCATGTCAGTTTCATGCAGCATCTGAAAGTCCCTTTTAAGGAAATGCGTCTTTCAATTTTTACGGTGCGCTCCGACAGAAGGAAAGGTGGATTTGGAAGAAATTTGGACTTTTTTTGTTATGTGCTTTTCCCAAACACTCATGACTTTAGAGACCTGAAGGAACAGAGAGAGCCAAGAAAATACCGAAACACCATCTGACCGTCTCCGTCTGGTGCATAGCTCTGAAGTCAACATTTCCAACGAACATACCGAAGTGTGGCCAGCTTGAAAGAAGCAAAATCAAACCTTTGGTTTTCTGTCTAGATACATATTTATATTTTAAACAGCACTGTTAAATGTATACCTGACACCACTTGGTGAATGTTCAGTTAATTGAAGAAGTGACACTAAAACACTTTCGGCAGACTGTAGCATCAGCAGAACTTTCAGCTAAAGTTTTCCAAAGATAAATTCACTGAAATTGTTCTCTAACTTGATACCATTCACTTATCTGTATGGTAACTATGACAAATTTCACATGGTGTGTAGGGTCATAATGTCACATCCATCCATCCATTTTCTTCTACTTATCTGGGGTCGGGTCGCGGGGGTAGCAGCTTAAGTAGGGAGGCCCAGACTTCTTTCTCCCCAGCCACTTGGTCCAGCTCCTCCAGGGGAATCCCAAGGCGTTCCCAGGCCATCCGAGAAACATAGTCCCTCCAGCGTGTCCTGGGTCTTCCCCTGGGTCTCCTCCCAGTGGGACGTGTCTGGAACACCTCACCAGGGAGGCGTACAGGAAGCATCCTAACCAGATGCCCGAACCACCTCAACTGGCTCCTCTTGATATGGAGAAGCAGCAGCTCTACTCTTAAGTGCCTCCCGGATGGCCGAGCTTCTCACCCTATCTCTCTTTTTGTATATAACTCATTTTGGCCGCTTGTATCCGAGATCTCGTTCTTTCGGTCACAACCCAAAGCTCATGACCATAGATGAGGGTAGGAACGTAGATCGACCGGTAAATTGAGAGCTTCGCCTTTTGACTCGGCTCTCTCTTCACCATGACAGACCGGTACAGCGCCCGCTTCACTGCAGATGCTGCACCTGTCCGCCTATCGATCTCTCTTTCCATTTTTCCCTCATTCATGAACAAGACCCCAAGATACTTGAACTCCTCCACTTGGGGCAGGGCCTCCTCCCCGATCCGGAGAGGGCACTCTACCCTTTTCCGGCTCAAGACCATGGCCTCAGATTTAGAGGAACTGATCCTCATCATAATGCCACGTAGAAATAAATATTGCAACTCATGAGTTCAGTCATGGGTGTCCCAAAGTGAGTGCTTTCATGTGAACTCTCTTTGTGGATCAGGAAACATTCCTCTAATTCAAGGGTGGCTTCATGGTCCACTGTTCCAGATGGTTCATGTTCCATATTTCCAATGTTCCCAGAGTCTTTAGGTTTTACAATATCCCCTGTATTCCCTAAAAAAAACAGTGTTTCGTGGTTCCTACGATCCCAAATCCTTTACTTCCAAAGATTCCATGTTCTTTGGGTCCTCTTCAATGGGTCTAAAGTAACTGATTCATAGATTATAGGGTACTCATGAGTGTCACTGGTCCTATTTTACTAGGATCATATGTTTTCCAAATCCAAATGTTCCTAAAGTCAAAGGGTTTTATTACATATTCTTACAATCACAAGTTTCAAGAATATTTTTTTCCTTTAGATACAAACTTTCTATGGATATTTAAAAAAAAAAAAAGGATCCTGGATCCTTCAGGGGTTTTTGTTCCAATGGATATACTCCAGGGTCTTAAATGTTTTCAGGTCACGTCAATCTTCAAGTTTTTAAATGTGTTTTTTAAAGGTATTTATTGCCTCCAAATAGCAATAAAACATAACTATGGTTGTAATTAGATTTTATTGTTAAACATGTGGAAATCTGGAAACATGGAACCTTGGAAGAGCAAATTTCCAAATATCTCATTTGAAGACCTCTGTTTCCAGTCGTCATGCAACATTAAGTGAGTTCTATGCCCCATTCAAAGATTAAGTACAGATATTAGAGTGGTATCAATCTTCTACATCATTGTGTGCTTCAGGAATTGAATATTTGAGCAAGATGGACATTTTAAAGTTGATTGCAACAGACAATAAACAAACTGAGGCAAAATCTGCAGCAAAACACGATTTGCCTTTGAAGCTGAAAATGAAGAAAACACTACAAGTTTGTGAAGGAAAATGCTCTTTATTTATAAAATATTAACAGATGAAGGTGTTCAAGACGGCAGTTTATTATATTATTACAACTATATAATTTATAATTTGCACTTTAAACTTCTGTGTTTGTGTGATTTGTAACTTTTGCGACTGTTGACACTAAAAGATGAATATTGTTGGTATTCTAAGCCGAAGGTTTGTAAATGTAATTTATTTTGTGAACTGTATATCTAAGCTGGACATTAGAACATTGTGTTGTTTGTGTTCATCCCAGATCGACGGTGCTCCCTCTGTTAGTCGAACAGGAAAATGTAGAAAAGTGCCATTTTGAATAATTTTTTCTGGGCTAAGCTCCAACATAAATAACTGTGATGTACTGATGTTTGTTTAAAGGAAACATTCTGAACACATTTTATAACCACAAGTAAACCTGAACTCTGAAACCCAATGACTGATTTTATTATCTACAGGTGTAACTTCTTATTATTTTACTCTTGAAGCATGTCCAGCTGTTATATTATGTAAAAAATTAAATGAATAAAACCCACCCATGATGAAGAGAACAGTTGTTTTGTTTTACAGTGGAACGTTCCTTCTTTGTATAACCCCAAAATAAAATGTAATCTTGTAAAGTCTTTGCATTCAGTTTTCTGTCCTGAGACTTTGGCGTTTTTCTTGATCTGCTTGTTCGTAGTGTGAATGTTTACGAAGCGTTCACACGTTGTGATCCATTTTCTTCCGTACCTGTTTCGGCATCTTTCTCGTTTCACAACTTCTGCTCTATTTCAACAAATCATAAATCAAAATGTTCAGCTCTTTCAGGAGAAGGGTGCTATAACTTTTGGTATTGGTGCCAACTTTAGCTTTTTGAAATATTTAGCCTTTTCTGCCATTTTTTTCTCATAGAAAATGAACTGAGCTCATTTTACATCCTTCAGATTTTTAGATCTGTTTACAGTCTTTTACTGCTCCCTTCATATTTTGTTCTGCTTCAGCTTCTTTCAGCTTCCTTGTGCAAATGTTAACTTTTTTCAGCTACTTGCAGTTCATTTCAGCCGTTTTGTGATCCTTTTAGGTTCTTTCTGCTAACTATAAACTATTTTTGTGCTTCTAACTTCTTTTATTCTAATTTAATATTTTTACGCTCCTTTCAGCTTATTTCTGCAAGTTTCAGATTTTTCTGCTATTTCAGATACTATTTAGCTGTTTTTATGCTAATTTTAGCTGTTTTGGCTAATTCCACATTTTTTGCACCCTATGTTTTTCAGCCTAATTCAGCAAAGATGTTTTCTCCTTTTCCTTCTAGAAATTTAAGCTTCTTTCTACAGTTTTAGCTACTTTTCAACTGATTTTTTTTCTTTTTTGCTAATTTCAGCCTTTTCCAGATGCTTTCCACAGTTTTTGTTCTCATTTCTGCTTCTTTCAGCATAATTGAGCAAACATTTTCTTTCTGCTTTCTTATGTTGGCTTGTTCTACCTTAGTTTTCAGCTACCCATTTAGCTTTTTTTTTAGTAAAGTTTAAGCCGTTTCAGATAATTTCAGATACAGATAACTTCATATAGGTTTAATATTTTTATGGTAATTTCTGCTACTTTCAGCCTATTAACTTGTTTATGCTAATTTCAGCTTTTTTCTGTTCCTTTCAGCTTTTTTCTGCTCTTTCAGCTACCATATAGCTCTTTTGATGATGATTTTAGCATTTTCAGCTAATTCTTGTAAAAAGTTTTTAAGCTAATTTCAATATATATATTTCTGCTTTCTTCTGCTAATTTAAGTTTGTTTTTCCTTTTCAGCTAATTTCAGCTGTTTTTCAACTAATTGCAGCTTAATTTTAGTCCCTCCATTGTTTCCATTGATCTCCATGTCAGCAGAGAAAGTATATTTTACTTCATTTTAAGTGATTCTGTTTACTCCATCTGAAAACAATCATCAAATATACATTATGAAATAAAAATTTAGTAATTATTAATAATTGTAATTATTAATATTTGTTAAATTAAAGCAAGTGTGAGGAAGAAATCAGTGCGAGAAGATTAAAAACTATTTATTTAAATTAGTTTTTTGATTCAGAACCTCCAATTGTTGCAGCTGCAACAACCAACGTTCTTCCTATAAAAACATTTTCTTTTATTAGACTGAAATGTTTTATTAGATGAATCAATTATTCAACTAGTAAACTTAAAACATTGTTTAGGTAAGTAGCAGATATGAGTGATATTTTACACCAAGCCATTAGCAGCATCTGCACTGAGCCAGACGAAGTACTTTGACATTTTGCATCTTTATTTGAATATGACAAATATAAAGAACGGTACTTTCAGTTGTTGACGTTTCACTTTCCAGAGGTGGATTTGGGCGGCCTAGGTCATGGGAAATTTATAAAATTACCACTATGGTGTTGCTTTAAGTTTCTTTGACATGGTGTAATTTGCTAAATGAGGAACATAGTAAATGATAAAAATAATATAATTCCCCCCAGCCTGGGTTATAAAATGTTTGTTTTCACTTGATAGAAAAAGAAGCGGAGACCTGCAGCCACTGGTAGTTGAGACACTTTGACCAGCGAGGATGCAGAGAGGTGTCGTCCTGCAGCGATCCCCTTTAGGTCGTTCACTCCTCGACCTGAAGAGCCTGCTCTGGGAGGTGGACTGGGAGCAGCCAGCACCAGAACTGTTCTGTTAAAAGGACAGGAAGTGGAACAGCTGACTGAATTTAAAAACCTCGGAGCAATAATTGATGACGTTTGACCTTTCAATCCAACACTGACTGTATTTACAAAAAAAGTCACACAAGCGTCTCCACCTTCTGAGTCATGTAAGGAGCTTTAATGTAGCAAACTCTCTGTGAGGTGTTCAGGTCACTGGTTCAAAGTGTTTCCTTTAATACGGTCTCACAGAGACGGGGACCAGTTGTCCCAGGTGGTCAAACTATTAAAATAATTGGTCGTCAACAAATGCAAACTGCAGATCTGTAGTCAGGCTCTGGACATAAAGGCAGCGCAGGTTTATAATGACCCAGTTCATCCACTGCAACCATTAATCAAACTGCTGCATCAGGCAGAAGACTGGTCCCTTTAATTAAGAAGAATGGAAACAAAGTCGTTCGCTCCCCTGTGAGCGTCGCCTCATAACCAAACTTTTTCATCCATCGTATTTAAAATGTTATTGTGCAAAGCTTTTTAAAAGTTTCATGGCACTTAACGTGTTTTGTATGCACGAGCCAGATGTCAAAGATGAGTCTCCAGTTTAATGGAATGTTATGGACAAAGTTAGATTGATTGATTGATTGATTGATTGATTGATTCTCCAATCGTTCAATTTTTTTTATTTTTACACATCACAACATTCACCTCGTTCAGAGGAGTGATTTGGTTTTTGTGAGTTTTGTATATTTCAAAATGTGTCCATAGAAATACTTTGAGATATGGGAACATTCAAACCTCCAAAAATCCCTTTTCTTTGAAATCTGCTTCAGCTGCTTGAGCTGCTTACATTTTATGCAACATTTAGCTGACGTATTGTTCTGTTACTTAGAGCTTTTATTCATTCAACCTTTATTTAGACGGGTTAATCCCATTGAGCCACGAGAGCTTTTAGCTAATGTTCTACTACTTTTGCTACTTGTAGCAAATGTTTTCTTGAGCTTTAAGTAAAAATACAGTTGTGCTACTTTAAACTTTTAGCTCACTTTCTGTTGCTTTTAGCTACTTTTAGCATTAAGCTACTGCTCTGCTACGTTTAGCTTCTGTACTGCTATTTTTAGCATTTAGTTATGATTTGATTATTTTTAGCTTTTACCTACTGTTGTGTTTATGCTTTTAAACATAGTTCTGCTTTTTTTTTTTTTTTAACTCCAAGCTACTGTTCAGCTACATTTAGCTGTAAGGTACTGTTACTGTATCAAGACAGCTACATTTAGCTTCTGTTATGCTATTTTTAATATTTTGCTAGCATTTGATTCTGTTTAGATTTGTACCTATTGTTTTGATACTCTTAGCTACTGTTCTGCTGCCTTTACCAACTTTTAGCTAGTTTTAGCCTTTAGCTTCCATGTTACTACTTTAGCTTTTAACTCAGTTTGACTACTTTTAGCTTTTAGCATCTATTCTGCTCTTTTTTGATATCAGATACAGGTTTGCTAACTTTAGCTTATGTTTATATGATTTTACCCTTAGGATTGTTTTTGCTACATGTAGTGACAATTTTGCCAATTGCAGCATATATTTAGCTAATTTCACTGCTTGTTTTGCTCATTAGCTCTTGTTTCGCTAATATCTGCTGTTTGAGTCATTTACACTTTAGCATGTTTGCTGCTAATTTTAGCTACTGTTCAATGTGTTGCCATTAGTTTTAGCTCGTGTTCTGTTCATTTTGCCTCCTCTTGTCTAGACTTCAGCTTCTCAGTTCCAGTGTCGTTACTTTCAGGACTCGGCGTTCACACTGATTTCTGGTTTGACTTCACTTTTCTCTGCTACTTTTCCTGAGCCGATGCATTTAAAGGAACATTTCAGCTCTTTTCACCACCCAGACTGAACTTCTTCTTCTGGGTTGGAGCTTTCATGTTCTTCTGACTTCGAGCAGCTTTATCTGATCTGTCAAACAAAAAGCTTTTAGCAGCGGTGACTCAGATCCTCCCCTTCCACCCCCTCCCAGGAGAGGCTTACTGGACCTAGTTTACTGTCAAAGTGGTACAGGAAGTCGTCCGACCGACTTCCTGTTTCACGTCGGAGAGGAAAAAGCCTCTTCATCACTGTCGAGGCAGGAAGCTGCATCGAAATGTTAGAATCAGGAGAATTTCAAAGAACCTAAACAATTTTAATTATTGCTCAGTCATGAAAGGCGGGCGATCATGCAATCATGTCTCTGTTAGCAAAATATCTCTTGAACCACAAGATAGATTTTAAGGAAACTAGAAAATAATCACTGGCTGTTTGTCTACAACTCAATAACTTCTAGTGTCAACCTGATTCAAGATGGCCGTCACAGCTAACACAGACATTGCATCATATTGAGCTGAAGTTCGGTGTGGCGGTGGCTGAGAGTCGTCCTCAACGTCGACTCTGAGTGCTAACAGAGTAAAAACTCTGGTGTCGGAGGCGGCGGGCGACGTGCACTCCTTCAAGGAATCCAGCTTTTTGGTTTTTTTTGGGTGTTGGGTCAAAGTTCTGCCTTTAATCTCAACAGATGGGCTCAAGATAAATGAGCGGTTCTGGTTTCGTTTTTCACTTCGGAGCTACAGGAAGTCCCAGCTGAAATGTTCTGATCTAATCTGGACCCGTCCAGACGGTGTTTAAACGAGGTCTCTGAACGGCTTTAATTATAAAGGGCAGCCTTTCTGCGGCCTGCAGCCGAAGGAGCCGCTGCCCACTTTATTTAGCTGTTTGTCGTCATTTAACAGCATCGCCGAGTCAGAACTGAGGCCGGAGTCCACAACATCTGTTTTAGTGGTTCTTCAGGCCTGAATGAGAATAAAACTAAAATATATATTTTTAATTTTTTTACTGTGTTAATGCTGTTTCTTGATCTTAATTACTTCCGTGTTTTTGGTGATAATTTTACTATTTTTACGTCTAAACTTTCTCAATTAGGAATCGCGTGTTTTGAGTTTGTTTTTGTGACCCTTGTAATTTCCAAAATGTCATGATAAACATGCATTTAGATTTCTTCAGTTCCTTCAAAAACTTTGTTCTCTGAAAACTTCAGCAGATCATCTGCATTTTTGTCAAAGCACTTTTGAGCTTTTTAGCTGCTGTTTTGCTAGGTGTAGCTTTCAGCTACTGTTTTCCTGACTTTTTTTTTAGCTATTGTTTAGTGTTTACCTACTGTTTTAATAAGTTGAGCTACGCTGTTGCTAGTTTACAAGTGTTTAGCTATGTTTTTGCTTCAAGCTGGTTTTGTTATAATTAGCTTTTAGGTTGTTTGGCTAAATTTAGCTTAGTGTTTCTGTTTTGCTAATTTTAGCAGTTACATTTCGAATGTTTAATTCTAGCTTTTGGCTATAGTTTTTGTTTTTTTATTTCAGCTACTGTTTTCCTGACTTTTACCTAATGTTTAGCTTTATCGTTGCTACGTTACATATTTTTAGCTATGATTTAGCTTGTTTCTGCTTTAAGCTGATTTTGCTTAGTTTTTAGTTTGCTTCACTGAATTTAGCTCTTAGCGTCTGCAGTTTTAGGTTTTAGTTATAGTTTAGCTTGTTTTACATTTTAGTTATTGTTTTTCTAAGTTTGGCTTTTAGCTTGTGTTTAGCTAATTTTGGCTCTGTTCAGCTGGAACAGTTCAGTTTCAGCTTCTCACCAGATTTCTGCAGTCATTCAGCTTTTTGCCTGGATATTAGTTTCCCTACTCAGCTTCACTTCCTGTTTAATTTTGAAATCGCTTTCCTCTCCAAGTAACTTCCTGTTTGTTTTTAATCCTCTGTTTGCTGATTGCTCCGCACTGAACTTTATTTTTTTTTAATTTTATATAAGTTTCTGTTTTTTAACATGTTTTTTCCCCCTCAGTTCTAATTTTTCTTTAAACCCTACAAATAGTTTATTAATTTATTATTATTATTATTGTCATTTTACAACCTTTCACTTTTTGCTACTATAAAATCCTATTTTAATAAAAGTGTCTTCTTCTCTGGGTTTATTTGTAAAATTTATATGTAACACAACAAAGGAAGAGAACTGGCCAATTGGATCAGAACCGTAAATGTTTCTGAGTAAGACTCCAACAGAACTTTCAGCGCCTCCATCTTTGCGTCCCTGAAGTTCTGGCAGGCTCAGTTTATTTTTCCATCAGGCCTCCGGGGAAAAGTGAAAAATAGACAATAATGGAGGCTTCTTGGGGGAACCGGGTCACCATCGGTCGCCATGTTCCTGTCCACAGTGGACCCATCAGAAGGTTCTGCTGGGCCAACTCCACCAAAAGGCATCATTTCCCTTCAAATACTCCTGTTTTCCACCTTTTATTTTTGTTTGTGAGCAACGACAGAATCACAGGAAGAACATTTCTGTGGTTCCTAAAGTGGAAACAGACCTCAGTCACTTTTCCTCTGTGAGCAGGCGCTGACTCATAATTAGACCTGGACCTGGGTCCGGTCCTGCTGAGATCAGAAGAGCCGGGCGGATCAAAGAGCAGGTGGTCACCGATGATCCACCGGAGGGGAAAGTGAGAGATGAGTCTGAACATCTGCAAACAAATAAAAACATCTTTAGATCCTTTATGTTCAAAATAATCTTTAGACTCCTGAAAACAGAACTTGAGAAGCTCTGATTGTATTAAAAAAATAAGTATTTTGTTGTTTTAGTACATAAACTTAGTTATCTTCGAGTGACGTTTGAATCAATTAGTTCTGGCTTTTACACAAGTTTATGGTGGCTGCACTTTGATTAGAGGTTTTGTGCGTTTCACAATAAAATAATTTAAATTTAAAATTACCAATAAATCCAAAATGACACACCCCCCACCCCCCCAATGTTCCAGTCATAAAGTAAATAGATTAAATAAGATAAGACAACTAGAGGACCACTTCCTGTCCCGTCTCTCTTCCATCTGTGATGTCATGGAGGAGCAAAGATGGCGTCCAAAGAGAACAATGGCTCACAGCCGACAGCAGCTATTTGATTAACAGCAAGCACAACTGGATATTTTCACAATATATTAATAGAATTGATAATCATTCCCATCAGGTGGTCTCTGGCTCATCAGAATTTCATTACTGAACTTATGAAGTCAAAGAAAAATGGCCGCCACAGCTAATCAACCTTAGCAAAATCCCACAAAATTAGCTAGAACTCAAAAATGTTTACAAATACTGGGCTAAAATTTGATGTGGTAGTAGCTGAGAGTCATGCCCACCACATACAACCTTGACAATAACACTTGGAGTCACCCCTGGTTGTCTGTTAGCAAAATATCTCATGATCCACGTACCGGACAGATTTTATTAAAACAAAGTAATTATCGGATGGAAAACTGATTGAAGTCAGTGCAGTTTAAAATGGCTGCCACAGCTAATGCTCTAACAAACACAACTGACAACTCCATAAATTTAACATAAAATGAGCTCCAAATTGGTGAGGTAGTAGCTGAGAGTCATCCACAACATTTAGGTTGACAAACTGAGCAAAATACAAATAACTTCCTTTGAGGAATGTTCGGCCATTTTGATTTTTAAAACTCAGTTTTTAAACCACTAGGGCTGGTTCTCCAACACAGGGCTCTCTGCAGGCTTGTTGGTATTGGGGTTGCCAGATAGGAAATGACAATATATCATCCTGCCGCTTTAACACTGAAGTATTTTGATCCAAATTATGTTGGATCAGACGAAGAGCTGCTTAATTAAATAAAAACAAAGTTTTTATTATTTTTGGTGAAAGGAGATCCTCAAACTGTTTTATATTTGATTTACCCTAAAACTAGCGTATAAATACAATTATATCTGGCAACACTGATTGGCATAACAACGTCAGCTACATGGGCAAACACGTTGTTTTATTTTACTAACAGGAAAACAATTTAAAAACTAATTTAGTTTTTTATATTTTAGCTAAAACTAAAAACCTCAGAGTGGACTAGATCAAGGGTTCATCCTCTGGGGAGCGCATATCTGTAAATTAAGATATTATTTATGAATGATGTCATCATAGCTGAAAGAAACGGCTAAAAAAAGGAATGCAACTTCTATGAAATTATATTTTCCTTTTCTTTTCTCTGGTAGAACTGCGTTGCATTCAGCACATACCAAACGGATACTAATGTACACACAGTGTGTGGTGCTGTCCTGGTGGTTCTGCTTCATGTTGGGAAACCGTCTCAGGGAGTATCGGAGGGAAGACGGATGTGTGCGCGGCCCTCTCCATCTTGGTAACGGCTGACGGTGGTGTGAACTGCAGACGAACAAATTGGAAGCAGACGGAGTCCAATTCTTCATCTTTAGTCCCACTCGGTACTCACTGTCCTGTTTTATCAGCAGCAACCGCAGGAAAGGTCAAAGGTCACATTCTTTTCGGCAGTGACACAAGCTTTATGAACGCTGAGATGTGTTTTTAAGCCTTGACGTGAGAATCCAAACAAACTGAGCTCTTAGAACCGTGATACCATTCATCTGGAAAATGTTCCTGAAATGATTAAAACTAGAGAAATGTCTTTTCCTGTAAAAAAAAAAAAAAGCAGAATGCTTACTGCTAAAATATAGTGAAAAGTTGAGAAAAAGCAGCTGAAATGTGTAGAAAAAGCTGAACAGAGTAGAATTGACAGCATAAGTTGAAATAGGCAGAGAGACGCTGGAAAGTAGGGCTTAATTTGAGTTGGATCCTGCTGGAACGGGATCTGGGAACTCTTATTTTGACAGGGTGCGTTTCGGTAACTGTTTGCTTGGATCTGGCAACTCTCAGGCTTACTAATAATAAAGTTATAAACAAATTTGACTGAACTAATAAAACTTATATTGGACATGTAATCTGAATATAATTATATAAACACTCATTTTAAACACAACAGTCACTTATGAGCTTCTTATTGTTACATAAGAGTTGCCTCTTCAAGTAAGCATTTCCACTTCTACCCTTAAAAAAATTTCGCCCCTGGGGGAGCGAGGTTAGAATGCTTGAGAGAAGCGGAGCATGCTCTAATAAGGAGAGAGCTGTTGGTCAGGCTATTTCTTGTTATTCTCTAAAATAGTTATTGAATCAAATGTTTACTTATGAAGGTAAACGTAGATGTTTAACAACCCGTTAAAATACACCAGAATGCAGGAAATGGTGTCTATTTTATTCAGAATTTTCTAGGGGAGGACCCCCATTCCCCATTTGCATTCCAGCATTGTTTGATTTACAAATTAAGCACTGCTGAAAAGATTACAAAAAAATCGGAAATGAACAAAAATAAACAAACACAAATCCAGTTGTTTTTGTATTGAACGTTTTTTGAAACAGAAGTTCAAACTGAAATGAGCAGAAATTGGCCCAAGAGCATAAAAAAGTTGAAATTATTCAAAAGAACCACAAAGGCAGAAATTAGCAAAAGAATAACAGAACATTTTTAAAATTAGCAGAAAACAATTGAATTTAACAGAAAGAAGCTGAAAAATCAGTGCTTAAGTTGAGCCGGATCCTGCGGGAGGATCTGGGAAGTCGCCTATTTTGACAACTGTTTGCTTGGAACCGGTAACTTTCAGGCTTACTAATAATAAAGTTATGAACAAATTGGACAGCCTTGAACTAATAAAACCAATATTGGATATGTAAACTGCAAATAATTACGTAAACACTAATTTTAAACACAATAGCCACTTACAAGTTTCTTAATGTGACATATGAAACATGTTTCTTAATGAAACATATGAGCTGCCTCGTCAAGTAAGCATTTCCACGTCTACCCTTAAAAAATCTCCGCACCTAAAAGACTGGTGGGAATGAGTGCCGAGCTAACCAGTTATTCATATACAGGCAGCCGCCATGAACAGACGGAGGAGTCGCCTGGAGGTTTCACATGTGGAGTCAGACAACAACGAGCAACATGCCACGTTAGCAACACCGCAACATTCTACGTTATCAACATGCTACGTAAGCAACACACTACGTTAGCAACATGCTATATTAGTAACATGCTATGTTAGTAACATGCCACGTTAGCATCACAGCAACAT
>NC_056511.1:6218783-6279360 GCF_014905685.2 Nematolebias whitei | reverse complement strand
GTAACATGCTATGTTAGTAACATGCCACGTTAGCATCACAGCAACATGCTAGGTAAGCAACCCACAACGTTAGCCACACGCTATGTTAGCAACATGCCATGTTAGCAACATGCTATTTTTTTTAAGCAACATGCTATGTTAGCCGCATGCTATATTAGCTACATGCTAGGTTAGCAACATGCTGGCTAAACTAAACAAGTAAACTAGCATGTTGTTTTGTAATGTTCTACATGAGTCCATGTTAAAGTTGGTTACAGGTTTTATTCCTGAAACAACATGAAGTGGTTGTTAAACTCTGCTCTGTAGTTTATGGTTTGTACAGAAACATGTAGGAGTTTCCTCCATCGTGTGTCATTTATCATCATGGGGCCCAGTGCAGCATTCCTCCAGCTGGACTTTATTTGATTTAATGCCTGCTTGCTCTTTACTCACAGGATTACTCTCCGTCTCACTCACGAACCTCACAGTTGCTCATTGCTAATGGCGAGACGATGCTGACTAAATATTTATTAAATCTAGACGCGTTTCATGATAAAAGCTCACGATCGTTTGTCATACGGTGCTTTTTAAGAGACGCAATATTTGTTGCAGTTTCTGGTTTGAATGGGGTTTTTCTTTCAGGGTTTAAAAAAGGCGACACAAAGAAAATATATTCTTTCAACACCTGATTAATTTATTGAAAATGGTGATTAGTCGTATGTTTTTGTTTTTGCCCCTCCAGGCCGTGGTCTCGGACTGTCCTGTCCATAAGTTTTTTTGATTTTATTAGTCATAAACTTGTTTCTACCAGAATTTTTTTTTAAATAAGAAGGACATGACCTCATTTAAACTGCATGCAGCAAAAATGTTGGTTTGTTATAAACCAAGTCAGATATTTTAGTTTAGCAAAATTAATTAATTATTCAAAAGTTTATGATAGTGAAGGTTTCTTTGATGTTTTTTTTTCTCTTAAAAGCCTCAAGTTTCATGAAAGTTCCTGTTTTTAGAAACGTAAATGGTGTTCATGAAGGAGCTGTTCCTAAACAAAGCCACATGTCTTCAGGTTGAGGTGGACCAACCAGAGTCCACGAGCCGGATCTGAGCCCGGGGGAAGTGGATCACTTTCAACATGAGAGGCAGCACGGAGAGCACAGTAAGGTTTTTAACCCCCCCCCAAAAACCCAGCATGAAACCTGGCTCCTGAATGTGTTCATATCTGCCAGGAGTCGTCCCATAAATTCAAGCTGACCATGTTTACAGATGTAAGATGGTACAGAGGTGAAAATGGCTGTGCTCATTTTTGAACAAATGATGCATTTAAAAGTAAAACGACCAGTTAAAGAAATTAACCTGCACCGATGAGCTTTCTCAGCCTCCTGAGTCTGGATCAGGACGGTTTATTGGAGAACATATTACCAGACTATAAAGGTTTCAGAAATCTCCTGTTCTTTATCAGCTACATTAGGTCCTTTTATCCTAACTCATAATTCATGACCGTTCAGTCAAAATTTGATTCAAATCTCTGAAACTGGGATGAAACGTTGGATCCACCCTTCTTCTTCTGGAGTCAGATGGTGGGGACAGCATCTTGAGCAGGGAGGACTCCAAGTCATTCCCAGGTGAGGCAAGAGACACGGTTTCTCCAGCGTCTTGTCTTCTCGGGGGTCTCCTCCCAGTTGAACACGTCCAGAAAACCTCCCTAAGAAGCCGTCCGGGGTGGGGGTGGGGGGGACATCCTCACCAGATTCCCAAACCCTCAACGGGCTCCTCTGGATGTGGAGGAGCAGATTCTACTCCAAGTCTTTCCTGATAACTGAACTTCTCACCCTGAGAGTCCAGCTAACCTGCAGAGAAAACTCATTTCGGCCGCTGGTATCCATGATCTCATCCTTTCAGTCTCTACCCAGAGTTCATGATCGTAGGTGAGGGTAGGAACGTAGACCGGCCGGTAAACAGAGCTTCTCCTTGCAGCTCAGCTCCCTCGTCACCACAACGGACCGGCACAATTACTCAATAATGCGGAAGCTGCACTTTTGCTCTTCTTCCCTCACTTGTGAACAAAACCCAACATACTTGAACTCCTCCACTTGAGGCAGAACCTCACCCCCAACCTGGAGAGGACCCTCCTCCAACTGAGGACCAAGGCCTCCGTCTTAAACCTGAGGCCCAGCGGGTCATTTTGAACCAAGGGCAGCAGGAAGGTTCAAGACCATTTTTATTAGGGGTGCACCGATTGCAGTTTTCTGGCCGATCACCGATTTCTAAAAAGTCTGACCTGCCGATAACGGTTTTGAATAAGCGACACCGTCAGGTGTTATAAGGTCACAATGCACCTTCAATTTTCCATTTTTAATTTATTGAAAAATATACGCTTGAACAATATTCTAGAAACAATATAGTTGTTTTAACTGGCCACGGGGTAGTGCTCTGAAATATAAATCAAGTTCAGACAATTGTTAAAACAAAAAAAATAAAATAAAAAATCGGTAAAATCAGTTTCTCATGCAAGTATCGGCCGATTTCCCCAACTTAAGGAAATCGGGGCCGATTTATCGGCGCACCCCATATTTTTATATTCGAGCCATATTGTTGTACTGGCTCCCAGTTCACTTTCCTTTTAAAATCTTTCTGTACGTTTTTAAATCTCTGAACAGTTCTGCCCCCTCCTATCTCACTGATCTGCTGCAGCCATATGTCTCACAGCTTTCTCTGAGGTCAGCAGACCAGATGCTTTTATTGGTTCCAGGAACTTAAGCTCAGAGGTGACAGAACCTTCTCTGTTGCAGGTCCAAAACTGTGGAATGAGTGACCACTGCATGTCAGGCAGGCTCCCTCTCTCACTGTTTTTAAGTCTTGTTTGAAAACTCACTTTTATTCCCAGGTTTTTGACACTGTGTGAGTTGATTTTAACTCGTCTGTATTCTATAATGTTAGTCATTTAGTTTCTTATCTACCCGTTTACATCTATGTATTTTATGCCGTGTGCTTTGCTTGTTTGTTCTTGCTGTACAGAACTTTGGTTGGCCTTGTTGCTGTTTTTCAGTGCTCTATAAATAAATGCCACAACAAAACACACAACTTACCTTTAAAATGTACAAGTTTTACTTTTTTATGAGAAAAGAAGCAGAATACGTGATTTTGTTGTTGAAACCAATAAAAATACAACCTGTAAACCATCATGTTCTACTCAGATTCAATGTTTTCAGCTCATCGTCTAGTTTGAAAAAGATTTTACGTTTGGTGGAAATCCTCATCGCAGCTTCTTTGAACTCACATCTTCCATAAAAAATGTACTTATTTATTTTCAGGTTACACTGAGAGGTGTGAATCCGCCCTGCAGGTCTCGGTTCTGGTTTCTTGCAGAAAATAAAAATCTGCTCCAGCTTCGTTTAGTTTTCTGAATCACGTTCTCCAGGACTTGAAGGGATGTGAAGTGGACCCAAATCCTGCGCTTTATAAACCTGCAAAGCCTCTTAAGGTCTGGCAGGTTGCAGGTTTGAACGCCGGGGTGTGTTTGCAGAGGCTACCTTCCAGCTGCCTGGAGCTGAAACGAATCCTTTCGCCTCGCTCGCACGGTCGGCCATAAAACAACACGTGGGCCGTAAGTTGTGGGGAGGAAAAGTGTCAATATTTTACACGCTCAGGGGAAAAACATTGCATTTTTGTCTGCGGGGTCAGAGGCCTCGAACAAATCCTCCAGGGGAGAAGTGCAGAAGGGCTACGGCCGCTCGGGGGGGCTGGAGGCGGCGGCCTCGTCGTTGCTGCTGTCCACCTCCTGCTCCATGGGGCTGTCCTCCTCCAGCTGCTGGCTCGTGTAGTTGGTGATCTCCAGGAAGCCGCTGGGCTCCACCACCACGTTGGACTGGCTGGAGTCCGGCAGGATGGAGAACTGAGGGATCACCTGCGAGGAGCGGAGGGTCAAAGGTCAGAGCTGACAAAACAATGTGTGATGCGTTGGGGACGACTCTCAGCTACTACCACGTTGACTTTAGCTCCGGATTTGACTGAGTTAGACCCATCTTTGTGTTAGCTACAGTGAATCAGCTGCAGCAGCCATCTCGAATCAGATGGACTCCAAATATCTGAGTGGTTCATGAGATATTATGCTAACAGACAGCGTTGACGCCTAACAGATGCGACCAGAGTATATGATGGGTATGATTCTCAGCTACTACCACACCAAATTTTAATATTTGTAACAATGACTGAATTGCAAACATTCATGTTTGTGTTTTCTAAGAGTTTCATGAGATATTTTGCTAACAGACAAACACAAGCAGTTACGTTTGCCCATTCTCATGAGATTTACAGAGACACTGACACAACGTGGTCTGTGTTTTCAGCAGGATTTAAGAAAATAAAATGAAAAGACAAACCATACAGACATTTAAAGTCACAGCAGCTTCATAGAAAAGTTCTGAACCCCGGGCCGGGTCGATACGGACCCAGCTCCTGGTTCAAGAGGAGCTGAATCAGCGGAGGCTGCTCCTGATGGGAGCACCGTTTGAGAGGGGAGGTGCTGAACACTTTGGACCGACTGCGCTGAGATTATTTACAAAAACTGACACACTGGTTTGTATTTATGCTTTTAATCTGAAAGTATTTGGGAAAGGACTTCCTGCAGTCAGAACGACGTCCGGACCTGCAGAGTTTAGTAATGAGACTCACCTCGATGACTTCCAGGTCTTCTTTGCTCCTCTGTGCCGTGAGGCCCTGGAGGCAGCTGAAGTGCTGGGCCTTCACGCCGGCCCCCGAGCTGCTGATGAACTGACCCGGGTCCAGAGTCCTCGACACGGTCCGGACCTCCAGGGCTTTCCCCAGAGGGCCGCAGTCGCTGGAGGAGTCCACCACCATGGCCTCCGTGCTGGCGTCTATCTCCGCCTCCATCATGGAGATCTTCAGAATGTCCGACACCGACGGCTTGTCCCCCGAGGGCCCCGAGCCGGACTCGGGGATCAGCTTGGCGGCAGCCTCCCCGCTGCTGAAGACCGGCGGCGAGTGGTGCGAACCGCCGAAGGTGATCTTTGTGACGGTGGCGCTCTGCGTGATGATCGGCTGCTGAAGACAAACGCCACAAATCATCACGTTTGATGCAGCAGCTGTTTCCTGATTTTAGCTTCTTTATTTAAAAAAAAAAAAAAATCAAACCAATTCTGAACACTTTGATCTTCTTTAGCTGTTTACGGGTCAAAATGTTCGGCTCAATCAGAACCAGTCAGCTCGGATCGTCAGTGTTCGTAACTTTAATACTTAAAAAAACATTTAAAATCTTAATTAAAAACATTCTGCTCATAGAAGTAGATCTAATTCAGTCCAAACATTGTTCTGTGAAACCTGTTTCTGCAGATTGGCTGTTTTTGTCTTGTGCTTTTTAGCTTCTGCCTTGTTAACTTGGAATTTTAGCTATTGCGTTGCAGTTTTAGGATTTTAGCTACTATTTAACAAATTTTAGCTCTTGGCTATGGCTTTGCTATTTTTAACAACGGTTTTGTTACACTTAGCTTTCAGCTACTGTTTTGCTACATTTAGCTCTTAGCTACTGAATATCTACATTTAGCTTTCAGCTGCTGTTTTGCTACACTTAGCTTTTAGTTATTTTACTGATTTTAGCCACCGTTCTGCTTGACTTAACGTTTATTATTCAATAATTTCAGCAGTTTTTCAGCTGAGTTCTGTGTCCAAACAGAAAAAGGAGTTTCTGTAGTTCTAATTCATTTAAAGTTGTAAAAGTGGAAACAGAAACAGCCGAAGAGCCTTCAGCTGCTTTCAGCTGATGATTAGTTGTTGGTTCATTGTAAACAGAAAAATTATTTATTATCGTCTCTCTGCCTCCATCGGCTGATGTGAGGCCTGGGCGGAGACTCAGGTGTGGCTTTCGGCTGCAGGCGGGGCTGAACTCACCTGGCTGGATGCCGTCTTCTCGGTGCTGATGGGGTGGTGGGCCTGCAGGGGAGGAGGGTGGGACATGGGCATGTGCAGCGGTCTGTGGAGGGAGGTGGGGGCGTGCTGAAGCTTCGGGAGCTGTGGCGTCACCAGAGGCTTGGTTGGCGTGCTGGGGGTCGCGACCTTTGTGGAGGCCAGAGCCGGGGCGGAAGACGGCCTGTCTTTGGGGCTCTGAGTTAAAGTCTGAGGTCTGGGCGGGGTCTGGTCTCGAGGTTTCAGAACTTTTTTCATTAGAGGAGGAGTGGAGGAGGAAGGTGAAGGCTGAGGTGTGCTCTGCAGCTGCGGTGGCAGGGGCTGCAGGGCGGGGGCGGAGCTGCGCTGACTCGGCTCGGACCGGATCAGCGGCTGAGCCGCTGCAGGCGGAGCCGTCTGTTTGACGGGATCCGACGCCAACTGCTTGGACCGGTAGAACAGGCCCGTCTGGGGGTCCAAAGTGTCCCCCTCGAGCTCGGCCACGTCCAACACAGTGTCCGTTTTACCGAGGCCGTCAGCGGGCTGAAACCAGACAGAACACAGATTATTAAAGGAGACCACTTTCGCGGGTCGCCTTGGTCCATTCAGAACTCACACCGAGGCGGCCAGAAGAGTCAAAGTCCTGGACTGAGTGTGTGAGGGAGTCTTGGTTTGGGGACACTCGTCAGCAGCTATCACATGTCTGAGCTCAGTAGCTGTAGATCTGACCGAGTTGTAGCTATTACTGTGTTTGTTTGTTTGTTTGTTGCGTTTGGATCAACAAACAAAAAACAACACTGTAAAGTCACGTCACTGTAACCTCCTGAACCACTTTCACTGAAGCCACGGCTTCATGTTTTCAGCCGAATAAAAAGTTCTCATGAAAATGTTTTCAGAGGAGAAGCCAGAGAGGTTTGTGGTTCCGAAAAATTCAGCTTAAATTCAGCTCACCTCTTTGTTGTGATGCTAAAGCAGAACTACTGAACCAGTCAGGTTACCGGGGTTCATCTCTGCTGATGGCGTTGTAGCCGAAACGACGTAATGAGTGATTACAGAGCATGACTCTCAGCTACTACCACACCAAACTTTAGCTCAACATCTTTTCTTCAGCTGTGACGGCCATCTTAAGTCATTAAACCCTAAGGTTAGTCAGTTGTAGGTGTACGACTAATTACTTTCAGCAATCATCGTTAAAGTTTGTTCAGTGGTTCATGAGATATTTTGCTAACAGACAATATCGCCTGTCCTCTCCTTTCAGCAGTGAGCGATAATTAATGACAGACATGAGGCTGGATTGATTTTTCTTTGCACAGATGCAGAATCGACTTTTTATTTTTGCTGGTTTGACTCAAAATAAACTCACCGGGTGAGACGCCACGACTGCAGCGGAGGGTTTGGTTGCCACGGTAACCTGGCCACCGCGAGATACGACCACGCCACCTTCCTTCGAGGGCTCCCCCGCGCCGCCGGTTTTACCTGGATGGATTCACAGTCGGGCTCGTCAGGTGACAAGAGTCACACGCTCACAATCGTTTGTGGCACAAAAAGAGAAGTACGTCCACCGTGTGCCAGCCTGAGGTTTCGCTACGAAACTTGGCTCTTTCTGCTGAACTCGTCCGCGGTCGGGCCAAAACAGGAAGTGGGAGGAGTTAAGGCTATTTTTAGAAGTACCTGCTGAGACAGGTCCAGCGCTGGGCTCAACCACTGAGGTCGACGGTCTGGGTGGCTCCGGACCGGGCTTCTCCTGTGGGAGCTGGATCGGTACCACCATCTGACTGAGGTCGATGGTGTGCTGCTTGGGTTTGGGTTCAGCCTTCTCCTTCGCTGCTCCGAGAAAAAAGAAGCATTTCAAAAATAAATAAATAAAAATCTGTCATCCGGTATTCAGTTTCAGACGGATCACCTTCCCAGAGTCGTCTGACCGATTCCTATTTTCTGGACTTTAAAGTGATAATCCAGATATTTTGTAGAGGGTTCTGAGCAGCTAATATCTTACCTGTTGTAGGTAGAGTTTTGCTGTAATTCACAGCAGTGTCAACGCATCGACACTATGGTTATCTTTTCTATTTTTCTGTATGTTTGTTGCAATCGATGCACTTCTGCACACTTAGTGCTGTTTTAGCTATTCATAAACCAAATTTCATCTGAAGATGTGCGCCATGCCTTCAGTTTTTTTGTTTACTTATATATATATTTAACTTTATTTAAAAATGTTTTTCCATTAGAAATATATTAAAACCTCGTCAGTTCCTTTGAAAACACGGTTCTCTTAGAAATCTGCTTCAACATACTCGTATACTTTTAGCTTTTTATGCTACATTTAGCCTTTGGCAAGCATTTAGCTACTTTTAGCCAGCTTTTTGATATTTTTAGCTCATACCAAGCCTTTTGCTACTTTTAGCTTTTAGCAAACGTTTGATCATTTTTAGCCAGCCTTTTGATATGTTTACCTATTAGTCAGAATTTTGCCAAGTTTAGCTTTTAGCTAAAATGTTTATGTTTTTAGCATTTCAGCCAGCACTTTGCTACTTTTAGCTTTGTGGACTTTTTGCAAAATTTTAGGGTTTAGCTAGCATTTTGCTACTTTTACTCTTTACCTAACTTTTTGTTTCTTTTAGGTTTTTAACCAGCCTTTTGCTTCTTTTGGCATTTATCCAGTATATTTTGTTATTTTAGCATTTTTTTAGTTGCCATTCGGCGCTCGATGTTTACTCAATACGTTTGCAGAAAATGCAACTTCTCTAGTTTACACAGATTATTTTTTTAGAAGGACAAACAGCAACAGAAGCAATTAGCTGTAGCAATTCCAGTGCAGCCAAGGGCACTTATAGCTGTTCTATCATAATATTTTCTCCCAGAACAACGTCGTAATACAAAACTTAAATCAATGTATGAGTTTATAAACCGTGTTTAGACAAACCACTGAGAAATTCTTCACACTGGATTTGTTTTAAGACTATCTACTTGTTCTTGTCCCACTCAGACCAGCTGTTAGTTTGTTAATCCAGTCCAAATTCAGGTCATTCTATCTACAACAGGTAAGATGTTTATTGCTCATTCCTTAGAACTCTCATTAAAAAAGAACTGAACTTTCCCTTCGACCTGGAGATTATCAGGTGTTAAAACCTGAAGAGTCCCTGCTGAGCTCATAACACACGAACAAGGTTATCACTTTTGTTTCTCATTTTAGTCGAAACCGGCGACGGTTGTTAGGAGTAAAGACGCTGTAAACAAGTAAACAAGGATGTAAACAAGTAAACAAAGCCACCTGGATCTGTTCGTGTGACAAATCTAAAATTACTCGTGCTCGGTGCTGCGCAGGCATCGAACCAGAGGAGGTTTGTTGGTGGGCGATAATGTTTTTGCCCTCGTCTGTGAGACCAAACGTTTGTTTTTAATATGAGCCAGTTTTCTGTGAAGAGCTGATCCTCTTTACAGACAAGGAAGACTAATATGAGTAACAACGGGGATTATTTGTGTTCGGGGTGGGCGTGTTGATCGCGTCACGCTGCAACAAGAATTTACCCCGTTCAGGGGATTTTTAAAAACAAACGTCACTAGTAGCTGTCGAATCGGTACACGTGTTTGACTCCAGTTAGGTGTAAAACCTTTTCCTCCATGAAATATGGAAGTCTTTTTGTTTGTGCATTGATAAAAAAAAAATCCTGTTCCACTGGTTTGTAGCTCATTGAGCTCACGCAGAAAGAAGTTTTTGTTCACGTGTGATCATAAAAGTCTCAGAGCAGAGAAGACGAGGATGAAGTGCTCCTGCGAAGGGATGTACAGTTCTCCTGCGGTTGTTTACATGTAAACAACGAGCCTCAGCGTGCTGACAGGCGGTAAAAGCACCTTTAGGCTTGACGCAGCGCCTCACCTGACGTCTGCTGCAGCTCCACCAGAGCTCTGATGGTGGAAGTGGCCGACTGGGATTCCCCTCCAGTTACCTCCTGGTAAATAACAGCTGGGCTGGACTCCACGGACACTTCCTGTTCTGTCCAATCCTGCTCCCTGCAGGACAGAACGTGCACGACAGCCGGCGGCTCTGAGGACGGGCAACAAAGTGGGACAACTTTTAAGGAAACCTCACAGATGTACAAACGTACCAGGACTGAACCGGGTCAGAAAGGAGGATCATCCAGCTACCAAACAGCTTCTAATTATTAACCACCGCCATTCAAGACAGAAAATCACTGGCTGTTTATGTTTAACCTCCAATTCAAGATGGCCGCCACAGCCAACTGACCTTAAAAACACAAAAATGTCTCTAACTCAGTAAACGTTACAGACACTGAGCTAAAATCTGGCGTGGCAGTAGCTGCGAGTGATTCGTGACATATTCTGAGAGCAGAGCTGCGTTTAAAACTAAAAGTACGTTCTTTTACGGAATGCCAGTTTTTAAAAGTAAAAGTTACCGTATTTTCCACCATACTCGTCGCACCGCCCTAAAAGTCACATCAGTCCAAATATGTTTAATAAAGTGGAAAAATCCATGAATACATCGCTTCGCCGTGTACGTCGCATCTATTACGCGTCACCGCTGACAACTGGAAATGTGGGCCGGTGATGAAAAAAAAAAAATCGATGGGCTGCCAAATGGCGGCCGCGGGAGCGTGCACGGGAGGACTTTAACAAGATTAACACTTAAAACAATTATTTGTTTAATCGAAATTATATCAAAGGTGTGTCTCTCAGTCTAACTTTTGCTTAATAAATGCACTTTGAGTCAAATCTGCTGCATTTCAAAAGCCGATATGTGGAAATAGGCGCGTGCACCAGAGGACTCGCTGTGCATTTCTTTGAAATTTAACAAGATAACCACCTAAAAACAATTGTTTGTTTGCTCGAAACTTTAATAAAGTTGTGTCTCAGTTGAACTTCTACTTAATGAATGCACTTCAATGGTCAAATTAGCTGCGTTTCGTCGGGGCGGTGCAGTGAAATGAAGCTGATTTGACGGTTGCTCCAGGTGAGCTGGACGAAGGTGGCAGGCTATGGCAAGACGATTGTGTCATTAATAGTCACTTTTACCTATTACATGACACAACGGCATGCCATATTACTTGAGTGCCATCTAGCGGCTGAAAATGGTAGTGTTCAATATCTTCGGTCAGAATTAATGAAAACGGTCATAACTCAGCCAAAATTTTGTTTATAAATATGGAAAAAAACATAAATAAGTCGCAGGGCATGAAAATTATGCAAAAAAACGTGATTTATAGGGCAAAAAATACAGTAATTGTATCTCACTGGTAGAGCTGGTTTGATTTTATCTGAGACTTTTGATTAATTAAAAAAATATTATCAACTATTCACACGAACTGGTGATTATAAGTTTGTGGCAAACAGCAGCCGATCAGAGAAGGACTTTATGTCCTCCATTTTAAACTCATTTTTCTCTTTCAGAGCTGCATCCAGTAAATAAAAACAGACACTTATTTTAAAACTACTGCTAATGCTCAGACAACGATGTGGACCCAGCACCAACAGAACCTTCACGGTTAAAAAACAGGTTTTTAGAGGAGAGTGTACCCTGAGTGCTGCTCTGGGAGGCCTCGCCGGTCAGGCCACCGGCCTCCGTCAGGCTGCTGGTCTCGTCCCTTTTTGATCGGTCCGGGCCGGAGGTCAGACCCTGACTGACGTCGGCGGAGCGGGTCACCTGCTGCAGGGTCTCAGTGACGAGCTGCCGGGTCTGCTCGCTCACCACCGCCGTCTGGAAAACCGGTTTAGGCTTGATGAGAACCTGAAGGGAGAGGCAGAAACAGGACCTTCAACATCCGGCGTCGTGTTCGTTTGGTCGACACCAGGATCTGAATAAAACTCACAGTACTGTTGTTCTGCGTCAGGCAGTGAATTAAAACGGTAAACGCTTATAGGTTTTGATGGACAAAGAACTCCAGAGCCCAAGTCTGAACTTTCTGTATCTGGTTCTACCACAAACCCCCGGTGTTAAAGCAGATTCTTGAAATTTCAATAAATCTGGTCATTTTGGTCGTCTGGCAGCTCCAAGGACGTTTCACCACCGTCCCGTGTTTAAAGTTTAACGTTCCACGGTGGTCGATATCAGCCAATTAATCTATTTCTACCAAAAACATACAGAAGCGTGATTTTCTTGTGCCATTTCCCTCCTAGTAGATAACTCATTGAACAACCTCAGTTTGTAAAACTGGTTTAATTCTGACCAGATCGAGCATTTTTAGATTGTCACGTTGAATAACACGAGAAACTTTGACTCATTTTAAACCCGTTTTATTCAGTTCTGATCTTCGTAGCTGGTTTATCATCAGAACTCGTTAGCTACTCAAATAATCCAACTGTTATTTGGCTAAAAGAGCTTTTTAGAGCGCTTCGCTCCCCGTTCGCTGCAGGTTTACTTGTGGTTCCTAGAGTTTCCAAAAGCAGAATGGGAGGCAGAGCATTCAGTTGTCAGGCTCCTCTTTTGTGGCTCGAACTTCCAGTTTCTGTCCGTGAGGCTGACACCTTGTCTACTTTAAGACGACACTTAAGATTTACCTTTTGATAAATCCTATAGTTAGGGTCGGCTTGGGTTTCCTGAGCTATCCCTTAGCTCTGCTTCTATAGGCTTAGACTGTCGGAGGACAAACTGATCATGTTTCCTCACTCTGCTTACTTTACTTTACTCGATATATTGATTACGTTTGTATTTGTAAGTATTTCTATCATTAACGTGTTTTTGTCTTTCTTAACCATATACAACATCCTGACCATAGAAACTACATCTGGACCAGTCACTCTGTGTTTGTCTGTCTCTCTCTAACCCCAGCTGGTTGAGGCAGATGACCACCCATCCTGAGCCCGGTTCCGTTTGTGCTGGAGGTTTTTTTCCCCGTTCAAAGAAGAGTCATTCCTTCCCACTGTCGCCTACATCCAGCTCTGGATTACAGATTGTGACAAAGTGAATATTTAATATAATCTGCTGGTTTCCTTAGCTTGATAACTTTTACTAGTTGGTATTTTATAACGTATGTGAATGTTTCTGCCCTGAGAGGACTTTTTGTTGTGAATTTGAATTTATAAATAAACTGAACTTAAAGCTGCCATTTAAACGTCATTTCTGAGAGTCGGCGGTCCAACTTCGGCTGCTGTGATGTCATGGATAGGAATAAAAATCTGTTGAAATCGGTGCCGTTTTTGTCACAGATTTATATTTTTGGTGCAGACGGTGACAAAACAAGTTCTTAATAAGAAGTTTCTTGGGTTTTTTTCTTCTGCAGAGTTAAGCAGAACTGCTTTAAGGTTCCACTGAAACAGAGGATTGGATCATCACTGTGGGCGGCTGAAACCGTCACACTGTAGTTAAACATGCTGCTCAGTCTCCCCCCATGACTGAAAACTCGACTAAATCTAGACCGAAGAGATAAAAGTTAAAAACATACCACGAAAGAAAGAATAACATCTTCATCCAGCAAAACAAATTAATTTCAATCGTTCAAGCTAGAATGGTTAAAAAACACCATTAAAAACTTGAATAATGGATTTTAACGCATCCATCATATATACCGCTGTGTCTTATAGTTATCTAAACAAAGTTTAGAAAGAAATGGGGAAACTTGGGGGGTTTAGTAGAAGCAGCACATGTGAAGTAGTGGTTTCTTTTATTGTCGCCTGGTTTATTTTCAAATCTTAAAGTTATTCTGCAGAATCAGTTACTGTAGAAACGATAGTTTTAAAATCCCCCCTAAACACCCGATGTCCGATTAGCTGCTGTTAAAGTGGATCGATGTCACCAAAGATCAGGTTTAGTGTCTGACGCGGAGCAACAAGCAAAGATGAGTTTTTTCTTATTTAAACTGTGAAAAGTTACAGACGCCTCGACTATGCTCAGTCAAACTAAAAGTTTAGGATTCCTTTAAGAAATGCAGATCGCTCTCCGTCTTTCAAGTTTTAGGCCAAAGGCTGATTTTTACTCTGCAAGAAGTTACGATACATGGGGTGGCTAATGGTGGCCATGGCCACCTCAGATTAATCTTTAAACATTTATGACATGTATAGCAGCAGCCATCTTACATTTTGACCTGGCAACCCAATTTTCAAAAGGAACCTTTCTTACTTACTGGATGTACCACACACCAAAATGGAAGAGGGCCTCACATTTATTTTTCAGGTTATCGTGCTCGCAACACGCAGGGACGGATGGACGGGAGCATTTTTAATTTGCTCCACGACGGGGGACAAAAATGTCCACGTGAAAAAAGCAGATGATATCACTCTTAAGTTAAGCTCACTCCTCTGACTGGATTTAGGAAGTAAAAGTGAGGAAGAGAAAGTGTTTCAGCTCAGCTATACGTCCGTCTGTTTATAGAACGGGTTTTTCTCTCGTCAAGTTCATCCCCGACTCTCACTTCTTCTCCATCGTGGCATTAAGTGGTCTTCTAGAGAAAACTGAACTCGTCTAAAACTTCTTGGTCTGTGATCACTCATCGCTCAGAGGATCACGTGAACGCCCCCGGACGTTAGAGTCATACCATGACCTCGTGGTTAACTCACCTGAGTCTTGCCCTGCTGGCCGTAGACGATCTTGGTGGGGATGAGTTTGGTGGTGGTGGACTGGGCGCCGCAGCTCATGCCTTTGGGCTGCGTGACAATCATTTTGGTGATGGGCCTGGAGGTGGTGATGATGGCCGGTTTGGTCCCCTGCACGGCCTGCAGGCTCTTCTCACCCTGTGGAAACACACACACACCATTAAACACATGTTTTTACGATTAACTACTTCAGCACTGTTTTAGCCGTTCACACATCAGAACGTTCGGCTCATTCAGCAGATGGGAGCTTCTACTTTTAGTTCTCGTAACTTTTATTTGACTTTTTCAAATATTGAACTTTTTGGAGGCTTATTTTTACCATAAAATACACAGTTTGTTTAATTTACCTTTCAAAACATCGGTTCTCTTTAAAATCTGCTTCAGAAAACTGGTTTTCTTCTGCCACAGTTAGTTTTTAGCTACTACCGTATTTTTCGCCCTATAAGTTGCAGTTTTTTTGCATAATTTACATGCCCCGCAACTTATACACCGAAAAGACTTATTTATGTTTTTTCCCCATATTTATAAACCAATTTTTGGCTGAGACATGACTGTTTTCATTTATTCTGACTGAAAATATTGAACACTACCATTTTCAGCCACTAGATGGCACTCGAGCAGTATGGCATGCACAACACCTCCCCACATCTCCGGGCTGTCAGCGGTGACGCATTATAGATGTGACGTATACGGCGAAGCAACGTATTTATGTATTTTCCACTTTATTGGACATATTTGGACAGATGTGACTTAAAGGGCGGAGCGACGTGTCCGACGAAAAATACGGTATTTTCGTAGCATATTGCTACTTTTGTCTTTTAATTAGAAGCTAAAAACATTTTAACAACCTGGAGAACTTCCTACAGGTCAGTGTGTTACGACTCTTTACAAATGGGTGAAAATAACAAGAAAACGTTTGATGTTGGTGTAGAAAAGCCAAAACGCAGGTAAAATAGTCGTTCGAGCTGTTCTGAGGTATAAACCTTCATGTTCACCTCTGGATTAAAACAGATGTTGGACTCACCCCGGCGTTCAGGAGCGTCGTGACCACGTTCTTCCCCGGCAGCCCCTGGATGGTCGCCCCTTTGCCGGTCGTCTTCTGCACAACGATGACGTTGGGCTTGGACGTCATGGGGATGGTGGTGATCTTCGTGGTCGTTCCTGCGAACGGACGAAGGTTTTTTACTTCGATCAGAGGCGCCGCCGGCCGCAGGTTGAGCCAAGGACAGCCCAGACTCACCGGAGCCGATGCTGCTGCTGATGATCTTCCCGCCCAGAGAGGCCAGGGACTTGGGGACCACGGTGATGATGCTGCCGCTGGTGGTTTTCACGTAGGTGGCGCCGCCGCCGGAGGCCGAGATCCTGGCGCCGATGTTAGGACTAACCGTGGGTCTTGTGTATGTGGCCTGCGTAGCTGCACACAAACACAGCGTTTAAACACCAACTCTGCAGCCATAATGAGAAGAAAAACATTACTGGATCCTGTATTGTTAGGACAGGTTCTGGATTCAAGGTGAACCCTGAGAATGGACCGTCTGGATCCCCACCTGTTGGCTGAGTGACCAGCTTGGTTGTCATGATGGTGCCGTTGCTGCTGACCACCATGATGGGCGAGGAGCTGCTGCTGGACAGAGCCACAGATGAAGGTTTGGGCAGGATTTTACTGGGCTGCACCTGCTGAGTGATGATCTTCACTCCTGATGGAACAAAACGGCATTTTATTCATCGCTCTAAACAAAGAAGCAGAGAAAGTGGGTCAGGTGGTCCTCACCAGGTTCTTGTTTGATCTGGATGGTGGGTTTGGCTCCTGGTGGCGTGGTGCTGGTCTGGGTCTGAGTGATGCTGGAGGCCACTAAAGATGAGCCCTGCTGCAGATGTTTGGGGGACTGCTGTTTGGAGAACTGAGCCAGGATCTGAGTTGGGGAGCCCACCAGGGTCTTTGGTGAGGGCAGCCTGGCTGAAGCCACCTTCACTCCGGCTGAAGCAGCACCTGAAACAAGAGAGACAATGAAACAGTTGGAGGGGCTGCTAATCCACAAGCTGATGCTCAGAATGAGCTTTAATTCAAAAAGACGTGATTTATTCTGCACGCTGTGTCAGTGGAGGCGACCGTTTGATCACAGACGGACCAAAAATTCTACTTTTTAGACGCGAAATCATGAAGTTTTGCATTTAAGGTTTTTGTTTTCCTCAGTTTGAACGTTTGACCTCCGTGTGAATCGTTTATAGACTCTGCTGCCGCCCAAAGTGGCTGCACAGAACAGAGTTAACAAAATACGTTTTTGACTTTTGATAACGGATTTGACCTCCCAGCCTGGTGCCGGCCTACACATTTTTAAATCTTACAGAGTGCACGCATGACTTTAACAAAGAAATCAAAATTTTCAAGAAATTTAAAGGAGCAAAGATGAAGTGATTTGTTCGTGTGACTCTTCTGAAGGTCTTACATCTAATGAACATTTGCTGGTAACGTGTTTAATTTTAGTCACGACTTTTAAGAACAGTTCTTTTTTTTAAATCCCAAACCTCCCTCTCCCCAGCGACACTTTCCTGCTCCTCATGGAGGACCCTAAGGAGTCCCCAGACCAGAGAAGATCTAATCCTGTGAGGTCTGGGTCTTACCTGGGCCTCTTTCCAGTGGGACGTGCCCAGAAAACCTCCAAAGGGAGGCGTCTTAATCAGATGCCCAAAAGCTCCCCTCAGGGATGTGTGTTGAGCCCCCTCCTGTTCACTCTGCTCACGTATGATTGTGCAGCTACCCATCCAGGCTGTCATATTGTAAAGTTTGCAGATGATACAGCGGTGGTGGGATGCATCACAAACAACGATGAGTCCAGCTACAGGCAGGAGGTGGAACACCTGGAGAGCTGGTGCAAAGAGAATAACCTTCACATCAATATGAAGAAGACGAAGTAGATGATCGTGGACTTCAGAAGGAACAACGCCCCCCACCCCCTGAACATAGGAGGCAGTGGAAGTGGTCTCCAGCTACAAGTACTTGGGTGTGCACCTGAACAACAACCTCAGCTGGAGCAACAACACCACCAGCCTGATCAAGAAAGTTCATCAGAGACTCTACTTCCTCAGATGACTGAGACGAGCTGGTCTGGGAAGCTCAGTCTTCACCTCCTTCTACAGGTGTGCAGTGGAGACACAGAAGTCTGTTGGAGTCAGTCTCCCCACCATCACAGACATTTACACCTACAGATGCAGGAATAGGGCCACCTGCATCATGAAGGACCCCACTCACCCAGCACACACACTTTTTGCCCCGTTCCCCTCAGGAAGGAGGTTGAGGAGCATTAAGTGTAGAACCACTAGACTGAGGAACAGCTTCTACCCTGAGGCTGTTAGACTCATGAATCTCTAACCAGAATAATCACTGTGAAAAATCACATGTTGCTGCTGATCTGTTTCATGTTGCTGCTGATCTGTTTCATGTTGCTGCTGATCTGTTTCATGTTGATGTGTTCATGCGTGCACATCTGCTCACACAGACTCAAGTTCGTGCTGCTGTTTGGCGTAATGTTTTTGTATATTACTAATGCTTAGTGTATTTTTAGTTAATCTAAAAAAAGTTAAGTCTGGTCCTCTGGACATTAAAAAAAACAAAAACAAAGCAAAAAACAAACAAAAAAAACAACAACATTTTTTTTTGCTTTGTTTTATTTTTTGAATGTCCAGAGGACCAGACTTCACTTTTTTAGATTTTTCTACCTGGATTATTGAGCATGCATCAGGATATTTTTAGTAAATGTTTTTCTTAGTTCATATCTTAAACCTTATTACTGTTTTTCTTTTACGTTGTATATTTTTGTTGGAAACTTGTTGTAACTGGGACCCTGTGTACACAATTTAGTTCCACCACATGTACCACATGTGGTGTGAATGACAAATAAAGAAACTCTGACTTTGAAACCACCTCAACTGACTCCTTTTGAGGAGGAGCAGCTCTACTCCGAGCTCCTCCTGGATGAATTTCATCACGAAGCTCCCTCTCTTCACCATGACCGACCGAAGCAACAACCTCATTACTGATGACCCAATCCGTCGATCCACCTCCTGCTCCATTCTACCATCACTGAGGAACATGACGCACCGACACCTGAACTCCTCCACCCGAACTATAATAAAACCCTATTTTAATACATTAAAGACTCAGTTCTGTAGGTTTCTTCTTCATGAGTTCAGCCTGAGACATGAAGTCAGGATGAAGAGTCGACGCATTTAGCTCCATGTGGTTCTGTTTTCCAGCAGGTTTATAACCTGACCGCAGTCAGTGGGTCTGACGGGTTCTGTTAGGTTAAACAGCATCTTTTCACCCGATAGCAGTCGGCACAAACTACTTTAGAGCGTGGAGTTAAACGTGTTGGACTGAACCAACTCAGGAAGGAGGGAGGGTCTGCAGAGAGCGATCAGATCTGTTTTAAAGTCATAGAAGTAAGAGACGTCTGCGTGTTTCTGTTGTGCTGCGGAGGGAGGACATACATGACGCCACGGTCGACATGACCACCGACGGAGAGGAGGAGACCACCGTGGTCACAGCGATGGTGTTGGAGGAGGGGCTCGAGCTGGCCGGGAAGACCACCGTCTGTTTCTGGGTGGGCATGGTGAGAATGGAGGTGGAGCCCAGCTTGGCGGCATTGTGTGCGTGAGACTTGGACAGGATGTTGGGCACAAAACTGGAGCTCGGAGACGTCGTCACGATGATCACCTGAGCGAACACGAGAGCTTTAAAACCCCTGAGATGCGTTTAAGGACCGCGGGAGGCATGTGCAAAGCTCGCTCACCTTCTGCGTGGTGGCGTTGGTCGTCTGGATGGTGGGTTTGGTGAAGGTGATCTTGACGGGGGACAGGTGAGGCGGCAGGGAGTTGGCGATGCTCTGCATGATGTTGCTCATCTTGGGGCTGCCGCTCACCGGCACAGTGATGTTCTTGGACACCGGCGGGGACACCTTGGACACTTCCTTCAGCATCACCGGAGACGAGCTGGAAGAGTTGGTGCGTCTTCGCTTGCGAGGCTTTTCATCGTCGTCCGAACAACTAACGCCTGCGAGGAGGAGCCCAGAGTTAGAAACAACCAAATTAAATGTTTAATCGACCGATTCAAGTTTGGACCTGAAAACGAGTCAAACACGACTTTAATAAACTCCCAGAGGCAGAAACGACACCAACCAGTGGTAAACAGCTAAAAAACAAATCTATTTAGTTGAAAGTCTTTAAGTTGTTGCCAAAAAGAACCTGAGATTTATTCAAACTGACAAAATTTACGCTCAGGAGGGTTTTTAGCGCCACCTTCAGGCCGGAGGGAAAGTTTCAGGAGAGCCGAAGTTTGGCCAAAAGACTCGAAAACTTAAAACAAACCAGTTCAGTTTATTCAACCAGAGTGGAACCATAAACGATAAGAAGCTGGTTTGGTTATTATTTTAATAAGATCATTTATTAATTTGTATTTGCAACTAAAATAAACATAGAATTAAAATCTTTTTTATTGTTTTCCTATTTAGTTTCATATTTTTCAAAATAATTTAAATAATTATGTTCTTAAAACTTTTATAATTTTCAAACAATTTAACTTAAAGTAAAACTCCCCATGAGATCTTTTTAATACTTAGAAAACCTTTATTCTGGTTTTGTTCAAACCTGCTCTTTTTGAACTTTTATTACTTTTAGCTGCTGTTCTGTTCTTGTTAGGCACAATTTAGCTCATTTTAGCTTTAATGTTTGTTTTGCCGCTCTCATCCTCGGCTGTGCTGAGCCTTTGTTCGGCTTGTTTTAAGTTTTTCATCTTCATTTAAGTTTTGTTCAGGAATTCTCAGCAGTCATATCTCTGGATAATCTGGTTGTGTTTTCTCCACCAAAACTGTCTGGACAAACTATGAATCTACACTAAATTATTTTATTTTCCAGCATCGTGACAGTTGATTCGTCCTTCAGTGTACTCACTCTTCACGTAGACCGTGCTCCCGCTGGGCAGCACCACCACGTTGGACGAGGGGCTGGCAGGCCGCGGGGATTTCACCGCTGCTCCAACGAGGCCGCTCGCTGCCGTGGCGCTGGTGGAGGTGGTGCTCGTGTAGGAGTAACACACGACGACTGCAAAGACGAGTCGAAAACGTTACTCGCAGCGTTTAAACACACCGTGGGTTTGAGGTCAAGTGTTGCTAGCCGACTGTTTGGGGTCAGATAGAATAAATAACAGGCCCACACCATCTTTTCTGCACCACCGTGCCAGACACTTGGCATGAAGTGTTTGTTCTGGTTTACATATAGCCTTAGAACCCCGTAAAAACAACAATTTTTAATTTTCTGTACACGTGAAACCCTACAATTGAAAGGTGTAGTTTTCTTCCCACACGACTGTGGGTTGATATTTCTATAACATCTAAAGCTTTTCAATGTTACTAAATATCATGAAATCATCTGATAAAAGAGTAAATTTCTTTTAAAGATGCAAACTGTTTTTTACGGTCATTTCACTTCTTCTAAAGTCGACAACGTCGTATAAAACACTTTGCAATTGGAGTTTGACTGAACCTTCTTTGTTGCCCGTTTCAGCCGGCAGCAGAAGCGAGGCGTTCTGATTGGCTGTGACGCTCGCCACAGCGTTCGCGGTGGCGGTGAAGGCCGTCTGAGGGACCAGCCTCGGCATCAAAGGCACGAGCCGGCGCCCTTCGATGGACCATTCGGACGAGCTATTGGGACCCGACATGCTGAAAAAAGACGACAGGCAGAAATGACAGAACTGCACAGAGTGAACGTTGCCGACAGTTTCACACTCACTGATAAGCGATGGTGGTGAGGCGCTCATCGTTGACGGCCCTGCGGACTTCTGCACGATGTCGCTCTGTGGAGATGCTGAGATGGGAACGAGAACATTTAAATAAAGAAAACTCAGACTTCAAACAGAAACAAAGGCGCGTCGCTCTTAGCTGAGAACAAATGAAAACAAATACCCGAGGATTTTAGTGAGCTCTGCCAGTAGATCCTTCTTATCCTTCGTCAGGTCTCCTTGGGCTCGCAGGGCGCTGATCACTCCTGCGTACGCCTCCAGCTCTGAGGACAGAAACATCAAGAAGACGAGTAGATTCTGACGGTTCTGTATCTTATTCCATCACTATGACCAGAATGAGACTCTCGTACTTTCTAAATTTGTTGCCCTTACCCAGCTTACGGAGAATTCTCTTGCACTCATCCCTTCCCAGATCAAGGATGGTGGGCCACACCACCGGCATGGTGCCAGTCAGCACCGGTTTCTCCAGCTGAATCATCGGCTGAACGAACAGAAATGTAAGTTCAAAACCACCTTCGCTGGTGAGAACATTTCTATAGGCTGACCCAAGATGTTGCTCTACAGTCTGTTCATTTTAAAGACTTCGAAAATAACGAGTCTCAAAATGAACAAAAACAAGTCGCGAGTGATTTTAAGTCTGTTATATTTCAGTAACCAAGTTTCACAATTGCTTAAAGTTAATAAAAAGTAACATATCTTTGAAATTTGCAATTAAATCTAAAATTACATTCTTGATGCATTTATAAGTTACGTTCCAAACAAATAACTTTATTTGTAGATTTGAACATAAAGAATCATTTATGAAGTCGAATAATAGATTTTCTGTTTTGAGTTGTTTATTTTATTCAAACTAGGCAGTAAAGCCTTTTCACAAACCTGTTTTTAACAAAGGGTGAATTTGTTTAAGAGTCTATGTTAAGGTAATTACTTTATTTTAATGAAAAATTAGGAACTGGTTTGTGCACAAACATTTTAAGAAGCAATGACAAAGTTCTGCTGGCTACAGGTTGCATTGATTCACAAAATAACCATCAATAATTGTCAGAAAAAGATTTTAAGTGTTTTAAACAGCCTAATAATACACATCCAGTGTTGGCACAGCACCAAGCAGAACAAGGCCCCAAACCGATTTGATTAAATTCAGATGTTTTTAGAATCACAAGTTTAAAGCCGAAAACGACAGAAGGGCCCAGTATTAACAAATATATATAAATTGATCGACCAAGGTCAGCTATTCATGCACATAAGACATGCTAATGTAAAATTATACATTTTCTCAATGAAATTCTGCCACTAAAGCGACAAACCGGCAAACAGCTGGATCAACACTCCATCAAATCATTGATCAGTTAAGTACCCAGTAAAATGTACTAGTAAAAGACATGGTTTAATACGTTTTGAGGCGGAGGCTTAAAACTCAGCTAGCTTCTTTTATTGTGAACTAAATCCTACCATCCGTTAGCAGGACAGCATCCAGGCCTTTCGTCGATCCGCAGTCCGAACAAACCAAAAAAGTAAAAATACTGTTTACATCATGGAGCAATTTTCATGTAAAAACTCGAGAAAAAAAAAGAACGCAATCAAACTAATGAAAACGACCCAAAAACCCAAAAGATGCGCCAATGTTTATGTTGATAAGCAGCAGCGGCTGGCCTGCGGATGGAGGTTTCTACTTCCGGTAAGGTGTTGCTTTTAGTGCTGCCCCCTGCAGGTGGAGGACTGTACTGCCCAGAGGAAGAGACACCTAAACAGAGTTTTTGCATAATCTGATTTCCAAGTCCTATCTGAAAATCTTGTAGAAATTTCAGATATTTAAATTAAACGTGAACAGAAGATTATTCCATCCATATACATTAATACGTATTAATGTCTATGATTCCATCTCTTGCCATGTAGCGAACAAACCATCCGCTAGAGGGCGCTGTTTCTTTAAGACGGACGTCATAAGAAGCAGAGTTTCTGAAACCGCTAAGTTACCGGTAACCACAAATGAAGAGTTCAAAGGTAAGCTGCTTTAATCTAAACGTGTGTCAGAACCGATTTGAGTAATTAAAAACAACAAAACAAAGTCTTTATTTATAATCAAACACTTCATTGAAGATTTGGTTAAGTCGATAAATGGCAAAGCAAAGGTCGTGACTCTAAGCTAAAGCTAACAAGCTAATATGATGAAAATGTGCATTTTATGGTAAACAAACAAAATTTAGAGAATATTTTCTTGTTAACATGATAAATGTATGTTTTAATAACATTAATGCTACAAAAAAGTTCACTAGTATGATTTTTTTTAAACAGTTCAATAAACAATGCTCTGACAAACTGTTAGCATTTCAGCTTGTTCCAGTTCTAGCTGACGCTTCAAACTGCTCATTTAGCTGAACTCGCAGGCAAATCAGTTACCCACCCCTCCCTGAGCTGGGTCATTAAGGTCTTTGTTGATTTGGTCGACATGTCTCGTATATAAATGTTTATATATAAATAAATAAATATTATGTTGTATATGATACAGCTATATATGTATATAGTCCAAATTAACAATATTTTGGCAAATGTGCAAATTGGTGTGAAAGTGATGAGTTGATTTGAGTCAAATGGCATTTTTTATAAGCTGCAAAATTAAGAAATGGTTAAAATGCCACTTAGTGATAAAAATCGGGGTATCGCACCTACCCTACCATAGATTAATAATGTTACTAATTCAACTTTTATGTATATGAATGTATTTGTTCAGTGCGCTGTGATAACTTTTGTTGTGTCACTATATAAATAAACTGAATTGAACTGAACTGCGGGTACAAATAATGGATGGATGGGTGAATTGTACTTAAAAAAAAAAAACAGTTTTGCAGGGATTCAAAAGATACATGCATTTTTTGTTTTAAAAAAAGAATCAGTATCATGACAAAAATAGTAACGAGTGCTTCTGAGCTTTATGTATTCACACATTTAACATCCATCCATTCTCTTTTACCCGCTTCTTCCATTTTGGGTCACGGGGGTCGCCGGTGCCCATGTCCAGCAATCACTGTGCGAGGGGCGGGGTGCACCCTGGATTCATTATATTATTTAAAGGCTTATAGGGCATACATTTGGTTTTATTTAATAGAAAGACCTTTTTACTATCTCTCTTCAGGACATTGCAAATCTTTTAATTACTTTTTCACTTTTCAGTAGTTTTTTTTTTTTTGTGTGTACTTTTATTGCATGCTTTTTGTATTTCTTGTTTGTTTGTTCTTTGATTATTATTTTTTAGCAAGTCAAATCAGTTCTTCTCATTCTAAGCATTTCATTGTACTGTTAACCTGGCATATAACAAATAAACACAACTTGAACTTGAGCGACTTTTCAGACCGCAGAATGAACCCAAACAGCCTCAAAAACGCTCTTGATTGTTTCTCAAAAACTGTAAAATTATGAGAAATCCTGACAATAACACAAAATGACAGTAACAGAATGCACAAACACAAAACAACTCAAAATCACGTAAACAAAAGCCCAGTGAGCACTGAACAATGTCTATCGAATAATGTAAAAAATACAATGTTTAGATCATTTAAATGCTTTTCTCCTTAATGGAAGACAAACAAAATAACATTAAGTAAAAAACAAACAAACAACCAATAAAGTCTTATTTAAATTTCAATCTCAACAGTAAATTTAAGATTTTTAACTCAAGAATGGATAAAACCTGAGAGTTTAGGAAATTACGAGGTGTCCATGAACGCATCGAATGTGGGTTTCTCCTCTTTTCTCTCGGTTTTTTTTTGGGTGGGGGGGCGGAAGGGGGTTGAAAGTATTTCCTTTTTCCATCTGCATCATGCAGCAGAGCTGTCTGAGCACACCCGAGACCATTAAGGAGAACTTTTGTCCCAAAAGATCCGTCAGAAACACGAGCAGCGGAGAGACGGCTCGGTTCGGACTTTCTGCGGTCCAGAGATTTTCACGCAACTTTTCTCCTCCGGACAGGAAGAGGCTCTGAGGGTCACCATCATGGGAGCATTTCCTGAAGAAAACTGAGTCATGTTCTCTTTTTACCCTCGAAAGATGGAAACGCTGGAGGGAAAGAGCCTTTAAAGTTTCCCGGATGTGTTTCTGGATTTCTTCTTCGCTGGATTTTGCATTTCTGTCTGGATTTTTACAGAAAAGCCTCCAGTTTTTAGGAGTAACGGGATTTATTCTGAGCTGAACTCGGGACGTGCAAAGCAAAGCAGCTGTTTTTTTTTTTTTTTTTTTATAAAAACAAAATAAAACAAAAGTCAGAGTTTATTTGGAAAATGTTATTTGGGTGAAAATTCTTCGGAAACAGCGCAAGGGAAGCCCAATGAGTGGCACACAGCCCACACTCACTGACAGGTAGGCACAACATTATTTACTATTTATTTATTTTTATTTGCATCCAGGTGACCCTGAAGTTTATATTTTTATTAGTTAAAAACATTTAGGTTCTTTCTGTCCTGTTTGCAAACCTCCCATCTTACTATTTCATTTAATAAATACTGTAAAAACTTTCAGTATGAGGCGGGTAAACAGTGCTAAAATATATGTTCACTAGTTGGAATAAACATAAATTTTGTTCTGAGAAATTATCTACTAACATACTAACTAAAAGAATAGTTCAGTGTACTTCTAAAGGTATGAATAGTTAATATCTTACCTGTTGTGGGTAACTTTCTGAACAACCTCAATTTGGAGTTAAGTTCTGATAATGGATTTCTGTCGTTTTTAAACAACTCCACTCTCAAAGTAACTGTCAACATGAACGATATGTAATACATTACATCACCGTTAATTTTGCACCACATGAGTAATCCTGGAAAAATAAAAGCAGCCCAACAGGAAGTGTCCCAGGCTGCACAAAAAGGGCTTCAGCGAGCTAGTTTTGCAAAGAACCGTGTATTTTTTTTAAATGTGTTAATTCTCTAAAATCAAACAGAAGGAGATGTAAATGTTTGAAAATTAGCATCCAAATTATGAAATTTCTGAGATTGAAGTTGTTTACAATCCACTTTAGCTTCGGCTGTTTTTGGGCTAGCCTTTAGCTTGTCGATACGGTCAGGATGAGTGTCTGTCCACATGAGAACAATTTTTATAAATATGCAAACTTTTTTTTTTATTGTTTCAACTTTGTGTCTATGTGAAAACATTTTCAGAGTCACTATTCTTTGAAAACGTAATCGAGAGTGGAAAATTCTGAAGTTGCTGCCTTTGCGTTTTACTTTTCACACACATTTTGTGAGCTTTATGCGCATGCTCCGCGCCTTGTTTCCTGTTTTTTTTTGGGCATTTTTATGGCAGCGTTACAGCACCACCTACAGACCTGCCATGGTCACAACAGCGTTTTGAGACGTTTTTAGATGCTTCCATGTAGAAGAAGACGTTTTTGGAAACGGTGCCGTGGATTCAAGGATATTTTTACTATCATAAAAATAATTTTTAAAAAGGCATTATTCAAACAGATTCAGATTGTACAGAACATTTGTCACGTTGTTTAACACGTAGCATTGTTGCATTTATTGTATTACGGTTCCTATTTAAACTAAAGGTTTTGTTAGCTTGCACAGCCATCCTAGCATTTGTTAGCGTTCGGTTAATTTTCTTGCTAGCCCAACTCAACCAGTATTATAGTTTGAACTTATAAGGATTATTAATTAACATATACCTTTTTATTTTGCACTTTTTTGTAAATGAATGTGACATTAGCTCTTTTTGCAGTGTAACCTGTCTGCTACCAACTTCAGCAGAATATTTTATGATTGTGTTTGTTAGGAGAGATCGACTGTAATACCAACCTTGTAAACATACTAGACGTTATAGAGGTTGAATGATTGTTAACACTTGTCATTGGATCATGCCTTTAAAACTTTGAACTTATACATAAATATTACAAGACCCAATGACTGTGAAAAGAAACAAACACACTGCAGAAATACTTTTCCACAATTCCAAATTCATAATCTGTTCATATTGTAGCAGTACTTAAAAAGTGTAAGAGTATATGTTTAAATTATACACTGAACATATGAATAAATTAATAATGACCCACAGTGGCTCCATAGAACTGAACTTTTCCTGAAACACACTGACAACTTCATATTTTAGAAAATAATTTCAGCTGTGAACAAGTTTAAAACTGCATTAACTATAAAGTCAAACAAATTGTTGAGTGTATAATAAAGACTTATTTTGTGCTACTTTAAAGGAACAAGTGCACCCTAATAGTGTTAAGAGTAATTATTACTTGTAGGTAAATTCGAAACATTAGTAATCAAGAGTTTGTTCTGAGGGCACGTCAAAATAAAAGCACACGTGACTTCCTCTGAAAGTCAAATAAAGTCATCTGATTTCTTAACCTTCAGAAAGGAGCGAGTCAGTCTGCTGCTCTTTACAACAACAAGCCTTGTTTAATTTTATCTTTTCAAATCCCACATAAAGATCCTGAATTGTTCCAGTCCTGTTCAACAGTGGGGCTGAAGTCTGCACAAAGCTTTAATATTAGTCCAGTTGCAAAGATCTTGGTGCTTGTCAGAAAATAATCACATGAAATAAAAGAAAATAGAAAAAATGTTCTTGTTAAGAAACAGGTTGGTTATTAGCCTCGCTTACTAAAAGACAGATTTAAGAAATAAACTATGACAGTTCATGCTCAATAATCCAGGCAAAAAGAAAATACAACAAAGTTCAGTCAGGTCATCTGGACATCTGACTAACCATCTTACCACCAGCAAACTGGTTGGTCCACTGTAGGAGTGTACTGCTTAGTGGGGAAAACACTTCGTTTGTGACTCCTCAGACTGATGAAGCCCTACGGTTGGAGGACGAAACATCTCTTAACAAAACAAAACGAAAAAACTGTCCAGATGACCCGACTGAACATTGTTGGATTTTTTTACCTGGATTATAAAAAAAAGAAAGAAAGAAACCGTCCAGATGACATGACTGTACCACTTAAAATGTTTAATATTATTTGTACAAAATGGATGTTTATTTCAGTGATGGCATAATTTATAGTTAAAAAATAATTTATTAAAGTCTCCTAAGAACATGCTTCCTGTCTAAGATAGACTTTAATTTCTTACAAACTGTAAAGGTCTTTTTCTGAACATAAAATATTGAAACAATGTCTTGATATTTGTGCAAAAAACATCTTTATTTCCAGTGTTAGAATTATTTATTGTTGAAAATAAGTTAATAAAGTCCCACAATAGTACTTCCTGTCTTGTGCTAAGCTAGGCTAACATGTTTATTTTTTACTAACATAAAAAAATTCTAAATCTGGATAAAATTAACAGTTATCAAATTGTTTATTAATATTGGTTCTAAGTGATGTTTAAGTGTTGGTAATATTTATTGGTACAAATAATTGAAGTCTCAATATATTACTTGTCTTTGTGTAAACTAGGCTAACTTCATTTATTTAAGCTAGGCTACAGTTCTATTTTTTATACTCTAAGAAAAAATTTCTAATTTACTATTATTTTTTCTATAAGATGTTTATTTTCAGTGTTAATATTATAAATATATATAAATTAAAGTCCCATATGGTAACGTTTCTTGTCTCAGTGCGAAGCTAGGCTAACCTCTGTTTTTATCTAGGCTAACATCTTTATATATTTTTTTATAAACAGGAAGTGTACTTAGGTGTCAAGAATTTTATTTAATAATGTTTGTGCTAAAAGGATGATCATTATCAGTTTTAGTATTATTTATTTTTGTTTGTTTATTATTTATCTCAAGTCCTAAAAATCAATGTTTCTTCAAAAAAAATACTGTTAAAAAACAACAATGTTTCTTGGCTCCGTGCTATGCTAGGCTAACCTCTTTCCTTAAGCTAGGCTAACTGATTCATTTTTCACAAGCAGAATACAACTTTTTACAGTTACTGTATTGTCATTAGAATTTTATGAAATTATTCCTATTTTTGTGATTCAAGTATTGGAACAAATCTTGTCAGTCTGAGCAAAATACTTTTCTAAAAAAAAATTAATATGTTTTTGTTTTTATCTTCGTAACAGTATGACACGTCTCCAGCAATGTGAGAAATGATTTATTAAAATCACAACAAGCTGGGTATTAATAGATTACAGTCTCATAATAAAGAAATTATTCAGACGCAGGATTTTTGAGTCATTTTATCTTATGCTACATTAAATATGGCTTGGAAAATATGTATATTTACTGAAAGAAAACAATTGCACTGACCAGTACCAACATCTCCAAAGGATTATGATCTTTACAAGAAAACAACAACATAAATAATCTTTTGTAACAAATCTGCTGTGTTTGCATTTATGTTATGAAAGAAAAAAAAACTTGATAAAAGAAGCAAACTTATTCACGGTAAAAGACACTTAAGTGGTTCTTGTGAATTTCTAAATACCTCATTTTGTTACACTTCCCACCACTTTTATGTGAATTTTAAACATTATTGCCTGTGTTAAAAAAAAGGGTGTAGTTGCTTAGTTTCAGTCAGTGCCAACGCCAGCAGTGATTAGGTCACGTCTTGGATGCCGTTCAAGCTCCTCTACAAAAGGAAAATTCAGTCTGAGCAACATTGAAAAATCTTTAACCTTTCCAGGAGATCGTTGAAGTGTAAACTGGGTCTTCCAGTGGGACATTAAGCTTGATACGCAGTCATAATTGTGAGCCAGGCTAAAAAGTCCCTAATGACGCTCCAGGCGGAGGGGGAGTTGTATTAATCTGCTGTGTAACAAAGAGCTCTGTCGGTAAGTTTAGACTGCCTTTATCTGAAGAACAACAGCCGTATGGTCACCTCCTACCCCTGTGCTGCAGATCTGTCTCTATATTTCCTCGTTCGGTCTGGAAACTAATACTGAAGTAAATCTGTCCTGCTGTGTTGTAGAGTGAATGAAGAGGTGGAAGGAAGGAGTCTGTAATCACATTTCTTCCACAGTTTTTTTCTGTCAGCCATGCTCAGATGATCTCTGTTCTGCCCGGTGGTAATGACATGAAGTGGTGACATCACAGCTGAACAATGTCCACAAGGGTCATTAGATCTCTGGCCCTTCCTGACCAACTCTGCCAGCCACACGGAGTACAAACAGGGCAAAGTTCTGCTCATGAGCACAGATTAGATCTCATCCTGGCTGTGTGAAGTACAAAAGGACTAAACTTCGTTATTGTCTCAAATCTTTAACGCAGTTTTGATTTGAAATGCATCCCAGCAGCTGCATGGAATATTGTCATGTCTGCTTTTACTTAAGCAAAATGTTGAGCAGGGTTTTTTAGTTTTGTTACAATGGAAACATAGGGTTTGGAAATAAACAATTCACTGGATTTAAAGAAAAGTTTACACCACTACGTACCCGCCACTACGTACCCCGCCACCACGAATGACTTAAAGGAACTGATCCTCAGGATCCGTCTCCCTTCAAAAAGCTGTAAAATCACATCTCTAACAGAAAAAAACCACCAACCAGAACTAAGACTTTTAGCCTCCACACTGCAAGAAAAATAAAAATTGACGGTGAATCACCAGCGGCTGTGGTTGCTAGAGTTTAATCGTAAAACCACCATGACTGTAAATGTATATTTTGCTATGCTGTACTTTTTTTTAATTAACTGTAAATGTTACAGCAATGAACTGCTGTTTTATTTACAGTAAATTAATATGTAAAAAAAAATTGTTTACAGTAGTTCATATCACAATCAGACATTCTATAAGCTTGATTATAGTCTCCCAGAAATAATTGCTGTGTAACACAAAACTATTTTATTAAAAATAGCTCAGCTTTACAATAAATTACAAGAGGTTTGGTTGCCAGAATTTCAATGCTATAAAAAAATAATGAAGAAAGAAAGAAACCTTACGCACATGATGCTAAACATTTTAATAAAACACAAAAAGCTCAAGAAATTGTCACATAAATAAAACAAGTTTTCTTTATAAAAGGTAAACCAAAGACTCAGTCTGCCATTTTTCATTAAAAGATTCAAATAGCTGATGTGTTGCACCAATTCAGATTTATTCTTACAATATAAGTTAATTCCTTAATACAGGAACATAATACATTTATTATTCTGACATAAATTATTCTTTTTTTTTACCATTCTTTTCCCATTAAACATGATCTGCTTCAGTGTGATTTTCATGTGATGGCTACATTCGTTTCGGCTGATTGTTGGATCATTTATAGCTCATGTTGTTTGGTCTATGCCAAAGTTCACAGTCTTATGTTGAATTTAGACGCTCTGGTAAAACTCAAGTCATGAGTCCATTTTTGGACTTTCTAATAACTAACCACAGGGCTTAGTGTTTGTTTATAACTCGTGTGTTAACCTGACCAGTGATTATTCTCTGTAGACAGGTAATCTCATTTATAAGAGAGACCCATAACACAGCCGCAGAACATCATTTACATTAAAAAAACAATGCAGTTATTAATTATAAAGCATTATTTCAGCAATTAAAAGGGAGCAGAATATAAAAAACTGAAAACGAACAGATTTGAAATTATTTCTTTATTATTTTAAATGTGTTTAAAATGTTCCAGAGAGTTCAAACTGGACAATTTCAGTTCCTGCTGATGTGTGTTCCAGGAAAATGGAAAGAAAAAAAACCAGCTTTGTGTGACCTAAGGGGACCGTGGAAGAGATAAAATCCTGGAAATGGAGAGTCTTTGCTCTGTTACAGTGACCAAACAAAATGAAGCCTACTGGTTTGAACCACTTCTGATTCATTTTTCTGTAAAGGTCCTGGTTTGTCACTTTTTCTTGCCGTTTACACAGAGAGGACATGTCTACGTAGACGAGTAAAACAACCGTCGAATCTGTGCAGTGTTTCCCTTACTGTTATCCAGGAGGGTACCCCACACTGTCAGCGCACCACCTACCAAAATTGTACACACACACAGTCAAATAGGCCTGTCACGATAACAAATTTTGCCGGGCGATTAATCGGCTCAGAAATTATTGCGATAAACGATAGCATTGTTTGAAATTTGACAATAATTAGTAATTGTTGTCAAATTTAGGAGGAAATGTTTAATTTGTTTTGCGTGTAGTAATTTTTTTCAACCACCAGATGGCAATATACGACTGTTTGAACCGAAGGATGGATAGTGAGGGAGCGAGCAGCGTGTGTCTAAGAAAAATTAAGGGAGGCCCCTTGACGTGACATGGGCTGTCTGTCTTCGGTTCTCAAAATGGCGGACGCTCGTTGTTGTTTGAGCTCTTTAGCATAGCATTTTTCACACAGCGCTTTTAATAAACATCAGTGAACAAGTTCTCAGCTGTTGTTTGCAGAGAAAAACAACTTTAGACGAAGGCACGGGCTTCAACCGTGAATTTTGGAGCTTCGACAAGACGGAGGTTTTTTTTCACGAGGTCGACTTGTTAGCTTAGCTTGTATTTTAGATTCTCACTTGGCTGCTTTTAACGATCCCAAAACGCAATTTAGGACGGTTAAAACAGCTTTTAAAGAGAAAGGGAGGGGTCAGTGAAGAGCACCGGAGTTGAGCCTTTTGTCGTCATCCAGTGTCTTCAGTAGAAAGAGAGACACGAAGAAACGATAAAGCCGATAAATGAAAATGAGGTTGATAATTTTCATTTATCATGTGATTAATTGATTTATTGTTTATTGCGACAGGCCTACCGTCAACCACTGCCGGCACGGACGTAGCGCCAAACTAGTGCTGCAAAATACAGACGTGCTAGCTAAAAGCTAGGGACGTAGCTCTCTGCTTCTCTCACGCATACCCCCCTCCCCCGTCGACAACTGATGGCACTAAAGTGCAGGTGCACATCTGTCTCTACACACCACCACCCTCCACCCCCCGTCGACAAAAATCCACAAAGACACTGCTGTGCTTCTAGCCAGTATAGGAGAACAGTTTCAACAGGAGCCAGTGGTGGGCGCAGTTCTGCTAATGGCTAATAGGAGAAATAATTTTTCAGTTAGCGGATTAACTTTGGAAACTGTTAGCGGAATTCGCTTCCTCTAAATTAGGTTTTGCAATTTTAAGGGCCGCTAACAAAATTCACAAGCATGTTCCTGTTTGTTGTGGGCATGTCTCAAGAGTCCGTTACACATGCTATTAGCTTACTACGTGTGCATGTGACAAGACGTGATTGGTCGATGCAGCTTCAACTGGAAGGAGACGAAGACGTGTGACGCAGACTTGAGTGACAGTCGTCGTAGTGGTTTAGTGTTAGCCTCCGTACATTTTAAACCTGTTTAGCGGTTTAGCATTAGCAAAGCTATTTAGCTGTGCCCACCACTGACTGGTGCCTTAAAGAACTAGAGGTGGTGAATCTGGTTCACTTTATGGACTCGAGTTAATCATGGTACAGTTTACTTGAATCGTTTACACTGCAACAGGTTATTTATGTAAAACTTGTTGAGGTCACTTAGAAAAACATTGGATTTGTATCCGATTCAGCACCACATACAGAAAGTCCTGGTTCGGATTAGAAAAAATCTGATTTGTCACGTTCAGACTGTCAGACTGATTTGCCTATTGGGAAAAAAAAGTATTTGGGCCACTTTACTGCAATGTGAACGCAGCCTTAGAGACTTGTCTCACCTGAGTCTGCAGTGTTTCTGGGGATTTAGCTGTTTTTAGCATGGACATATAGGGTCTGGTACAGTTGCGATCTTGGACTCGTGAGTCCTGATTCAGGGTGAGGATTTGAATCATTAACCTGGGTGAGTCAGTCACTGACCAGCTCTATTAAAAAATTTGTCTTTAGTCTCCATGACAAATATCTTATCTTATCCAGTTTTGACCGTTGCTGACCAAACCTGAACCATCCTGACGTTCAGTTCGACATTTGCTGCGATTGTTTCCTAGAAGTTCTGCACATCAACGCACGTCTTGGTTCGTTCGTTGCCCAACTTCTTGGGCTGCCAAGAAGAACATGAATCATACTCACTGTAAACAAAGCATACTTTACTCAACAAATCTGTCAGCGAATGCATCGCAGTTGTGGGACTCCTCCATCCCTAAAGGCTCTTCTGTGGACATCACGTTTTTTCACCGTCTTTCAGTCACTTCGGCTGTTTTAGTAGGTAAACAAACATATATTAGTTGGCATCTGTCCACAAACTTGGCTTGCAAATGGTTTTATTTTTGGACGTTGACATGAGAGTAAAAACTTGGCATGTTTTTTCTTCCTTGAGGAACATTACATCCTGCTTTTGTAACAAAAGTGTTTTTCTTTATTTGGTGCTCGTTGCATTTAAGGCTCTTCAGCTGTTTTGGAGCTGCAGTCCTTCGCCTTCATCCTCCCGGAGGAATTGTTTGGTATTTTTAGCTTCTGAGGCAGAAAAAAAAATTAGAGCAGCAGATATGACAGCAGACTGGCACCATGAATACACTTAATTACTTTGTTTTTATCAGAGTTCCAGTAAACGGATAACTTTATTGCTGATCAGCATTTTCGGCTCTGATCTGAGCTGAATGTTGAAGTTGTCATCTTGAAACTTAAATAGGATTCCAGGATTTAACTTTAATTCTTTTGATTCTCAACCCCCCCGTTCTGAGTATAAAATATTCAAATGCTTACAATTAAAGCTTTTTAAAGGAGTTTTAAATGTAAAAATTAAAAGGTGCAGCTCATTTGAACTTTTGACTAGCATTTTGCTCCTTTAGCTTTTATCTAACCTTTTCATTTGTTTTAACTAGTGTTCTGCTACTTTTAGCTAGCCATTTGCTATTTTTGTCATTCAGATAGCTTTTTGCTCCTTTAGCTTTTATCTAGCCTTTTGGATCGTTTATTGAGTGGTTTGGTACTTTTAGCATTTAGCTACCAATTTGCCACTTTTAGCGTGTAGCTCATTTACTATGTTTAGCTGGCCTTCTGCTACTTACCCCTTTCAGCTAGCATTATGCTTCTTTAGCTTTTAACTTTAAGCCAGTGTTTTTCTACGTCCAATTTTTACCTCTGCTTTTGCTACTTTTAGCTTTCAGCTAGCATTATGCTCATTTAGCTTTTAGATCCTCTTTTGGTAACTTTACTACTGTTTTGCAACTTTTAGGTTTTAGTTTGCTTTTTCCAACATTTATCTTTGGCTAGTTTTTTTACTTCGTTAATTTTTAGCACACCTTTTGGTATTTTTACTAAGGATTTGCAACTTTTTTATGTTTTTATCTAGCAATATGCTCCTGTAGATTTTAAATAGCATTTTGTTGCTTTAGCTTTTAGCTACCAATCTGCTACTTTTAGTTTGTAATTAGCCCTTTGCAAATTTTAGCTTTTTGTAGAACTTTTGGTATTTTTAGTTATTGTTTTGTTACTTTTGGCTCCTAGCTAACAATTTGTTACACTTTTTTTTTTAGATATTTATGTTTTCCTCAGAACTCCTCCCTAAAAAGATCTGAACTATCTCTTTACTGCAAGTTTCACATCCAAAAGTTCTTTTTTAATCAACGTTTTTGATCCACGGAGCCCAGCGCTGTTCAGTGTGCACGTGTGCGTGTGATCCTTCAGGTGACTTGGTCACCTCTCAGTTGGGAACTTGACGTTTTGTAACAAAAGCTTCTAAAAACAGCCAAAGGTTTTGTTTTGGTGTTTTTTTTTTTGTAGGCTCTCAGAGCTCACGAGACACTTCGGCTCCAGTTTTACTGATGACAGAAGGTCCAAGATTAATTCATGTAGTCATTCCATCAAAAGTTGTTTAACGAAAATGAAAACTTTTAAAGTTAAAACTTTACTGATAAAGAAACAACAATAGTCCCAAACAGTTCAAATAAATGTAACAAAAACCTGCAGAAACAAACAAAAAGAATGAAAACAGCTAAACCTTGGATGTCCCTGCAGCTGTAAGTGTTTTCAGCTGACAGTTTCACGTTGGTGATATCTGAACATGTTCGGCTCGAACGACACAAAAAGACAAAGGATGAGGCTGAGCTTAAAAAAAGACTTGTTTTAAAACCACTTTTATCTCTTCACAGTGAAGTCTGTTAGAAAGCTGAGGCTGAAAGGCTTGGAGTCACCCGTGCAAGAGAACGTGGTCACATATGATATTTATGGTCACAGAAAATTAGAAAAATGTTAAAAATTATTCTCAATATAAATTCCAGTGAAAAATATCTGGGCAAAACAAACAGGCTTATTTTTTTAATTAGTAATAAACTTTTTCCCTTTATTATTTAAAAGTAAAAGCGTGAAAGGTTAGAAAATGTATTTTCTTGTGTCTGTCTGTTAGCTAAATATCTAGTGAACCAGTGGACAGATCAAAAAGAAGCTCAAATTACTTATTGGCTGCAATGATAATTGTGGAGTTAAGAAATATATAATAATCAAATGTTTTTCCTGAACAAAGGCTCTAATTGGAGTTAAAACGTAAACAGAAAATGGTGAACAAACATAATAATTACCATACTTTCTGCCGATAACGTTGCACCTCCGGATAAGTTGCATCAGTCCAAATATGTCTAATAAAGTGAATAAAAATAAATAAATACGTCGCCACGCCTTATAAATCGCATCTATTATGCGTCACCGCTGGCGCGTCACGTTTGTTACGCGTCATTGCTGACCACCTGGAAACGTGGACCGGTGTTGTGCCAAAAAATGATTGGCTGCCAAATGGTGGCCGCGGGAGCGTGCGCGGGAGGACTTTAACAAGAATTTAACAAGATGTAACACTTAAAAACAATCATTTGTTTGCTTGAAATCATAGCAGAGTTGTGTCTCAGTTGAATTTTTCCTTAATAAATGCACTGACGGTCAAATCAGCTGCATTTCGCCTGGGTGGTGCGGCGAAATGCAGCTGATTTGATGTTTGCTCCAGGAGTTCTGGAGCGAGACGATGGTGGCTGTATGGCAAGCAAAGTGTCTCATTAATAGCCACTTTCACCTATTAATGAGACACTTGGCTTGCCATATTACTCGAGTTCCCTCTAGCAGCTGAAAATGGCGATGTTCAATATTTTCCATGTCAGAATGAATGAAAATGGTCAGATGTCAGTCAAAAATTTGTTAATAAATATGGGGGGGGGGGGACATAAAGATGTTGCGTCACTGTATAAGTCACAGATGCAAATTTATGCAAAAAAGCCTGTGACTTATACGGCGAAAACTACGGTAATAGTATTTTTCAGCAGATATGTGAGATGGTTGGTTGGTCCTCAGGAACACTTGTCATGAAGTTTAAGAACAGTTTGAGGGTAAACGCGGTGGGTGATAGTGGGGGAGTGGTGGTGCAGAGGTTAGAGAAGATGGGCCTGTGATTGGAAAGTCGCAGGTTCAACTCCCGGTACCGTCAACATCAAAATGTAGGTGGAAAAGGTGAAACACCCACACCTGCCTCCACCCTCATTTGCCCACACTGGGCCCCTGAGCAAGACCCTTAACCCCCCATCATCTGCTCCCTAAACAGGTCTCTCTTGATAATGACTCCTCGTGACTCAATGAGACTACCTGGATAAATAAAAGGTAAATTAAAAAAAAAAGCATTCCCTTAACGAACGCCAGACTTTGTTCATCACCTCCTCATGAAACCCCTCTTCAAAATGTTTGAAACACACCTTTAATGCTGATTTTTTTTTTTATTAGATTTTTTCTTGGGGTAAATATTCATTCATTCATTCAACCTTTATGTAACTACCTTACCTGCACTTGCAGTAGACAAGTTTTTAATTTATTTTATATTATTTTTATTTTTCCATGCTAAATAGACACATTTATTATATCAATTGTTCATAAATCATGACATAAAACATTTTGGCACATTCTGGGGTAATAAAGTAAATTTATCTATTAGTTTGACACAAAAAGACTTCTGGATATGGAACAATTTTTGTCGTCTGGGTTTTAAAGCTGATTAAATGTAAGGATTATAAAACAAAGTGTCCTAAAGCTAAAAAAGCTGGAGGCTGTAAATCTTCAGCTGCCACCCACTCAGCAGGACGTCGTCTGTTCTTGTATCTCCTCGTCTCATCGAGCTGCTAATCTGCTCCCGTCGGAGCAAAAGAGCTTCCACAAAACGTGCCTTTGCGTTTCAAGGTTCTCCTCTTCCTCACGAGCGCCACTTTTGTCTTTTTGTCTGCAGCTGTGAGCCACAGATCCAGACTAAACACGAGCCGAATGTTTAGTCTTCACTCGATCTCCCTGAATCTTCAGATTTTAATTTATTCCTTCGTTCAGGCAGGATTCTTCGTCTACTGGATCCGTTGGAACGTCCTTCTCGTCTTCCTCCTGCTTTTTTTTTTTTTTTTTTAGTTTGCAGGCTTTCAGGAAGCTGAAGCCGAGCCAAGAAAGCTCCAGTCACCGTTTCCGGGAATCTGTCCCACAAAGCCACTGTAGTAAGAGAGAGGGCTCTGACGTTGGGGGGCCATTGTTTAATGTCCGGGGCCCCCATTGTTCAGGGAGGAGCAGTAAGACAAACAAAATCCCCTCTTTTGGAGTGAAGAAGAGGAGCTGTGAAGGGCAACGAGGAGAGAGAGAACCTCTGCTGCTGTTAATATATGAGCTAAACCGCCTTAAAGAGACTTTTCCACGGGTTAAATCACCACAACTGTGTAGGAGCACGCAAAGCATGCTGGGGTGTTTTTATGGCAGGTTACACATAAAGATTGATGCCATTGCAGACATGGATTAACAGATAATCTGTTGTTTAGACCTGTTTTCATTGGTGCCTATCTTTATCAAACTTATTGGGTCGGGTCCATCAGATTGGAGCCACGCCCTCATTAATGAGGACGAGGCCACAGTCCACCGATTAAATAAAATAAAAGTATAATTTATTGAAAAACATGCCGCTCAGCACCTGGCATCCCAAAGTTTGAAACAAAGATCTTGTGCTGTCTATTAGTGCTCAATATTATTTGCTGAAAATCAGTCTCAGCTACTACCACACCAAAATTTGGCTTAGTTACTTGTGCAGAGGTTGGAGAAGGCGAGCCTATGACCGCTACCCTGGACGACAACATCAAAAACGTGGGTGGAAAAGGTGAAGCACCCTCACCTGCCTCCACCCTCATTTGCCTCACTCTGGGCCCTTATAATTGAATGGTGAATCTGCTTAGTGTCAGTCTTACTCCAGGAGCCGTCTGGCAGGAACATCTACCATTATTGTCATATTTTAGTACCCAGAGTAGTGTGGACTGATGGAGAGAGACTGACAAATTATAATAATATACACAGATAGTTTCTCTTATCGCAGATGACATTGTGATCTGTGGTGAGAACAGGGAACAGGTGGAAGAGAACTTGGAGAGGTGGAGGTATGCACTTGGAACAACGAGGAAACGGAGTACATGTGTGAATGAGAGGGAGGAGGTGGAACAGTGAGGCTACAAGGAGCAGAGGTCACAAAGGTGCAGGACTTCAAGGACTTGGGGTCCACTGTCCAGGGAAATGGGGAATGTGGTAAAGAGGTGAAGAAGAGAGTCCAGGCAGGATGGAGTGGATGGAGAAATGTTTCTGGAGTGACTTGTGACAAAAGAGTGGCAGCAAAGGTCAAAGGCAAAGTTTACAAGACAGTAATGAGTTCAGCTAACCCCCACCATCTGCTCCCCCGGGCGCCCCACAAGGCAGCTGTCTGCTCCACACAGAGGGCTGTGGTAGCTCGGTGGTCTGTGGTTGTGTCAGGACGGGCGTCAAGTCCTCGGGCAAGTTAGTTCACTGTGGTGACCCCTGACGAAGGGAGCAGCTGAAAGAAAAAGTAAGAACTTTAAAATTGACTGAGTTGTAGCCATTTTTGCTTTTGTTAAAGTCAAATAGCGCTGGTGGCCATCTTGAATCAAGTTGGCTCCAAAAAGTTAATGATCCATTTACTTGTCCTTGGGGTATTTTGCTAACAGACAAACAGCGCTAACTCCAACAGTCATTATGATTGTTTTAATCAAAGATCTTGTGTGATGCGTTAGTGCTCATGATATGTGTTGGTCACGCAGACTCTCCCACTGGTACATTTTCATCTTTAAATCACTTCTTGGTCTGCTGCCTTCATACATCTCCTCCTGCATGTGTCTGTGTGAGTGCAGCTACAGCGTGCGCTCTCAGGACATTATTACCTGCAGTGTTCCCTCAGTGAGGACTGAAATAGACAAAAGGGCCTTCTCCTTCTCCGCTCCTGTTTCCTGGAATATCTTGCAAAAAGATCTAAAGCTCTTGACCTTGACCTCTCTAAGTGGCTTCAAACATCGGCTAAGTTCCTGGCAAAGACCAACGCAGACATGTTCCTGTTTTTAGTTTTCTACACCGCCTTATAATCTTGCTGTTTTTTTGTTGTTGTTACATTTCCTTTTGATTGTCCTTTTGGTTGCCATTTTATTTTAACTTGTTAAAAAAATTAAAATTGTACGCATCTTTTATGATTGTCTATTGTTGTTGTTGTTGTTATCCACTGTTGTCATCACTCTTTGTTAAAATCAAGTCTCTCTTGTAAATGAGTCCCCGAGGCTCAATGGGATTAACCTGCATAAATAAAGGTTGAATGAAAGAATGAATGGTAATCAGTCTTTTTTGTATTGGCTGAAGTTGAATAGCCATGGTGGCCATCTTAAATTAGATTGACTCCGACCTAATTCGTTTTCTGAGCGTTTCGTTAAATCTGTCCATCGGTTTATGAGATCTTTTGCTAACAGACAGACAAATGAGACTACAGACCCAGGAAAAGGCATTAATTCAATTCACTGCAGTTTGTTTAGAAAGTGCTAATTCACAACAAAACTCATCTCAGGCACAAGAACATCCACAAACAAACAAAAGAAATCTGCAAAAAGAAGCCAACAGGTTGTGTTCTATGGTCCAAGTGCAGTTTCTATGATCTAGGTATAATTTCTATGGTTCAGATTTTAGTTTCTATGTGGACAAAAAAAAAACGCGTTAGTGAAAGAAATAATTATAAATACAAACGGGTTAGAGCGAGTAAAGACAGCAGCAGAGTGAGGAAACGTGGTCAGTTTGCCCTAACCCCATACTGTAGCAGCAGAACTAAGGGACAGCTCAGGAAACCTGAACCAACCCCAACTATAGGATTTATCAAAAAGGAAAGACTTGAGCCGAATATTAAAAGTAGACAAGGTGTCAACCTTATGGACAGAAACTGGTTCCACTAGAGATCACAAATATTTCAGCAGAAAACCAGGATCACCTGTTTGTCTAAATAGCACCTCATTAATTTATATAGATTTTACATTTATTAAAATGAAACTCTGTTAAAGATGCAGATTTTATTCTTACCCATGATCAAAGACATTCTTCGTAAACAGACCGATAGCGTTCAGATGTTTATAATTTATGGTTTTTCAGTGTTAAAGTAGTTTGATTTACAGTTAGAATAAAATAATCTCTAAACCGTTAAGAATTAAAGATTTGATCCATTGAAATATTAAATTTAACTCATAAATGGTCGTCATTTGTTTCTGCAGGACCCCGAACTTTCTCAACAAGGAGCTCGCAGACAAAGAACCAAAGAATGGGAAATCCTCCGTCGCCCTCAAACACGACTTCGACCCGACAGGTGAGACCCGCTTGTTTACCTGCTGCTATAAAAAAAAAACAGCTTGTTCCCTGAATAGACTGTTTTCTGTTTACGTTTATTTATTCCTACTGTAAAGCCTCTGTTCATTTGTCAACAACAAACAACTTGTTGATTGTTTTTTAACTTTCATATTTTACAGAAGTGATCAATTTATTAACACAAGCTCTGATTTTATCATTTAATTTGATATTGATTTTGCAACTAAAGTTCTATAAGTAAATAAAAAAATGTAATTTAAGCACAAACAAAACAGATTATTCTGATGTTTTCTGTTTATCAAACAGGATTTGAACAATATATTAGCTAAAGAAATCAAAATTTCTGTGAAAATGTGTAAACGCTGAATGAATCTCTTGAAACATACTGAAGCTCAGTTTCATTAAGCTGTTGAAGCTAACAAAAAGCAGAGCACGAGCTAAAAACTAAATGTAGCAATCCGTTACCTTAAAGATAAAACAAGCAGAAAACAGCTAAAATGAGCTAATTACTAACTAAAAACTCAAAAGTATTAAAAGACTATGGTACCAAAAAAATTCAGTCTTTCAAAGGATGAGCTAAAAGTTGCTAAAGGTTAGCTATAAACTTTAAAATAGCAAAACAGCAGCTAAAGTTAAAAAGATGGGAAAAAAAATACCCAAAGTCAAATGTTGTAGAAGGTTAGCTAAAAGCCTAAAGTTGTAAAAGACTAGAAAAATTTAAGTTGCAAAGGACTTGCTAAAAGTAGCAAAAGGCTAACTAGAAGCTAACGTAGCATAACTGTAGTTAGAAGCTAAAAAGAGCAAATGACTGGCAATAGCCTAATGCAAAAGTTTTGTGAAAAGTAGCAAAAGGCTAGCTAAAAGATGAAGGCAGAAAAACAACAGCTAGAAGCTGAAAGACTAGCAACACTCCAAATGTAGCAAAACGTTTACAACCTTAAAGTAGCAAAATGGAAGTTAGAAGAAGTTGATGACTACCAAATAGCAAAATGTAGCAAAATGTCAGCTAAAAATAGGAAAAATGTGTCTAAAAGCTAAAAGTATCAAAAGACTAGCGAAAGTCAAATGTAACATGCAGCTAGATCAAATCTAAAGGTAACAAAATGCTAGCTGAAGTGTGTACTGTAGCTTGAAAGAGAACGTTTTTGAAGGAGTTGAAGAAATCTGAAGTTTCTGTGGAGAAAATATTTGCAAAAAGTTAAATATTTGGATGATAATAAAATTTACAAAACACAAAAGTCACAGCAATCGTCTGCTGAATGAGCCGAACGTTTTGATGAATGGCTGAAACGGCACAAACTGTTCAGAAATGCAAAAACCAGATGTACAGTATATTAAAAACACTAATGCTGAGTCAGCGTTCACTCGATTACAACCACAAGCTTCAGATCGTCCAGTGACTGAATATTAAAGCTTATAGGATTATTTACGTTCAGCCCTGGTTTAGCCGTCTTCCTGTTGTTGTTTGTGAATGAATCTGCGTTCGCCTCCGAACTTGTTGCTCAGGCGGACGGGGGCAGACTCAGGAACAAGTTGTTGGGGCGGTTTCCCGGGTTTCAGGCTCGTCGTTAATCCTTCCTGCCCTTTGGTTCACCCTGGAGTCCTGAGGCTCCTCGTGGAGTCCAGACGACCACCAGTCGTCAGCGCGGCTCCTTTCAAGAGCCCAAAGGAAAAGATGGTGAATCACTGAAGTTCTGTAGCGGCTGCAGAAAGACAAGTTCTCCGGATCAGTTCATGGTTCCTTCATCACTGATTCGATGATTCAGTTTCCTGCCGTGTGGGCCGGACTGAGCCTTACCTTTAGGAGAACCTTTGCGGTCCGGTTGGCTGCGTCTTTCTCGCCATTTGATGTTGAATAAAGCGGCGATGCTTCAGTTTATGACCACAGATCTGTAGAGGGGTTTTCTCAGGTCACCTTTGCTGCACTTAAAATGTGTTTGGGATCGTTTTCTCGCTTAAAACTCAAGTTTTTGTCAATAAAAATGTTTTTATTGCGTGACGATATCCATCATAATTTAATGTTACTCTTCAAGAGTTGTAAACATGTGAATGTGATTATTGAGATCCATTTTACTTCCGTACGTTTTGTTTTTGTTCTTTTCCAACCCTTCATAAATCAAAACGTTCGGCTCATTCGGGACATTCCTGCTATGACTTTTGGTATTTGTGATATTTCTACTTTTCGACATATTTAGCTCTTTCGGCCATGTTTTTTTCAATGAATGGAGCTCTACTTTCTTTTAAACCTTTTACTGCTAATTTCAGCTTTTCTTGTGATTCGATTTTTCTCCACTTCTTTCTGCTAATTTCAGCTTCCTTCAACTCTTTTCAGCCTCTTTCTGCTGATTACAGCGTTCTTTAGCGTTTTTCAGTTTTTTTCTGCTAATTTCAGCTCCTTCAGCCCTTTTCAGCTTCTTTCTGCTAACCTCAGCTTCCTTCAGCTCTTTCCATCTTCTTAGTGCTAGTTTCAGCTTCCTTCAGCCTTTTTCAGCTTCTTTCTGTTAACTTCAGCTTCCTTCAGCTCTTCAGCCTCTTTCTGCTCATTACAGCTTTCTTTAGCGTTTTTCAGTTTTTTTCTGCTAATTTCAGCTTCCTTCAGCCCTTTTCATCTTCTTTCTGCTAACCAGCTTCCTTCAGCTCTTTCCAGCTTCTTAGTGCTAATTTCAGCTTCCTTCAGCCCTTTTCAGCTTGTTTCTTTTAACTTCAGCTTCCTTCAGCTCTTTCCAGCTTCTTAGTGCTAATTTCAGCTTACTTTAGCTCTTTTCAGCTTCTTTCAGCTGTTTTCAACCTTTTTCAAATAATTTCTGTTTCCTTCAGCTCATTTCAGCTTCTTTCTGCTACTTTCAGCTTCCTTCAGCTTTTTTCAGCTTCTTTCTGCTACAAGTTTCAGCTTCTTTCAGCACTTTTCAGCCTCTTTCTGCTAATTACAGCTTTCTTTATCTTTTTTCAGCTTCTTTCTTAAAATTTCAGCTTCTTTCAGCTCTTTCCAACCTCTTTCATCTAATTACAGCTTTCTTTAGCCTTTTCAGCCTCTTTCTGCTAATTACAGTTGCCTTCAGTTCTTTTCAGCTTCTTAGCGCTAATTTCAACCTTTTTTTAATTTTTTTTTTAATTTCAGCTTCTTTTTATTGTTGTTAATTTTAGCATTTTTTCGGCTCATTTGAGGTTTTTTTTGTTGTTGCCAGTTTCATTTTTTTTTAAATTACTGGTATTCAGCCTCTTTCTGCCTATTTCAGCTTATTCAGTTTTTTTGCTGCTTTCTGCAAACGTCAACCGTTCAAATTCAACTCTCGTTAACATTTTAGCCATGAAACGTTTCCGCCAGGTTTCATTAAAAATCTTTCAGCAGTAAATATTCACACTGGACTCACGTTTCACAGGAAATGCAATTTCTCTAATTTTATCAGTTTCAGCTAATTTTCTGTCTATAGTACAGGCCCACACCATGACGGAGCCACCACCGTGCTTCACAGACACTTACTGATGTCCCAACACAAACCGAGCGTGATTATCTCCAGCTGCTGGCAGAAAAAGGGCGATAATGTTTTTGTGTGTGTCGTCCTTTGTCTGTTAGCAAAAATACCTCATGAACCGCTGGATGGATTTTAATGGAACTCTTAGAATGAAATCACTGGATGGACATCTACAATTAGTTAACTTCAGGAGGCAGTACAATTCAAGATGGCCACCGCAGCTAAGTGACCTTAGCAAACACACACCAAAACATTATTTAAATTTATTTTTACAACCATTGAGCAGCATTCTATGTGGAAGTAGCTGAGAGTCATACCTAGCATACTTCAAGAACTAGCTTATTGTGTAAGACAGGGCTATTAAACTGGCGGCCCAGGGGCCACATCTGGCCTGCGGTTGAGCTCACTAATGAGTTCACTTAAAATAAAACTAGATTTTAAATCAGAAGAAAAATTAGTGAAAGAAACGTTAAAAACAACCTTGAAATGGAAATGATTTCCTTTGGAGAGCTGAGCTTGTTATACAATAATTACAGGATGTCCGGCCCCTGACCTGATGACCTTCAGTAACTGCAGCCCCCCGAGAAATTTAGTTGGATATCCCTGGTGTAAGATCTGTACTTGTCCGAAACTTCATGTCAAATTTGTTGGTTTGTTAGCAAAATATCTCAGGAATCATCCATCCATTCATCCCTTTTCTTCCTCTTGTTCTGGACTCAGGTCTCGGGGGCAGCATTTTGAGCAGGGAGGCCCAGACATCTCTTTCCTCATCCACCTCTTCCAGTTCTTCTGGGAGGACTCCAAAACTTTCCCAGGGTATCCCTCCAGTTGGACAATAGAATTGATGGAACACCTTCCTAGTGAAGCTCAAACCACCTCAACCGGCTCCTCTCGATGTGGAGGAGCAGCAGATCTACCCTGAGTCTCTCCTGATAACTGAACTTCTCACCGTATCTCTAAGGGAGTGTCCAGCTACCCTGCAGAGAATACTCGTTTAGACCGTTCGTATCCACGATCTCGTTCTTTCAGTCACTACCCAGAGTTCGTGACAATAGGTGAGGGGAGGAACATAGACCGACCGCTAAACAGAGAGCTTTGCTTTACAGCTCAGCTCTCTCCTCACCTCAACGGACCGGCACAGAGTACACAATACTGCAGAAGCTGCACAAGTCCATCTCTTGATCGCTCACTCCATTCTTCCCTCCATCACGAGTAAAACCCTGAGATACTTGAACTCCTCCACTTGAGGCAGAACCTCACTCCTAACACGGAGAAGACGGCTCACTCTTTTCTGACTGAGGACCATGGCCTCAGATTTGGAGGTGCTGATCCTCATCCTAGCTGCTTCAAATTCTGCTGTTCCAGAACCGTTTGACTCATTTTAATAAAACTCTCAGAAAATCTTGTCCAACCTTATTTACAACGTTTGACCAAAACAGCTACAACGCTGCCTTTTCTCTTCACAGTTGCTGGCTTCTGGAGCTCAAAGAATCCTAAATGTCCGTAAAACAAACTGAACACCTCGTTGTTTTTCAAGCAGTTTGAGAACAAGCTGTTGTTTCTGAAGCCGTTTCCATTTCAGTCTTTTCGTTTGTCATTTCCTGCATGGAGACGTTTTCCCACAAAGTGAACACCAGGCTGCAAGCAAAGGAACGAAGCTTAACAACACATTTTGTTGCTCTCTTTTCTTATTTTCTCTTGCAAGGTTAGACATACAGGAGCATGTACCAAAGTTGGTCTTGACTTTTATGTTTGAGCTTGCCTTTGAGGTTATTTATTCTAATAAAACGTTCAACGGCAGGTCTGGTCCAGCGCTGCGTGATAATCCAAAGGGATGAGAATGGCTTTGGTCTGACAGTAAGTGGAGACAACCCGGTGTTTGTGCAGCTGGTCAAAGAAGGTAAGGCACTGAAGCGCACACATTATCGCAGCGCGTTTTCCAAAAACAGCATCTGTAACTCTCTTTCCTTTCCTATTACAGATGGCGCTGCAATGCGAGCTGGAGTCCAGACAGGAGACAGGATCATAAAGGTTTGCTTTTCGTAATTATTGGTAACGGTGCGTGATGCCTTCATTTTATCCTGGTCAAAGTGTTTGTCCTGTGTCTCATCTCACAGCTTTGGGGGGGGGAAAAGGCAAACTGTGCACAAAAAAGCGCACCTCGATCACGAATAACGTGCTATGACTTGATTTTGTTGTACAGTGTAGGCATAATTGGCAAAAAATATGCTAGTAAAAAAGTGGACATCAGTGGGGGATTTGGCTAAACACACGAGGAATCCCAACCCTCTTTGGAGCTCTACAGCTCAGACGTAGTTAACGGTAGAAACGTCATTCAAACTTTGACCCTCCTGCTGCCATCGGGTCTCAATGACCCACAAGAGCTCTCAGTTAACTGAGAGCTCTTGTGGGTCATTTTGACCCAAGGGCAGCAGGAGGGTTAAACAGGTGAATGACTTTACAGGTCTAAACTGATATCTTGATGTATTTTTTTATACAACCACAATTTAAATTTTGTGATTTATTTTTACAGATTTCTCTATAAAAGGTTCATCTGACGGTTCACTTTAGAATTGTCTAATTTAGTAATCTAACTCTGGCACAACAATTTCCTGCGGGGTCAATAAAGTTCTGTCTTATCTTAACTCAACTCTTCTTATTCCCACAACTGTTTTTGGTACATTCACAAGTTATACATGGACGCGTGGAGGTTTTTGCCTTCTCCGATCCAGTGCGTATCAACCTGCTTTACAACGTAGTAAGTGAGTGGAGAATGTGCACGCTCAAGCTTCAGTAAACCAATTAAATTTTAGCTTATATATTTTAAAACTGGCAGTGAAGGATCTTTTTCAGCTCGTCTTGTTTCTACCGCCCACTGATCAAGAAATGTTAAAATCAGACTTCAAATTTTCACAGTGCAGCAGTTTGTTTGAGGCTTACTTTTCAGTCTGTTTCTGTCCGTCTCTCATCAGCTTGGCTGTTAGGGAGTGATAGACAGAAGTGTGTGGTTACCATGGTGATACTAATGACCACCTGGCTTCTTCTTCTACAGTTCACACATCATAAAATTTACATTTTTCATCTTACAGTTTGAAAATTACCCTGGACTTTTAGGCAGTAGCTGCTTGGGCATCTTTCACAACTTTTTTTCATAAATTTTTTAATTTCCTGCTTCTTTCCTGCCCTGAAAACAACAAACAAGTCCTGAAAACAAGTTACTGTTGGATTAGCAATAACATTAGCTTAGCATTTGCACCATTTTTATGCTTTTGAAATCAGAAACCCCCCGACATGAGCTCTTTATCTGTTGATGCTGAGCGTTAGCCTGATTGCTTATTAAATCCTTTTTAATGGAAAACCAACACAAGTGTTGCCTCATGTGAACGCAGGACTTGCTAGTTGCTAGGCTAACTACTGCTAGCACTAGAGGCTAACAACATGCATGTGTTCGGACTGATGCACTCAAATCTTGTAGCAACGTGTTTTATGCTAGAGGTTGCACAGCATTATATGTGTGTGATTGATTTAACAAGTTACAAACGCACAAAAGTAAAATATATAATTTATTACTTCAGCTGTTTATACTTTTCATGCATGAGGCAGCCATATTGGATCGTGAGGTCTGCTGGTGACTATCTCAGACTTTTTTTTGTTTTTTTAAACAGCATGTCACGTAAAAGTTATTTAATGATGTTTTTACTCTTGGTGCAGGTTAACGGGAGATTAGTTACACATTCAAACCACAAGGAGGTTGTGGAACTGATCAAGTGTAAGTATGCATCTCTTAATTAGCTGATTTCAGAGGTTTTACGCCATGAACCATCTTTACTTTGATAGAAACGTGGCTGAAGCACTACAGTGTTGCAAAATGACCTATTAAAATCACTTTTAATGGTATTGGAGTTGAGTTTCAATCCAGGACTTTTTATTTTGCTGCTGTTTTTTTAGTCTACCATACTCAGAACTACACACGAACACTGATCCTTTTCTTTTGGATTCCTGTTTGACTAGTTGGACACAAACACAGGACTACATTAAAATAAACTTTACAGAGTAAAAAGTCAAACCAGTAGCATCGTCGTAGACATTTCATTAAATATACAGTACAGTATATACAGAACATGATAAAAAAAAAAGGTACAGATATTTTACTTGTTGTTTTACACCAAAGACTTTGACGTCACTTACATATTTATGGAATTATCTATGTTCAAAATGTATTGCAGTTTAACTACTTCTGAAATATTTTGTGCTTTGTTAGCCATTTACATATCAAAACATTCAGCTCATTCAGGAGATGGTATGCCTTTTGAATTTTAAAACTTTTATACTTTTCAAAATAATTAACTTTGTTTACAGATTTATTTTACATAGAAATGCATTGAGATCTCTTTAATTCCTTCAAAACGTGTAAAAAAAAAAAAAGAAGCATACTGCCTCTGTCTTATGCTACGTTTAGCTTTTAGCTTCCGTTTTGCTACCTTTAGAATTTAACTAGCCTTTGGATAAATTTAGCAAAGTTTTTGCTACTCTTACCTTTTAATCAGCTTTTTGATAGATTAAGCAACTTGTTTGATGACTGTTAGCTACTTTTATCTTTTAACTACATTTTGCTACTTTTAGCTTTTAGTTACTATAGTTATATTTTTGTGTTTTAGCTACGGTTTTGCTATGTTTAATCTTGAAATATCTTTTTTCTACTTTGAACTACTATTCAGCTTATTTTAGTTAGTCTTTTGATAAATTTAGCTCGCCCTTCGCTTGTTTTAGTTTTTCCTAGTGTTTTGACACAGCCTTTTGCTTCTTTTAGCTTGTCTTTTGCCACATTTAGCTAGCATTTTGCTACTTTTTGCAGGTATTTTGCAACTTTTTGTTTTTAACTAGCATTTGCCTTTTTTTTAGCTTCAAGCTAATCTAGTTGTTTGCTTCTTCTTAGCTAATGTTCTGATTTTTTTAGCTTAATTAAGTTTTTTTTTTTTTTTTTTAGAATATTTTATTTTGGATTTTTCAATAACAATATTACAATTATTAATTGACAAGACAAAGTCAGCTGAGGAACAAGTACGATATCACTTGAGTAGTAAGACATACCTAAATAGTTTTGGGTTTTTAAGCAAATTTTAGCAAGTCTTTCACCTCTCACCGTTTAAATTGCATTTTTACAAAAATGAAGATTTTCTAGCTAATTAAAACTAATTAAAACTAATTGTTTAATGAGATCTTTATTTGTTTTCATTCTTTCTTTCTTGCTCTCTCTTTAAAAAAAAAAATGTTCTGGTAGCGGGTTCCTATGTAGCCCTGACGGTTTTGGGGAGACCTCCAGGACTCCCTCAGATCCCCCTGGATGAGGAGAAGGAGCAGCAGCAGCCGGAGGAGGAGGAGGAAGAGGAGGTCGACACGCCGCCTTTTTTTTCAGCTCCAAACTCACCTGCACTCTCAGGTGAAGAGCGGTCCAGCTTCCTGAGCAGCAGCAGCCCTCAGAACCACTTGATCTGCTCTTCTACTGACGGGGTGAGACAGAAGTACAAGGAAGTACTTGTCGGGAGTATTTACATGAAGTATTTCACTCTACAACATTTAACAGCTAATTTTGTACTGAAGCTGCTTATTACACAATAAACTTGTTTCTAATATTTCATGGAACTGCCTGTGTGTCCAACATCTGCTGGTTCGGTTCGTCTTCAGTAAAGGTGCTGCTTGTTTCAGGATGCAGCGTCAGGGTTGAGGAACGGCGAGGAAGAGGAGGGCGATGGTAGGTCGTCCCTGAAAGAACAGAACTCCCCTTTTGGTTCTGGAGGTGGGCCCTCGGCCAACAACAATTCTGTGAGTGTGACCACGCAGCAAGACCGCTAACATATTTTGTGATTTTTGTTTTTTTCTTGTGACTATTAGCAAAATAACCCATGAAGAGGTTTTAATGAAGCTTTCAGGAAGTACAACCACATTGGTGGGGGGGTCTGGGGGTCCTCCCCCTGAAAATTTTGAATAAAGTAGGCACCATTTCCTGCATTCTGGTTTATTTTAACCGGTTGCTAAACATCTACGTTTACCTACATAAGTAACACTTGATTCAATTATTGTAGAGAGCAACAAGAAGTAGCCTGACCAACAGCTCACCTTGTGTAAATAGAGCATGCTTTGCTTCTCTCATGCATCCTACTCCCCTGTAGCGCCAAGCTAGCACACAACACAGTCCACAAAAACCCCAAAGGGATGAGTGCCCTGCCAGGCCAAGTGACCTCTGGGAAACACTGCGGTGTGGTGAGTTGTTGTAGGTAACCAGGAAAGCCTGGAGTGGGCTTTTAGTGGTTTGAGTATTCTCATATTGATCAAGTGGAATGGATTAGTTCACAAAGAAAAATATTTTTATTTAACCTTTATTTATACACCTTAGTCTCACTGAGTCATGAGGACACATTTTCAAGAGAGACCAGTTTTAGGTAGACAGACATCATATAAACTACAGACAACATATAAAGTACAGACAACATGCAACATGCAACAATAAAAAACAATAAAAAAAAAAAAAAAACATTCTTATAAAAACACTGTTACTGTTAGCATGGTACTGCTAGCAGCTGAAACGGTGCTGGGTGAACTAATATTTCATAATAAATTGGGGGGGTTGTCCAAACAAATATTTTTTTTAAATGTGAGGGGGGCACGGCCCCATCACATACAATTGATGTGACGCCTATGCTCGGATACGACACAGTTCTCTAGACACTGTTTGAACAACTTTTAAAAATGCTGCTTAGGAAAATTGATCTTACCAGTCATCTGAGGACAGCAGCTCCCAGACATGAGACGGGCTTTGCAGAGGTTTGTCCGGTGGCTTCAGGTTATTTTTGTTTTGTTTTGCAGTCTTCAGGCTGCTGTCACTGCTTTTCTTCTTGCCTGCTTAATTAAAAAAAACATCAGTCACAAACGTGTCTTTTAGCTCAACATGCCAAAGATAACTGGACACGACCTTCTGGAAATGTGACTCTTAAGTTTTCTCATGAGCAACAAAAACTGATATCTGGTTATATTTGTTGTAACCAGTATTTACTAGACACAGGTTTAAAAGTAATTGGGCATGTGCTTTACTGGATATATTAAAATAAATAAATAAAAATGACTACATTTTAATATATGAATAGTTAATGTATAAAGTTTCTTGGACTAAGACAGGTTTGTTTGCAAAAATCATTTGGAAAATTCCAACAGTTTAAAAGTTAGAGATCATCTTTCTGTAAGTCGAACATTCCTTAGTAACATTTTCAAAAAACAACCCTAAATTATGATCGTATAAATCATTAGGAATCAATATTCCAGTTCATCCAACTAGAGTCCAACTTTCCATCACTTCTTTAAACATTAAATGATCTTTCTACTGTGAGGTACGCCGGAGCTATAGAGCTCTAAATAAGGCTGGACTTTCTTGCTCATTTTTCCTATTGTCTGTGGGAATTTTTCACTTTGGGAAATATCAAGTCACTTCCCAATCGAACCCATAATTTGATTGATTACAAAGTTTTACAAAAGAAAAATTCATGATGGCAACAAAAGCCTTGCGGTCAATTGGTAACAGGGATGCTTCAGTCTTTAGAACCCTTTATAAATGCTTTAGCCTATGTAACGAGTATTTTAGAGCTCACAAATCCTTAGGAGCTGCATTAAATTACTAGTTTACTTACCTAACTTGCTCTCTTTTCAGACAGGCATTGAAGAAACTGGAATTTCTCTTATTCCAGGTCCTTTTTTCTCAGTTTGAGGAGCCTTGGTTTGAGGACGAGTTTCACCCAAAGGCGTCACCACAGAGGTCCTGTTTGCAGCATTAGGAGGTCTGGGCAAACGGATTGATGCAAACCAAAGTTGCAACAGCCTGGACCTTGTTTCTTGCCGACAGGAGCCATGTCCCTTAAACCAGCTTCTTTTCTGTGGGCGGAAAAAACTATTCAGTTGTTTTTCAGTAAAGTGTAGTTGTCTGTACAACTGACTTGAACAATTAAGAAAACATTCAGATAGTATTCTGATGAACTTACCTGCTCCAGTGATTTTATCAGAAAATGTTTTCTCTCAGGTTTTGGGTCTGGAACCAGAGGAGGTGCTGTGGCTGCTTCTTCCTCAACAGTTGGTGCAAAGAGTTGCTTCTGTGGAGAGGATTGAGTTGTCTCCTTACTAGACGGCCGTGATGGATCGTCATGTTGTAGTACTGTATCACTAGTATGTTCTCAGGATAAGGTATTTAAGTGTCCACTGGGGGGGACGTGTCTCCAGTGTCTCGAGGAGGTGTCGTCACAGGGGTGTCTTCATAAAACGGTGCGACAAGTGCGTCTTCAACAAGGTTCTCATCCTGTGATTTGTCCCTCGGCTCAGGTGCATCAGTATCTTCAGAGCTGACGGTGTTGACTGGTTTGATGGATGCGGTTAGACTCTTATTTCCATGCGGCTTTTGGGATGACATGCACGTGAATCCACGTGACTACCTTCATACACCTTCTTCCAGAAAGAATCTTCTCCCTCATCCCAGCTTTCAGGTCTCCGGTGTCTGTTGACCTCTGCATCCAAATGTGGTTCATTAATGACGGGGCTGACTTTCCATCCTCGCAGGCAGACTTCTTCCTTCTTCACTTCTTCTTCTTCTTCTTCTTCTTCCTGCTGAAACTGATGGCTCACGTGGATTTATGGTAAAAGTGCTGGAGTGTTTCACTCTTTCCAGAACAGCTTCATTTCTGGCTTCTTGTGCAGCCCTGTAGTTTCTCTGCACGGTGAGCCAACGCAGCCATCTTAGCTTTCTGTTTGTCGTGGATCCTGGACACTCTGGTGCCACCGTCGTGGGTTTGTTCTCCAGACGGGCTCCCAGTGTCTTTTGAAACAGTAAAGTAAAACAATGGCGTTAAGATCAGATGTTCTCGTCTTGGTTTTGAAGTTATTTGGCATGTGTCTGCCGTAAAATCAACTATGACAATGTCAGAGGTTTGTATGTTAAGAGAACTGATGGTGTTGGAAACTTCAGATTGTTCAGTGTGACCAGCATTTAACAAATACCAGAGCATTTCATCCAAATCAGCACTATTGTTTAGCAAAATTATTAATCTTCCTAATGATCAGTTTCAAGTTGCTTTCAGTTTTCAGCTCGGTAGTTCTTTCCACACCGATCAACTCTTCAAGCTGTATCTTTGTGGCAACACACGTACTTATGATGACACTTGTCAAAAAACTTTCTAAGTTTAGTCTGTTTGTGAGCTAGGATTCGTATTTGGCAAAGGTTAAGTTACTGTAAGCGTCCGGCTGAGACCCCTTTCAGGTAAGAGGCTGGCAGCACTGTTCACTGCGCCCAAACCCATCGTCTGTTTGACCACGAGGCCTGTGTGGTCCTGGGTTTGTCTTTATGGGTGAACTAGGGTTCTGTGCATGCGTGCCAAAACTTTAGAAGTGTGCACACTGATAATACATGCAGTAGTACAGACCTTGTGACACCAAAGACGGACCAGACAAAGAAACTTGTGAGACAAACTACAAGCAGATGAAAAACAGGTGCATTTTCTTGAGGAAATGCTGTGGTGGAATGTTGTTGTTCTCCACATATAGGGGAGAACAGCCGCAGAGGAGACACCTTGGGGGGATGGCGACCTAGCATTTCCTTACAAACCGACTCTGAGACGTAAAATAAATTTGCAGCTAAGTTTTTGAAAAATCCCTGAGACTTTCTTTGTGCGTCCGTAGTCGTGAACGATGAGGAAAAGACTCAACATGTTTGTGGTGGGCGGGTCATCCGGTCACGTAGCTCCGCTGGCCAATCAACATATAAATATATTTAAATATAAGTCTATTTTTTGTTACGCATACATATGCCTGTATGAACATTTTGCACAACTGTTTCTGCTAAAAGAGACTGAGTGTATTTTGTTTTAAATTTATTTTTTTGCTAATGAAAATTGCACTATTGATATTATAGAGATTGCTGCCAAACTAAGTTTCTTTGTACCTCCTGTACAATGGCGCTTCTTCTGCACAAACACCAAAAGTCATAGCAGGAATGTCCAGAATGAGCTGAGACTTTTCATATATGAATTGTTGAAATGGCATGAAAATTGTGGAACGAGTTGCAAACCAAAAAAATAAAAAATGTACAGAAGACAAATGGTCTCAGCAGTGAGAATGATTTAGCAACATTCAGACTATTAGTTTATCATTAAATATTGTCGTCTTAATTTTAAAGGCAACTCAGTTTCTCTGGAAGCTCCTTTGTTAAAACAAATGATTTTATCAGCGTCTATAAATAGGGCTGAAAGGACCTACTCGGAAATCTCTGGGGGATTTCCCAGCATGCACCACCAGACTAAACAACCAATTTGCTTCGACTGTTGTGCGTTATTTTTCATGTGTGGTAATGTTTATCTACGTGTGTGTCTTGTGTGTGTGCGCTAGACGAACAGCAGCCACTCTCCAGAAAGTTCAGGAATAAAAGGGACACCCCGTCAGAGTCCGGGGACCCTCAGTTTCTGCTCCTCACCCGACTCCGAAGACACTCCTGACACTGTAAGAGACGCAAACCCACAGTTTCAGAAATGTGAGACAACTTTGAGACGGTTTGGTCATCATCTATCCTTTCATCCATCTGCCGATTCATTCATTCATTCATTCATTCATTCATTCATTCATTCATTCATTCATTCATTTCTCCTTTCTGGAGAACGTAAACTCTACCCAAAAAAACCCAAGGCCGAGCTGCGATCCTGTGTTGAGAACCTCTGCAGGTTCTGCTACCAATAATCAAAATTCTGACCGAGCAGAGACAAAAATGTGAATAAACTGAAATCAAATTGAGACTTTCTTAAGAAGCTTCGAGACAAACTTTCAGCAGTTATGTACCTGAGCAAACGTATAGGTACCACAAGCACCACACTCTTTGCTGGTGATAAGATGTTTTCTGGCACCCGCCCTCTCCCCCGTCAACTCCTCTGAGGCAGTCTTGTCAAAATGGTGCAAAACGCCAACAGTTCATGTTCAATAATCCAGGTACAAATCCAACAATGTTCAGTCAGGTCATCTGGATGGTTTCTTTCTTCTTTTTTTTTTTTGGTTGTTGCTGAGACATTTCGTCCTTCATTCAAATGACTTCTTCAGTCCGAGGCGCAACCCACAAGCACCACACCTTTTCCATTCTTTTTCCACTATGGGAGTGTGGTGCTTGTGGGACTCCAGTTTGTTTGTGGCTCCTTGGACTGAATAAGTCCTTTGGATGAAGGACGAAACGTCTCAGCAAAAAAAAAAAAAAAAGAAGAAACCATCCAGATGACCTGACTGAACATTGTTGGATTTTATACCTGGATTACTGAGCATGAACTTTGATATAGGTACCAATTCTGTGATTCCAGGTGAAATTTTGCACTTTTTGTTGTAATTTTGACTCCAACCAGTTGCCAACAGTTGCAAACTGACGATGTACAGACTTAACAAATAACCTCTTTTTATTCAAGTTAAAAAGGTTTTATTTTTTATATATGATTAACTTGAAAACAAGCTGTGGAAGATTTATTTGTCCATGTTTAACCCAGGAGGACGCTACTAAAGACAGCAGTTCATATCTCATCGAGTACCTCTGCGTCCAGGGAAGAGCGTAGTGGCATTAGACAAGTGGACAGACCTCAGGAGAGACTGTAGATCAAAGATCAACAACGTTCTCGTAAAGTGTCCAGGGAAATGCTGTTTGCTTTACGCATTTCCACGTTTCCTGTAAAAGCAGGACCGAAGGAGGCAACTCCCCTTCCAAAAACCCGCCGTCTACTTTAATTAGTCCACTCCACTGAAGTGATCAAACGTCTACCAACAAGGAACGGGCTGTTTGGTCATTAAGCCCTCATGGATGCAACTAAAAACGCCACCAGCAACACTCAGAGCAGAGATCAGAGTGATAGGAGCAGCATAAATCCACGCTAAGTCACTTTACAGAGTTTACCCTGACAACCCATAGAGGCCCAAAGCACCGGAGTCCGTCTGTCTCATGAAGAACGTCACCAAACTGGTTCAATGATCACACTCAGGAAGAATGCAACAACGCAACACGACACAAATTAGTCCAAGTTGCATATTTTTATGATAAAATATTGCGCTGACATTTCCTGTTGTTTATTTTCACAACATTTCTTGCAATCCAACAGTTTTGCCATACTTTTCTATTTTAGCCATTCAAAATGCTTTTTTATTTTTATTTTTATTTTGCTGGCCTTGTGCTAATTTTAGCTACGACATTGCTGCTTTTAGCAATGCTTTTGCTACCTTTAGCTTTTAGCTAAGGTTTTGCTGCTTTTAGCATTTTGCTAGTTTTACATTTTACTTAGCTTACTTGGAGATTCTAGCTACCATCAGTGGTTTCTCCTTCCTTTATCCAAAGATGGAGCCAGTCAACCTGTCAACAGAACCGAGCGCACTGCCTACCAGAATTGCTTAATATCATTAACTTGATTAGCTTTTAGCTACGATTTTGCAGCTTCCATCATTTAGCTGTAGCTGTTCTTTTGATGTTTAAGCTTTTATCTACCCCTCTGCTACGTTACCTTTCAGCTAGATTTTTGCTAATTTAACTAACCTTTTGCTAGTTTTAGCTTTTGATTAGCCTTTTGCTGCTTTGGAATTCTAGTAGTTTCCGTTCTGCAGCATTTAGCTGCATTTAGCTGCTTTTTGGTATGTTTAACTTGTTCTTTTACCACTGTTACTTTTAGCTTATTGCCACCGTTTTGCTAACAGTAACATTTAGCTCGCCTTGTTCTACATTTATCTTTTTTCTAGTGTTTTGCTTCTTTTATCTTTTAGCTAACGTTCTGCTTCCTTTAACCTTAACAAACCCAGCTTCAGCTTCTTCAGTAAATTTCAGTATTCAGCGCTTAGCGTTCAAACTGTACTTTTACTGAAAATAGAATTAATCTTTTTTTTGTTGTTGTTATAAAATGAAGAAAATCAGGATTAATTGTAGAAAGTAAAGTCTAATTGTCTGAGGTCTGTTGTACTGATGAGACCATTATCTCATAATAAAAATAAAGAAAAACTCTTAAATAACTCTGGATTTCACCCTAAATGTATTCCTTAGGACTCCAGTGCCCAGTGCATTGTGGGTAGTCCTCCTTACACCCTTAACCTCCAGATTATTGGAGCAGAGGACGATTACTTTGACTCCCAGCAGGAACAGGTACGTTTTAGTCTCACAGATCAGCTTCTTGGAGGAAAAGTTTCCACTTTATTTTTGTCTATTGAACTGGTTTCTGTCCTCAGATCAACAACGAGTGCAGCTCTTTTCAGAGCATCGACGTGCTGAAGTCCAGACCCGCTCACCTCGCGGTCTTCCTCCATCATGTGGTCTCGCAGTTTGACCCGGCTCCTCTGGTACGTCGAAAAACACACAGTAATGATGATAATATTGAGCCAGATGCAGTTAAAAACAAAGTAACACTTATCAGTCGTGCAGTCATTAGCAGCAGAAAATCTATTTAATGGTGTCAGTTTCACAAATGTGTCATGAAGTCGTTCTGAACTGGTGACGTTTCCACATGTTCTTATAATCAGCAGAGCTTAAAGAAGCAAAAGTGCTCCTCTTTCTATATGGAGGCTTTAATCAGTGCTACTTTGATGACAATTGCACATAAATAATAAATCATAACTAGAACGTTCTTGGAGAAACTTTGACGGACTGCCAGGCTGCTGCTGATTTAAATTGTTGATTTGACAGTACTATGTGTTGGGGTTCACTCAGCTACCGGTATACAAATTTCAGCTGAATAGCTCTAAGAATGGCTGAGTTATGTTATTTTTTTCCTTTTTAGCTAAGGTGGCCATCTTGGATTTTTAATTTGGATTCAGTATGTGATGGGGATCGTTCTCAGCTACCACTCCACCAAATTTCATCTGAATCCTCTAAAGATGGCAACGCTCCCGTAAACGCTCACTTTTCTCCCCTCTAGTGTTCCTTTAGGGAAACATCATTGAAAACAGTTATAAATGTTGTTTTTTTTAATCCCATAATTATCATATCATGTGAAATAATTCCTTTCAGTTACTGAAGCTACTTTTTAAAAACTTTTATTCATCCCCTTTTGATTTTTGTATTTGCACACTCGGTGATGCTCTTCTTACGTTTGAGTAAGGCTGTAGCATCGCAGGATCGCGGCTGTCGGTTCCTCTCAGGTCCACTCTCATGTCATCCAACATAAATGTTTTAGTTCAGATGGAAAGAGCAAAAACTCTCTTGCGTTGCGCACGAGTAAACATTTGGTGCAAAACAGTAGCTCCAGATGCATCCTGGCTGAAGAACCATCCACGTCTGACTGAAATCAGCTGCTCTGGGGTCGACAGCTCCCAGTCGACAAGGCCTCAGTCTGTGGGGTGGGGACTGGGAAGAGTCGTTTAAAAACCCCAGACTGAAGGCTGGCGGTTACGTAATGTGCATGATTTTTCTCCCCAGGAAGACTTTTTGCCATAAAGTCATAGAGTTTTCTGAAGTTTGTATAAATATAAGATACTGAAACGATTTCCTTCAAAAAGAAGCTTCGTTTAAATAAAACTTTTCTGTCCTCAGCTTTGTTTTCTCTTCGCCGACATGCACAAACAAACCAGCTCCAAGGAAAGTCGACGCTTCTTTATCGAGTTCCACTCACTGTTTTTAGATCGAGCAGCGGTAAGTAGGATGTCCTCCTTTCTCGTTTCTTTTTCTTCAAAACAAGTCAGTTCTCTTTTACCTTTTATGATTTACAGTATTTCTTTACTTATTGATGTAATTATTTCCCTCCGTCTGTTTTTCTTTGTCCAGAATCTGAAAGTTCCCGTTCCTGAAGCAATCGCATCAGAACTGGGTAAGACATAAAACAAGGAAAAGTTTATAATATTTAAGGACTGCGTCTTTTTGAACACAATTAACTTCTATATTAGTTTTTTGATTTACAGTTTAGGCTGCTTGTCATGTTGATAATCTTACTAAAAGTATTTAAAACTGTATCAGTAGATTTTGGTGACCCACAAAATCAAATTGTGACTTATTGGAGACACAAAAGAGAATAAATTGTGATCAAGTTGAGGCACTTTGTGAATAAACTGTGCCAAATTTGGTCCTCGTTCATGTAAACGTCACAAATGGTGTGTGCTGAAACTGATGTACAATGAAGCTTTGCTGAACCCGGACCACATACACAACAACACTTAGCACTCAACTACACATTAATCATGAGTGTGCACACGTGTGACAGTAGTCTGGTGCCACCCCACCCACCGACAGAGGACGGGCGGCAGAGGTTTGTGTGGAGCATCTCTCAGTTTTAGCCTTCTAACATTCACATTAAGTCCTAAGCTAATAAACTAAACACAGAAAATCACAAGTTGTTCACAATTGTTTTGATCCATCTACCTATATATCTATCTGTCCGTTTGTGTATATGTACCCGGTATATACACTGAACAAAAATATAACGCAACACTTTTGTTTATATATATA
>NC_056511.1:6203851-6218383 GCF_014905685.2 Nematolebias whitei | reverse complement strand
ATATATATATATATATATATATATAAATAAATAAGTGGACCGAGGACTAAGCCTTGTGGAATATCATTACCTGTAAGAGAGCATTCTGACAGAATAATTTCTGTTTTCTACTGTTTGAAGCAGTAAAACACTAAATGTGACAACAACAAAATGACAGTTACACAGAACTCTGTGTCTTTTCTTGAAAAGAGTCAAACATCCAACGAGAACATTTTCACTTTTCAGATATTATTTTTCGTCTATTGATAGAAAAACGATCTTAGAGAGGTGCTCACCAAATACCAGGTAGTCAATGACTACTGACATATCTGAAATTAAACATTATAAGTATTTGTTCCACTATAAATCCCTCTTATTCTCACAAGGTTCGTTTTTGTTTTTGCTTAATTTTGGTCAGATAAGCGAAGGCTGGAGCTGATCCCCGAGGAGCTGTGTAAACAATTTTCTCAGGTGTTACAGGACTCTCTTTTATCGGACCTACACAAGAACCTGGAGGACTTCAGGTACCAGCAGCTCAACTTTCTGCAACATCCCTAAAATAAATGTTCAGCTTTAGAGTTTTCCTTAAACTTAAGCCTCTGTCTGGAGTTGACACATTGAGAAATGGAGTGTCCGTCTCTGAACGCAGACAGAAACGCAGCATGGGTCTGACGCTGGCCGAAAACGAGCTGTCCAAGCTGGACTCGGAGCGAGGTAAAGACCAGCAGGCGTCGGAGAAGGAATGCTCCTGTGCTGAACACATCCTGTCAAAGATCGAGGACATCCTGTGAGTCTCTGAGCGCACACAGTCGAGCTCAGGAGTTTACATCTTCTCATCGTGGACACAATTTTTTTCAGCCAATCTTTTTCCAGGGTGAACTAAAACTGGGTGCACAAATTTAAGGCGGCTGCGGCTGAGTGGTTAGAGCAGGCGTCGTCCAATGCGCGAGTTGGGGGTTCGATTCCACCAGCAGACACATGCTGAAGTGTCCCTGGGCAAGACACTGTGTGTCCCATCAGTGTATGAATGTGATCAAAGCACTGATTAGTCTCTTTAGAATGATTTGTTCAGTTAGCTTCGTACAGATCTAGTATAGAGCTGTATGAATGGGTAAATGAGGCCCAGATTGTGGTGTAAAGAGCTTTGAGTATCTTGAAAAGATAGAAAGGTGCTATATAAGTACAGTCCCAAAATAATTTAAACTGGTAGTTTATTTATTTGATGAAATATATCCTTCACCCCCCCCCCCCCCACACACACACACACACACACACACACTCATAGCAGTTTCCTGGTACAGACCAAGAAACGACATAGTCCACAAATTTTGGAAGTCTGTTCCAGAAACTTAAAGTCATCCATTTATAGCCAACAATATTGATTGTTATAAATGATCGATTGTTTTGGACAGGTGGGCCCTGTTTGCATGCGTTAAAAGTCTACTTCTGAGATTCCAACAGGAGTTTAGCTTGAAACACAGCAGCGAAGGCTATCTATGGGACAGAGCTGGTTGGCAGGCTGCAGACTGATGAACTCTTCCGGATGGGAGGTGAAACATTTCTCACTTAAAGAATCTGGTCCAGATGACATGATTTAACTTTTGTTGTTAAAGTCAGCCATTTTTGTCCAATCAGAAACTAGTTCTGATGTGTGTTTGGGATCACTGTCCAGTTAAAACACCCAGTTGTGCACAAGTCTCAGCTGTCCAGCTGCTGATTATGGTGATGTTGAAGAACTGCATCACATCATGCACTTTGTGCACCTGTACCGCAACATGATACTGCCACCACCGTGCTTGAAAGTTTGAACAACTTTCTTGGTTTTGAAAGCCTCGCCTTGACCATTTACACCACAACACGTGACCAAAACAGCTCACACGTCGACCTCATATAGAAGCATTCAACAGGTATCAGTGGCCCTAATGGCTCACAGGATGGAGGGTGGGTCGGTGACAGTGTTGCCAGGTGAGAAATGTAGGATTATTGTACTAGAGACATAAAATTATCGTATTTTGAGGTAAATTATCGTACACCCGTCATAACCAGAATAACAAATCTATTGATGCACTATAGTAGTGAAGGGTCCACTTCTAGACCGGCTCTGCTTCTTCTTCTTTTCTTTTCCTCACTCATGGGGCGGGCGCAGTGGACTATTCAACCAATCATGGCCGTTGTTCTGAGGCAAACACATACACCTCACTCGCTACATACACCACATCACATACCCGCTCTGGGTCAGGGGAGGAGTTTTAGCCTCAGGTGGAGGAGTTCAAGTATCTGGGCGTCTTGTTCGCAGGTGATAGTAGGATGGAGCAACGGATTGAGGCCTTGTCCTCAGTAATGAGGGTGTTGCTTCAGTCGGTCGTGGTGAAGAAAAAATTGAATTGAGCTCTGGATTTACTGGTCTGTCTACATTCCAACTCTCACCTGTGCTCTTGAGGTTTGGATCATGACTGAAAGAACGGGATCCTGGATACAAATGGCAAAAATGACCTTCCGTCATAGGGTGGCCGGGCTCAGCCTTAAATATAGATTAAGGGGCTCCGTCATCCAGGGGGAGCTTGAAGTAGAGCCGCTGCTCCTCCGCATCAAAAAGAGTCAGCTGTTCAGGCTTCAGGTCAGGAGGCCTCCTGGACGCCTCCCTTTGGACATTATCCCACTGGGAAGAGGTCCTGCGGCAAACCCAGAATCTGCTAGAGGAATTATATCCCAAGGCGTTCTCTAGTCTAAGAAGACCTTGGGATCCCCCAGGTGGAGCTGGATAGTGTTTCTGGGGAGAGGGAGGTCAGAGTTTCTCTCTTGGACCTGTTTTTTTCACAGCCCAACTCTAGATGAGCGGCAGAAGATGGAGATGAAGTTGTGCATTGTAGAATCCTTCCACCCTGGAACCAGACTGATTGAAATTAATCGTTAAAACCCTAAATATAATCCGACGTTTGTGTCCATGATGGGTGGCTGCTCTCCTGACTGCTGCTGAGCATCACAGCAAACACCCACGTGTTCATGTTTATCTCCTCATGTGAGCGTTTTGTTGCAGGTTGTCGTCTCAACCCTCAGAAGAGGAGAAGTGGTGAGAAAAGGGCTTTTTTTGTTTCGGTACCAGTTTCCCACTCGGCTGTAGGACATGCACTCATCTGTTTTAAAGAACTGTTTTAGTTCCTGTTCTGCTGTTTTACCAATATTTATAAATGATTGTGTGGGATCATAAAGTGTCATCCTGTTGCACAGGCTAATTTTAGCTCTTTGCACGTGAATCATCCCATTTAGTCTATAGGTTCATAAGTAAATTAATGTATTTACTAAACAATTTTAAATAAAACTTTTATTTTCTTTACTATCTGTGCAGCCAAAACATGCAGTATGTGATCCACACCTATATGAAGCATCTCGGGGTGAAAGTAAAGGAATCCCGTGGGCTCGAACAAAAACGGGCACGCATCAACTTCCTGCCCAGAATTAAGGTGCAACTCGTTATTTTCATCCACGCATAAACCCTAACAGTAATCCAAACTTTAGAAGGCAGTAATTTACAATCTGCTTGAATCTAATCTGAATAATTTTTTTTTCTTGTTTCAAGGGGAAAAGTACTAAATCTGAGAAGGAGGGGGAGGAAAAGGTGAAAAAACCTCGGTTTCCCATCATCCTCGGCCCTCCTCGGCGTCTGAGCAGAACGGACTCGGGTGAGGAGAAAACTCCTGCGTCAGCCAGAGCTGGATCCAGGGGCAGTGACCGGGGGGGCACCGGCCCCTGCTGAAAAACTGATGGAACCCTGAAGTGCCCCCTGCTTTGATGCTAAACCAATGACTAAAAACTGCAAACTATGACTTTTTAAACATTTGTTTCTACTGTTTATATATTTTATAACAATTATAACAAATGTGACTAAATCAATTATCCCTATATTTTATTTAATCTTGGGACATCATCTCAGGACCGCTCACTTGTTGTTTCACGACCCACAGTGGGGTCCTAGCCCCAGCTTTGGAACCAATTCTCAAAAAAAAAAAAATCACTGGGTTGTTAAAGCTAAAGTTAGCTAAAATTTACAAACAAAATAAACTAGTTAAAAACTAAAAGGATTAAAGAATTTGTTAAAAGCCAAGACTAGCTAAGACTAGTAAAACACTAGCTAAATACTAAATATAGCAAAAGGTTAGCTAAAAGATAAAAAGTAGCAAACAATTGCTATTCGATGAAAGCAGCAAAATGTTAGCTGAAAGCTAAAGTAGTAAAAGGCTTGTTAATTTTAGCAAAAAGCTAAATAAAAATATCAAAAAGCCAGCTAATAGTATCAATACACTAACTAAAAGTAGCAAAACAGTAGCTAAAAACGAAAAGTCGTAAAAGGTTTGCTAAAAGCTAAATTAGTACTAGCTACGGTACTTAAAATATCAAAAGGCTATCTTGAAGATAAAAGTAGCAAAATGCGAACTAAAAACTGAAAGTAGCAAAATGTTAACCAGATGTTCCAAATAATATGTTAAAAGCTAATAGAAGCTGAAAGTAGTAACAGTGTAGCTAAATGTAGCAACCTTTGGTTAGAAGCTAAAAGTAGCAGAACCACAGCTAAAAGCTAAAGTAGTAAAAGACTTAACTAGAAGCTAAAATAATCAAAACACTAGCTAAAAGTAGCAAAACAGTAGTTACAACTAAGTGTGTCAAGAACAAAAGCCATCTAATATCAGCAAAATGTTAGCTCAAAGCTAAAGCCGTAAATAGGTAGCTAAAATGTCAGAAGGCTAAGTGGATTCTAAAAATAGCAAAAGGCAACCTGAAAGCCTGAAGTAGCAGATGGCTTGTTCAAGGCCAAAGTAGCAAAATCCTTGCTAGAAGCTTAAATTAGTAACAGCCTAGCTAAATGTAGCAAAGTTTTATTAAAAGTTAAAAGTAGCAGAAACATAGCTAACAGCTAAAAGTAGCATTAAAAAGACAAAAACAAATTGCCAGTTTTCTGAACCAGGTTTCAAAAATAAAAATGTTTTGGAGAGAATTCAGTGCATTTCTATGGAGAAAATATTAGTAAATTAAAATATTTTTATTTAAAAGGATAAAATGTACAGAACCCCAAAGTCCGAGCACACACGTCCTGAATGAGCTGAACGTTTTGACATGTAAATGGCTAAAATAGCACAAAGTGCGCAGTGTTTTAAGCACTGAACCCTTTGTTAGAGTTGAGTGACGGTCTTTGGTTTGAATTCTTTCTTTTTCTCCTCCCGTTCAGAAGATGTTTGTGTTTATTTGTCATGCAGTTGCTAAAGCCTTGGAGCAGAACAAGCAGCGCTCGCCGAAGTTCTCCCAGCTGTCCATCCCAGAGCTTCTCGACTCTGCCTCGAGTTCTGGACGAAGCCCGGCGAACCACCCGAGTGAGGGATCAGACACCGGCTGCCAGTCTGTGTCCTCCACCTCCTCTGTGGGTCCCGGCTCCCTCAGCAGTCCCACCTCGGACTTGAGCGGACCAGAGACAGACTCCAGTAAGATATTTACTTTTTTTAATTAATCATCGTGTTCAGAAAGTCCTGCGGGGTGTTAGGAAGTCTGTTTTCTGGGCTCCCGGGCCGAGTTAAAGGAGAGTTTTATTATTGTAAGTGAAAAATACTGAAGAACCAACTGAGCTGAGCTGAAAATGTGAAAGAGCGTTGTTACGTTCAGGTCAGAGCTCCTTAGTTTACGCCTCTGTTCTTCAGGCGTTTCTCCGTTCTGCGCCCAGCCGAGGCTGAGCGACGGTCTGCCGACTGTGGACCACCAGGACGTCCTCTCCAGTCCAACATGCACTCAGATCGACTTCGGCCTGTCCAACCTGGACCAGCGGGAGGAAGACCAGGACGCCTTCAGGTATTTAGACTTTCACTGGCAGAAAGAGCTGAATGTCACCGGTGGATCTTTATTACTTCCTTTTAATTCATATTCTGTCGTTAATAAAAACACATCACGTTTACCGTTTTCTACTTTTAGCTACTGTTCTGCAAGCTCTTTACCTTCTATGATTGTTCGGCTAACTACTATTAGCTACTGTGATACTTCTTTTAGATTTAGTTACTATTCTGCTCCATTTAGCAACTGTTTGCTAATTTTAGGTAATGATTTGTTGATTTCAGCATCTCTTTTGCTATTTTCACTTGCAGTTTTGCCAAAATAAGCATTTTTTTTACTTTTAGCTATTCCATTCTTATGCTTAGCTACTGTTTAGCTAAATTTAGCATCTTTTTGGTCAACTTTCACTTCTTTTTTGCAACTTTTTGCTTCTTTTTTGCTAATTTTAGCTACATGTCTTAAAATTGATGTCTGTTTTCCTACCATTTGCTATGCATTTACTACTTCTTATTGCTTAGGTAATTTTAGCTTTAATACCCGTTTAGCTAATTTCAGTTACTGTTTTGCTTATAGCATCTCTTTTGATAATTTTTTTATTTGCTCTGCTACTTTTAGCTACTGTTCTGCTAATTTTAGCTACTGTTTTACGGCTTTTATATTCTGGCTATTCTGCCGCTTTAAGCTTTTGTTCAAGTATTTATTTCTCGTTTTGCTCATTTCAGCTTTTTTGCCACCGTTTTGAGTCATCGACATTTCACACTTTGACCTAATAGCGACTAAATTAGCTATGATTTTGCTAATTTTAGCATCTTTTTAGCTAGCTACAGTATTGCTGATATTCACATTTGTTACTCTTAACTAGAAATGTGTTAATATTAGCATCTTTTTTGTTTTTTTAGCTTAAGGTTTGATAATATTAGCGTTTTCTTTGCTACTTTGTATACTTTTATACTTTAGTATATGCCTTGCTATTTTTATTTACAAATTTGCTAATATTAACATCTGTTTTGTTATTTCTATCTATCACTTTGCGACTTTTCGCTACTGTTTTATAGCATTTGTTTTTGTGTTAAATTACTGTTTTAGCTTCTTTCTGCAGTTAATTATTGCTCATCGTTCAGTTTTCCAAGTTAGAATTGTAAATACTGAATGTTTATTCTACTTGTTTATTTACAGTTTTATTACCGAGTTTAAGTTTTTTAATTTTCTGAATTTTGCTTCAGTCAACACGGATGTGTCAATTAGAAATAAAACACAAACTTGAAGCCGTGAATTAACGTTTTGTGCCATAAATAAAGGTTGCTAAGCTCTGCCGTGGTTATTTTATTTGCCAAAGTCAGCTTTTAAAGGGGACTTCTTGACTATTTTTACCGGCGTTAGGATGGAAGTTCAGTCGACCGTGAGTTCTGCTGACATCCAGAGCGAAGACGACCAGGCAGGAGAGGGCGAGGGCGACGAAGACCCTCTGAACTGGCAGAAACTCGTCAGTCGAGGCGTCCTGGAGAGCCTAATGCCAAAGGAGATCAAGCGGCAGGAAGTCATCAATGGTGAGTCGCCGGCTTTTCACACTTGGACCCAAAAGTGACCGAACGCACATACCTGACTCCGTGCGCTCACACTGCAGAGCTGTTCTACACTGAGCGTGCTCACCTGCGCATGCTGAGGGTCCTGGACTGTGTTTTCTGTCAGAGGCTGAACAGAGACGGCATCCTTCCTCCTGAAGACATAAAACACATCTTTATTAACCTGGAGGAGATCATTCAGCTGCACGGTAACGTCACAGCTACGAAGCTTTATTTGTGTCTCACGTTTCAGCTTAAAGCGCCTTACAGTAAAAACATTGTGACAAAGTGCAAAAGAATGTTAAAAAGCAAATAAAAAAATTAAAAGTTACAGATGCTCAAAGAAAGAACCATTAGAACGTCTCATAGGCAAGAATCAGCCGCACGTTTGTTTCTGTTTGTGTTTTTATTTATTCTTTCTGTTTTTATGTTTGATGTTGTTTATAAGCACAATGATTCCCAACTAAACTTAAAAATCTTTAGAAATGTAAACAACCTTGTCAGTTATTTTAAATGCTCCGATAAGATTCTCGTAAAAAAAAATGTCAAGACTCCAAAAACTCTTTGTGCATCCATTTGTTTTACATGGGCATACAAACAATAAAAAGAACCCGTTACAGTTTCGGCGGTTTAAACTCAGTAATGCAAAAAATAAAATAAAATCTTAGATTTATTTAGCACAAAAATGAAAAACAAAAACTGACGTGGCTGCAGCAACTTAGAAAAATAACTTGTGGAGCCACAGAGGAGAACCAGACGTGGCATGAAGCACACACGATGCTCGCGTGACGGTGGAATGGAAACCGTTACTACATGAACAGGAGCTGGTGAACAGAGAGGAGACACCTGGTCATGATGAGCAGCTGAAACTGGAGGCTCTCCTTCCAAAGCTCGGAGGCTTCAGTCTGACCCAGAGCAGGAACCTGTGGTGGCCAGCTCAAGCACTTCAAGCCCATGTCACCAGTAAATGTTCAGAAAAGGCTGTGGTCTTTTTATTCTGCTGACTTTTTTGTTCATTTATACTACTTTAATGGTTACATCACCGTTGCATAATAAAAGGAATGATTGGATGGTTGTTGGACGACATTAGACACGGCAGTAGAAGTACAAGTTCTTCGTTAATAAGAGTGAGACATTACTTTTAAAAAGTCTTAATACACAGAAATACTCGCCCATACGTTAAGGATTTGTTTTACTCCGGATGTTCTTCCTGATGCCACCTGGGCTCGAACGCGCAGCCTGACCGCCAAGCTACCGCGGTCCAACCACAGATTATAAAAATAAAAGATGGTTAATTTAAGAAGCTTGACTTAAAATCTGTGAGCCAATGAAATGCTTCAAAATAGATCAAATGAAGCGCGAAGTGAAGCAGTGATGAGGTTCGTAGCTTGGGCTGACTACATAACGAGCAGTGAAATGAAAACACGTGAAATAATCACCAAATGAACTCAATAAAGAACAATTGCACAAAAAAATAACTACAAGAAGCTCAGGGTCCTCACAGCACCTCTGAATTTAGACATCTTTATGTCAAAAGTGGGTAAAATGTTGACGGAAATCAAAAAGTTTCAGTCAGAAATCACCCTGTTCTGAACCGAACGATCTTTTAGCTCAGCGTTAGCACCCTCCTGATTTTATTCTGTTTTAAGCTCACTAGTAAATCAGAGAAGAACCAAAGCGGTTTATAAGTTGTAAACTTTTAGTAAATCAAAATCTTTTTCAAGCTCGGCTCGTTTTAAAAGTGCCTGACGACAAAAGCACGAGAGGAACTTCTCGTTGAGCGTTTGCTTCAGTTTGTCTCACTAATGGTGGAGTTGGACAGAAGATGTAGCGAGGAACCATTTTGTTTTTGGTGACGCCTCCCCTCGCTGTTTTAGTTTCCATAACGGAGCAAATGGCAGCGATCCGGAGGAGGAGCGAGACGTCGGTGATCGTTCAGATCGGAGATGATCTCTTGTCGTGGGTAAGGACCGTTTCTTTTAATCAGGCCAGATTAGAGGACGTGAGTTTTACAGATTGAAACGTTGGTCCAGACTAATTTGGTGCAAGCAGTCGGGCTTCTCAGACCCTCGAACTTTCTCTGGATGTGTTTCAGTTCAGCGGGGAGGAAGAGGAGAAGATAAAGAGAGCGGTGGGAACGTTCTGCAGCAACCAGCCGTCGGCGTTGGAGCTCATCAAAACCAGGCAGAAGAAAGACCAGAGGTTCAACCTGTTCATGCAGGTCAGCGCCCAAACCGCCGCCGCGGTCAGACGCTTAAATCTGAACTCGTTTTTGATCGTCAATCTTCCATATTCCACTTCTCCCTCCTCTTCGTCGCCATTTCTCAGGAGACGAGGACGAACCGTTTGTGTCGCCGGCTGCAGCTCAAAGACATCATTCCTGTAGAAATGCAAAGAGTGACAAAGTACCCGCTGCTCCTGGACAATATCGCCAAATACACCGGTATGATCATGTTCGTGTGTTCTCACAAAGTAAAAGACGACGGTTCTCCGTGACTCTGCTGACGATGTTGTTCTTTAACAGAAAATGGTGAAGAGAGAGAGAAGGTGAAGAGAGCCGGAGAGTGCTGTAAAAAGATCCTTAACCACGTCAACCAAGCGGTGAAAGAAGCTGAAAACAAACAGGTCGGCTCGTCTTAACCCAAAAGAAGCCGAAGCTTTCTGTTCGGCTGTTACTGGTTTTATGTTGACTTTTCCTCACTGATGTTCTGAGTGGTGAAAAACTAATGGTTTTTATAAAAGTTTTTACTTTTCCTGGAAATACTTCTGTTGTCTTTACACTGCTTTGTGTTATGTTATTGTTGTTTTGTAAATAGGCGCTAAAATGTACATCTGTTGTTACAAAAATGTATTTTTGGCTACAAACACAGTAATTTAAAATGTATCTAACCAAGCCTAACTTAAAACTGCTAAACTAAACCAGAGTATAGCCTAAATCCAACCCAACATTTTGCCTAGAGCTAACATAAACCTAGTCTAAATTAGGACAACCTATATTAAGCCTAACTTAACCTAAGCTCAGTCTAATTCTAACCACATTTACTTCATAGCATTTAATTGCCTCAAATTACCGTTTTCCACCGTGAGTTCTTTGATACATGAAGGATTCGGATGTTATTGTTTAAACTAACATAACCCTAATGTAAGCCAGTTTAATCCTAAATTTGCTCTGCCTTTTTTAACTTTATGTAGATTAGATTAAGTATTACTAATATAGTATTAACCCTAACTTATACTAAACCTAAACTAACTTAGACTAAACTCAGTCTCAACCTAACCAAATTTACTTCACTTAAGCTAACATAATTCTAACTTAAATCCTGTCAATTTCTAATGTTAACCTTACTCAGTACAACCTACAACAAACCTAGCCTAACTTAGACTAACTCAGTGTAAACATGACTTAACTTAGGCTAACTTGAACTAAACATTACGTAACTTAGCTTAATGTACCCTAAACCTAAACCTTTGTAGCCTAACACAGACTAGACATAACCTAACAGTCTAAACCTAACCTAATTTAACCTAATTGAGTTTGATGGGTTCTGGCATGTCTCAACAGAGACTAGAGGAGTATCAGCGAAGGCTGGACGTCTCATCTCTCAAACAAAGTGAAAATCCTGTGATCCTGGAGCTGAGGGTAAGAAACCTCCACCTAAATTGAATAAAGAGTTGAGATGTTAGCTGAAGTTCTAGTTATTAAGTGATTATTCATTGTTCATTTTAACAAACCTGGGCTGTTTGTTGTAAAACTGTGCTGCTCTTGTTGGAGTTCCTCAGGGCTCCGTCCCGGGAGCTGCTGAATTTTCACTGTACACTTTGTTTTTGAGATGCATTTAAAACGAACATAATGAGTCGGTTGAAAACCTAGTGATTCTGCCCACATTAATGAAGATTAATTTTAGCTTTTGTTTGGTTGTTTAGATTATGGTACATTAAATCACAGATTATTTTAAACTTCGGTAATCTCAAAGAAAATAATTTTATTTGGACAATCTAACCTGACTCTGTTTTTTGGAACTCTTTAGTGTCCTGCAGTCACATTTTTGTGAAATACCTGAGAGATTTTTAACATTTGTTGAATTTAACAGGTCCAAAATGCTACCAGTCGTCGTTTAACAGGAGAAAGAAGCTAAATCAAATAACACAAATGTCCGTCTTCATCAGTATGGATCATATTTTAGGATTTTATTGTTGGTCTTGAAGGCTTTCTTTGGGTCTTATAGATGAATCTTTATATCATCATACTCCACATTAATTAATTCAGACTCAAAACACAGTGGGTTCTCCTAATCTTGTTTATTGTTTTTTAATTAAAGCTGATTTTTTTTAAATGCAGAATCTGGATCTGACCAAGAGGAAGATGGTACACGAGGGCCCTCTCTCCTGGAGAGTCAACAAGGACAAGACGATTGGTACAAGCAGTAAACTCATAATATGATGAGAATAATCATAATAAAAAAACATTTAGGTTTTGAAATGCATCGAAACACAACATTCAGTTTTATGTCATTATTTCAGAACTTTACACGGTCCTCCTGGAGGACATCATGGTTTTACTGCAGAAGCAGGACGAGCGTCTGGTACTCAAGTTTCACGGCAAGAACCCGGCGAGTGCTGCTGACACCAAACACATCTTCAGCCCCGTCATCAAACTCAACACCGTTCTGGTTCGACCCGTAGCAATCGGTAAGACTGGGTGCTTCTAGCTGAATTTTTTATCTCCATTTCTTTCCCTACAAGTCTTTTCTGTTTGGTAAATCAGACAGTTTTTACTAGAAGTGCTGGTGGGATGGTTCTACAGATCTCAATAGGTCCAACAGTTTGGTTCAGTCATGAACGCCCCTGTTAGGATGAGAGCTATGTAGAGTTATGTCAAGAGTATGTAACCGTACACACAAATATACAAAAATGTGCATCATGTGTGCACATCAGACCAGTGGTATTGTACTTTCGGCACAAGTCTGCCCTTTTTGCCTCCCAGTCGTGGAGCGAAAGGGGGAATTGGAAATACCGTCTGTCCATCCTGTTGTCAGCATGATAACTTGAAAAATAAGTGAAATACCAACTTCCATTTTGGTGTAGGGCTGCATCCAGATGTAAGAAAAAAATAGGGGTGGCCAAAAATTAATTTATGGTGGCCAAGCCCACCATTGGCCACCCCCTGACTCCACCACTGCTCCTGTTGGTGGATAAAATTGCTCCCTCCACTCTCCAGGATCCGTCACGCTGCGCCGCCTCGGACAAGAAAAAAACCTCCCTCTGTTCTTCTCCACAGCGTAACTCCTCCCCACTTGAATATGTTGCAACAGAAACATTAAGGTTTACCTGCATTTCCCAGTTCTATTCCAGTCCAGAAGAGCACTCATCTCTAAAACGGCAAACGTTCACTCTTCATATTCCTCAGTGACGGGGGACGTTGGCGTACCACTTGTTCTGCTGAGTTTTTAACCCGAATCAGCGACCCGATTCCTCTGAGTCTGCAGCGTTTCCAGGGTCTGCTGCTTTTTGGGTGAGGCCGCTAACTCGTGAACCAGCAGTCTGCTAGAGAACATGTAGGACCCGGGTTTACTGAGATCTCAGACTGATGAGTCTGTGAGCATGAGGATCAGATCATTAAACCGAGTGAGTCAGTAACAAACCAGCTGTAGTACGAAGAGCCACTGAAAGGTGTGATTGTGTCTCTGGGTCCTGCCCTCTCAATATAAAATATGAAAATGTCATTTAATTTCTGTGTGTAATGATACATTTATGTATAAATGTAATGCAGTATTTCCCCTAAAGGAAACATTGTCCTTTTCAGACAAGAAGGCCTTCTTTGTTCTGTCCATGTCGGAAAATGGGGTTCAGATGTACCAGCTGATGGCTCAGACGGTGTCCGACCGGAGAACGTGAGTGCTTCATTTAAAACCCGACTGGTTCTGAAGTTTTTTGTCAAACGTCGTCACGTTTCATCAGCTTGTCTCTGTTGTTCCAGGTGGCAGTGTCTGATCACGCAATGCGCCGACGCCATGAAGGCCAAACCTCGCGACGACGTCACGCCTCCAGCTCAGCCTGAGTGAGTCCGTTTATCCCGGCACCCTCACCGATGTTGTTTGTTTGTTTTTGTTTACAGCGCCGATGTGTTTCAGAGCCGAGCAGAGCGATGTCGGGATCATGAACGACGAGGCGCCCAAAGAAAGCGTCGAGCTTGGTGAGACATCGAGGGAAAGCGTCAGCTCTTCAGGTATCTGGTAGTTTTTAAAGAATCACACAGTCCAAGTCAAGATGGCTGCAGCTGCTAATCCTCAAGGATTGCTAGGTTTTTCATGACAAAGAAAATGTAACTTTTAAATTAAAATGCGTTCCAGATAAAGACGCCCCGTCTTCTCCGGGCATCCAGCCGCCTCTCAACCCTTTTGATGGCTTGAAATCCGAAGATGAGGAAGAGGAGCTGGCTGTAGCGGACAGACCAGAAGAAGAAGAGGAGGAGGAGGAGGAGGTGGACGAGGCAGAACTGGAAGCTTTCTTGGACGGTCATCTGGCAGACCAACTCCTGCAGGAAGGATCCAGTCAGGGTGTCCCAGACGAAAACAATCACATTGACTTTAACGCCTCCTCCTTCAAAGCTGAAGAGGCTTTGCGGACGTGTAAGATCACCTGTTGTCTTATTTTCTGATAGATGTGACCCGTGCTGGAAAAATGAGTCCCAACAAAATATTTTTCAACATTGTTTTATTATTTCAGAAATCCTCATCTTCAAAACCTTCAAAATGATCTGGAGTTTGTTGAAATTTAGGCATTTATCACCAGACGACAAGCTGGTTTTGCTTACGAAGGCGCGGCTTTGTTTTATTTTATCGGTGTAGAATGTTAGGTTAGGTTTATTTGTCATATACAGACCAACACAAAGTCATCAATGAAATGCTGAGGACGAGAAGAACCGTCTCGACTCGCCAAGAAAGAAACAACAACAAGAAATACCAAAGCAAGGTGCCAAAAGTGAAAAAGAAATCCATCTACAATGTGGTTCTGTTAGCAGCATGGTACTGTTAGCAGTGTGGTTCGGTTAGCATTGAGGTTCTATTAGCAGCATGGTACTGTTAGCAGTGTGGTTCTGTTAGCAGTGTGGTTCTGTTAGCAGTGTGGTTCGATTAGCAGTGTGGTTCGATTAGCATTGAGGTTCTATTAGCAGCATGGT
>NC_056511.1:6200647-6203841 GCF_014905685.2 Nematolebias whitei | reverse complement strand
TTAGCAGTGTGGTTCGATTAGCATTGAGGTTCTATTAGCAGCATGGTCCTGTTAGCAGTGAGGTTCTTTTAGCAGCATGGTCCTATTAGCAGTGTGGTTCTGTTAGCAGTGCAGTCCTGTTAGTACCATGGTACTGTTAGCAGTGAGGTTCTTTTAGCAGCATGGTCCTGTTAGCACCATGGTACTGTTAGCAGTGAGGTTCTTTTAGCAGCATAGTCCTATTAGCAGTGTGGTCCTGTTAGCACCATGGTACTGTTAGCAGTGTGGTTCTTTTAGCAGCATGGTCCTGTTAGCACCATGGTACTGTTAGCATTGAGGTTCTATTAGCAGCACGGTCCTGTTAGCAGTGTGATTCTGTTAGTGTTGCGGTCTTGTTAGCAGTTCCCGTTAGCAGCTTGATAATAATAACAACCGCAGCAACTGCCCTCCCAGACTGCCCTCCAGAACCGGGTCGGGCAGACAGAGAACATCCAAGGTTTTCCTGCGGAACCGATCTGTTCTGTAGAGTTCGTCCGTGCAGGCATGTGGAGGATCATGGAGACGGCCAACATGACAGGCCTGAGCCCGAGGCTGGAAGGGCTGGAATGATGTCATCGGGAGTTCCAGCCCTACATTCAAAATAGGGAATCCTCAAGCTTCACAATGGAGCCAGACTTTATATGAAGGGATTTCCTGTTACTACGGGAGCCAGCAGAGGAAAAAATGGTCTATTTAAAAGAAAACAAGCGGTACACCGATGTCCCCCATCTCTGAGGGATTTGAACAGTGAATGTTTTTAGTTTTCGTGAGGAGTGTGTTTTGAACTGGAATTAAACAGGAAATGCTGATAAATATTAATGTTTTTGATGCAAGATATTCAAGTGGGCAGGAGTTGCACTGTGGAGAAGAAGAGAGGTAGTTTACGCTTCTTTTGTTCAAGGCGGCACGGTAGAGTGGGGGCAACAATTTATTCACCACTAGGCGCAGGAGGTGGCCAATGGTGGCCATCTGTGCACAGCTACACCAGAACCCCCATCACCAAAAGTCCAACATCCCTGTGTCGCCCTCTAAGCCTTTTAGTCCTTCCACAGCTGCCTTCTGAGAAGTTCAATAATCCAGCAGAGACTCAGTAGAGCCACTGCTCCTCCACATCGAGAGGAGCCAGTTGTGGTGGTTCAGGCATCTAATAAGGATTCCCCCTGAATGCCTCCATGAGGAGGTGTTCCAGGCATGTCCACCTGGGAGGAGACCCCAGGGAAGAAAAGCTGGAGAGACTATGTCTCTTGGCTGGCCTGCCTTGGAGTCCTCCCAGAGGTGGCTGTGGAAACATGTCTGGACCTTCCTGATGGACGGACAGAAGGATTGAATGGATGGATGGATGGATGATGGGTGGATGAACAGATGGAAGAATGAATGATGGATGGACAAATGGATGGATGAATGAATGATGGATGGATGAACAGATGGATGTAAAGATGGATGGATAACAGATGAATGTAGCTCATTCTGACTCATTCTCTCAGCACAGGTCACATGTGTGTTCTGTCCACGAGTCCTGAGTTCCTCTCTGAGTAAATATTGTCCCGTGTTCCAGTGGCTTTGCTGAAACAGGCTATTTTCAGCCACATGTCGAGCAAAGAGGCCGAGGAGGAACCAGAAGAGAATAAACTGGGCCGGGCCCCTGAGAATCATCTGAACGAGGGCCCCTCTGCTGCACGCGACGAAACCCAGCCGCCTGAAAGCTCAGAGAAGGACGACCCTCGGTCTTCATCGGTCCTCACAGGAGAGTCTGAGACGACTGAGCGGAACGGTAAGGACTCTGTATCGCAGAGGTTAGAGAAGGTGATCGTGACCTGTGATCGGAAAGTCACAGATTCAACTCCCTGGACTGACGATATAAAAATGTGGGTAGAATAAGTGAAACACCCACACCTGCCTACACCCTCATTTTTTTCATTCAACCTTTATTTAGACAGGTTAGTCCCATTGAGCCCCGAGGACTCATTTACAAGAGAGACCTGATTTCAACAAAGAATGATGACAACACTCTGGCCCTTGACCCCCCATCTGCTCCCTAAACAGGTCTCTCTGGAAAATGAGTTCTCGTGGCTCAATGAGACTACCTGGATAAATAAAGGTAAATAAATAAACTCAGCTGTCATTCAGCCCTCAGAGTTCAGTCTGTATTTTTACAGAAAATTTATTTTTTGTGAGCATATTTATTTATTTATTTATTTTTTTTTTTCATCAACCAAGGGGGGTTTGTGGTTCTGGACTTTGAAGGCGGCTCTGAGGAGAGCAGCGCTGACGATGACGTCGGAGCTGATGTTCCGATTGACATGAGGAAGCTGTTGTCTTCGTCCTCGCAGGCGGGGAGCGGCCCGGATCTCAGCAGGCAGCTGATGACTCACCTGCGCCTCCTGCAGGCAGATCTGCAGTACCTGAAGGTAGACAGGAGGAATCTGTTCCGTTGAATTGAGCTATTCTGCTTGTTTTAACTGCTCACGTACAAATTAATACTTCAGCAAAGTTTAGCAGAGATTTAACGGACTTAACACTCATGTAGCAGTCTTTCAGCAGTAATTCAGCTGTCTTTCAGCAGTAATTCAGCAGTCTTTCAGCAGTCTTTCAGCAGTAATTCAGCAGTCTTTCGGCACTCATTCAGAAATCTTTCAACAGTCTAAAAGCGTCTTTCAGCAGTCATTCAGCAATCATTTAACAGACTTAGCACTCATTCAGCAATTTTTAAGCAGCCATTTTAACAATCTTTCAACAGTATTTCAGCAGTTTTTAGCAGTCTTTCAGGAGTAATTCAGCAGTCAGCAATAATTCAGCAATCATTTAACAGTCTTAGCACTCATTCAGCAATTTTTAAGCAGTCATTTTAACAATCTTTCAGCAGTCTTTCAGCACTCATTCAGCAATCTTTCTGCAGTCGTTTTAACAGTGTTTCAGCAGTAATTCAGCAGTCTTTCTTTTAACACTCATTCAGCAATCTTTTGCAGTCTTTCAGCAAACTTTTAGTAGTCTTGCAGAACTCATTCAGCAGTCTTTAAGCAGTCATATAACAGTCATTCAGGAGTAATTCAGCAGTCTTTCGTCAGTTTTCTAGCAGTATTTCAGCAGACATTTAGCTGTCTTTTAGCAGTTATGCAGCAGTCTTTAGCACCCATCGTAATATTTCTTTTTGTATTGTTTCTTACCTTCCACCATAA
>NC_056511.1:6180652-6200247 GCF_014905685.2 Nematolebias whitei | reverse complement strand
ATCATTTTTAATTATTTTTTTCAGGACATAGAGATGAAGTACAACCAACTGCAGCGAATTCAGACCAACGCAGCTCCGGACTCGGACGATAACGCCGGTGTGTTTCAGCTCGCTCGTTCTTCTGAGTTTTGTACAGATTAAACTTTTTTAGCTCCGCCTCTCACACACTCTGCTGCGTTTCAGATGGAATCCATTGATCCCAGCTTCCTGACCTGTTTCACGTCCACATCATTGGGTTTCATCCTGAACCGTTTTATCCCATAAAGGAGGCTTCACGGATCACTGGAAGGTGTCGTCATCGTGGATCAGTCCACTACAAACTCCGTCAGTCGGCCTAAGAGGAGGCGACACATCGCAATTACACTTGTTGCTACGACAACAATCAACTGTTTAAACGATTTCAAACACTGGATGTATAAAATGCAAAAGGAGAGTGTTTATGTTCACACACAGCAACTGAGAATCATTCAGGAAACGTCTTTATACGAAATAAAATCGCATCAAAACAGCGTAGAAACAAAAGCAAATAAACAAAAACATTTTTATCAAGAACTATGATGCTTTACCCATAATTCAAATAAGGGCAACGGCTAATCTGGCCCTAAATTTAGGATTTAAATCTCACAAACTAAAATAGTTTGTTGGTTCATTCACGAGCAGATATATAAATCATGGCTTAAGAAAACACTTAAGGTAAAATTGTTCATAGGCGTTTCAAAAGGTAATTTTATAAAATTAGTTTGTTTCCTGTTTGCAAATGTCCTAAACAAGGAGCAGATAATGGCATGACACGGAGCTTTTTAATTAAAACTTTTAATTTGATGTAATTTTTATGAAAAAATCCAAATATTATAACTGCTCAAATCTTCATTGGGACTTATACTTTATTAATACGCAGTTTTTTTTTTGTATTGGAAGAGTTCTTGGCCGTCTTTCTGATTCAGAGCCTCCTTCACAGATTCTTCTGGATTTAAAGGTCCAAGTTGTTCAACCGTTTCTTAACCGCCTCACCTTCTGAACCGTTGCCTCATCTGTCCCGGACCAAGATGTCCGTCAAAGCGGGCTTGTGTGTGATGCCATTTCTCAGGTAGTTTACAGCTCCGCAGTAAGCACATGATTGTAGTTTTATCAAGCGGTCTAAAAAATGCTCATTCTGCTACATTCCAGCTTTTTTCTTAGTTTTAGGCTGTTTTAGAATTGGGAAATGAAGTGAATGTAAGAAATGAAAACCTAAACAACACAGACAGAGTCGCCGTAACCCAGACAGTCTTTGGCGAGTTTCTCAAGCAGGTATCCTGGTGAAGGTTCTGTAGTCCAGGACCGATCCTGGTGGGTTCAAACAAACTCAACTGGTCTTCATGTGCTCAACTCAGGACTTTTCTTAATTGAAACTGAAAAGTTGAGACAAATGGACAAAAACTGGTTCGTCCAAAGGACAAAGCACCCACGCAGGAGCTGTTCTGACTGTTCTGACTGACTGTAAGGGAAACCAACAACCATGACCCAACAGAAAGCGGGACAAGACTCAGAGGTCCACCTCATTTGAATAGTACCGTAATCTTCTGAGGACAGTAATGTTTGTATTTTGGACAGAGTGCTGTGAGAAAATACATTTTTGTCCCCCGTGAAAGACCGACCAGTGGTGTAGTCTACGTGGTACGCGGGTATAAGGAGTATACCCACTAGAAAAGCTCAATAATTTCAGTATACCCACTTAAAAGTGCCCAGTGATATATGACGTCATTAGGCACGTGTCGTTGATATGTTAAACAGCAGTTAAATGCTTCTGTAACAATTATCGCTGTATGCAGCGCTTGCTTGTTACATTCGCTTATCCAGCAAATTATTGTATAATTCTGTAAACTTACTACTTGAACATGTTTTGCTTTGATATTGTTTTATAAATTCTATAACATGTTCTTATTGCACAGTCAACTGTTGCACAAAGTTTGTTGTACATTCATTCAAATATAAGCATCAGAGAAATTTGGAAATGTTCAATTTGCTTAAAAATCTAAATAAATTGACGGTTACATTGTACCGGTACTAATCGGTGTACATTGGTTCTCATTGGCCCAGTATACCCACTACAAAAATGTAACTACACCACTGAGACCAACGTCAAGTTTTAACTTTCTAGAACTCAAGCCAGTGTCTCACTGGGTTGACTGTTGGAGATTAAAATCTAACTAGAAAGTTCCTGGAGAAACTTTGGCGGGGACTGCCGCGTGGCGGCCATTTTAAAATTTAGATTTGACAGTGCAGTAGACCCTCGCTACTTCCTGGTTCGACTTTTGCGAACTCGCTCTTTCGCCGTTTTTCAAAGTAAGATTGGACATGACGCACAACTGAGTGATTGATGGATGAGCCACACGAGCGGCATGGATTGATTATTTAAAATAAATTATTTTAAATTATTTAGCTGTGTGCAGCCCAAAGGTGCAGGGAGAAGACTCCTCCGGCAGCCTGTCATGATCTCCGCTCTCTGCCACCTGCCAGCGAGTGCAGCTGAGAAGTGGGCGTGGCCAAGAGCGGCAGGTCGCAGAGAGATGAGATCATGACATGCTTTGCTCTTTATATATATACATACATATATATATATACATACATACATACATACACTAAAATAAACTACTACTTACTACTACTTGTACTACTATTCCTACTTGGTGGTTTTTCACTTAGCGGTGTGTGTGTGTGTGTGGTGGGGGGGGCTGGGAACGAAAGCCCCGCAATAAATGAGGGAGTACTGTACTATGTGTTGTGGTTCACTCTCAGCTACAACTAGACCAAATTTCAGCTCAAAATTGTAAAATATCAATGAGTTAGTCATTTTAAGCTGTGGTGGCCATCTTGGATTTTTTTATTTGGGTTAAGTATGTGATGGAGAATGTTCTCAGCTATAATCACAAAACTTTCAGCTCGGTGTAAAAAATAGCTGAGTTAAAGCTATTTAAATGTAGCTTCGGCAGCCATCTTGAATTTTTTTTTAATTCATTATTTATTGGGCTACTACTGCACCAAATTTCACCTTAAAATCTCTCGCACACACAAAAAAAGGCGGATCTACAGTATTTTTTTTGTTTTTAGCTCAGGTGGCCATCTTGGATATTTGATTTGCAACCAGAGTCTATGAAAATTTTAAAAAGTTCACAAATTTATGTTGCCATGGTAACTCGAAACGCCAATGCAGTAAAAGTAATAGCACACACGGCGCCGAGCCGGTCGTTTTGATACGACACTTGTGGGGTACGCATTGCGGTTCGGGCTGCATTAAAGTTGACGGAAGAGTTAAGATATAAAGTTAGAAACCCTTTGTTAGGTGGATAATAACAGGTGGCTGCATTACTGGGCTGTCCACAATAATTCCTTTTACAGTCTCAGTGTTTGCAGCCGAACAACCAAGCGGACATGTTTTGTGCAGCCAAGTTTTAAAAGTCAAAGCTTTTCTTTGTGTCGACTTGTACTGGATTTAGGCTTTGGTCTTGTATTTTTCATTTTGTGCAGTGAAAGCTCAGGTGTTCAGGTGCTCAGGTGCTCTAGCTCTGCAGAATTGCACTGAAAGGTTTCGAGATGAGTTTAAGATGCAAGAGGCCTCTCTGTGACTCAGGAGGAAATCCAGAACTCCCACAACTCTGGTGGCGCTGTAATTTTTCTATTTCAACGACACACACGTGCACTTAAGACTCTAGAATGAAAACATCCAAAAAAACTGTAAACGCATGAGCGGTCATTTGGACCGAGGAGGTGGTTGGTTTGCTCCTACATGTTGAAAAGGGTGATCAGCACAAACAGCACTCTGCTATCCGTCGTCGTTGCCATTGTTGATCTGGCCGTGCACGCGCAGAATAACCTTTGACTGACTGAAACCGTACCGCTCATGCGTGACTTGAAACCAGACCGACAGTTTAAAGGTTGGAACTTCCCCTTTGCGGGGTTTAAAATGAGACGAGAAGCAAAACGTCTTCAAAAATTATTTTAAAAAAAAGTTTGTTTTGTTTAAACCTTCCAGGATTTCACCAGCCTGCAATTATTTCTTATTCAGGAACACAAAAACCTGCTGCTGTTTAGTTTTGGCAGCTCGGAGCACTTTCCTCTGCATGACTCTGATTCGTTCGTTTCCCATCTGAGACGTTTGTGCAGCCTGTCTGCACTGCACCCTCGAGGTTGGGCTGAAAGGACTCCACTGGCCAAAAGACTGCACCCATCACGCCGATGAAGACGTGTGAAGATGAAGTGTAAAAAGACCTGAAAATGTTATATAGATTTTAAAAAAATTAGACATGTAATGTACAATAATGTAAAAGTTCACTTCTTGTTTTGCACCGTATCACGCAGCACAAACTACTTTAAAAATAGAACTGTATTAATCTGTTACACAAATGTTTTGTTTTTAATTGTTGCATTTTTACTAATTTTTTTTTTTTAATCTCGACAAAAATAGAAGGATTGATGGTTTTTCGTTTGATGTGTTTAAAATGGAGATTGGAGTTCAGACATTTGGAAACCTGCAAAACACCTTTAAAGATCTCACAAAGTATTTAATTCACAGAAACCTGGAACGTTTCTTCTGTCTGCACTGACGTCTTTTATTAAATGTTTCTTTTTTTGACAACTGCAATTTAAGACGAGACAAAATCTTTGGAAGGGACAGGAAGTGGTTTGAAATACACGAGGGTTTGCTTCCAGTTTTCTGTGCGTCTCTTTTGTCCATCCCTGCAGCTGCCTTCGTGAGTCGTGTGTTTCTCTTTTTCCTTGTTGTCTTTGCTCCTTTTAGCTTTTAGCTACTGTTCTGCTTTTCAGCTTCAGCTAAGTGTTTCATCACTCAGCATCACAGAAAATGCTGCTTTTCCTATTTGTTTGTAGCCATTCTACAGAACCCCTCTTTAAAAGAGGTGTACTATCCCTTTAGCTCTGTAAAGGCCATTAACGTTTTAAAGCCTCTCAGGCAGTTTCTGCATTGATGTCTCTAAGCTTGTGGTTCTCCACCCATCTTTTATATTTGGCTCTACTTTTCTTGTAGCCGAACCGGGCTATGTCCACCATGAACACCCACGCCAGCGCGTACATCACCACCCCGCCCAGCTTCATCACCATCAGAGTCCTGGTGGAGGTGAGCTCGCTGTAGAACATCCTCGTCCCGAGGCCCACCCTCACCGTGGCGAACAGGAAGATGAAGAGCAGGTCCACCGCGTCTCCCAGCAGGCTGTCGTACCGACCCAGCTGCCGGAGGAACCAGCGGCCCTGCAGCAGCGGGTTGGTGAGCTCGCTGCCGAAGATGACCGCGCAGGTTTCACAGCCCGACACTCCCAGGAACAGGGCCAGCAGGATGCCCAGAATGCTGGCGGCGTGATGAGCCAGCATGACTGGTCCCTCGGTCCGGTAGCACACACACCAGCCCATGTCGAAGAAGAAGTAGCCGAGGCAAACTGCCAAGGCGAACACCTGGAGCTCGGTGTTTTCTGTACCTGGAGAGCAGAGAAATGTTTCATACAGGTTAACAGTCAGTATCTCACCTGCAGTAGACGGCAGCCAACGTGGAGAACTTCTCACAGAAGAGTCCGGCTAACGGCTGCACTGTAGCGCGCCAGCTTGTGTTTTTAGTTTGTTGAGAGTTTCTCAAGCGGACGTGCTGAGAATAGATCGTGTTTATGTCCCGGTCCGACTGGTCGGCACGTGTAGTGCGTCCAGTCAGCTCCCGGTGAGCGGAAGCGTTCAGCTATCTCAGAACCATGAGGATTAACGCCATCGATCCACGCTCGACACGCGCATTTGTGTATCAACGCAATAATCGTTAACGCGCAGCAGCGAACTAAACGTGCGTCGTGTAAACGCGTAGAAGCTTAGTAGCTGACGTAGCTGTCTTTTGTTTCAGAAGCAGAAACTCGATTGGCTAGCCTGTAGCCTAGCCTGAAGAAGACTTCTACCATACTAATGTCGTGGCTGATGGGTTTCTATCATATTTATATTGACTCGTTTGATTTAAGACAAACAGAATTGTTATTAAACCCCAGGTTGTATTTTGTAGACAAAACCCTAAAGATGGATTCACGCTGCGCGAGAAGTGAAGAAATCTGCTCTTGTTGACGAAGGGTGACAAAAACCACATCGCTTTGTTCTCACAGCAGCTTTGAGAACCAGTTCCCGACAGAAGGTCTGGGCAGCATCTTTTCCCTCGGGTAAGCATCATTCGTTGTGGACACACGGCGTGATTCCACAGGCTCACTGACAAATTCAGAATAGAATTTAAAATATTCTAATGTACAAATATCTCATCAACCTAGCTCCGTCTTATAATAAAAATAGGATTGTTCCATATTTTTTTAAATAGAGCTTCGCTGTCAGACTGCAGGTTTACTTGTGATTCCTAGAGTTTTTAAAATTAGAATGGGAGGCAGAGCTTTCAACTTCCTGTTGTGGAACCAACTTCTAGTTTCTGTCCGTGAGGCTGACACTTAAAATTAGGCTAAAGTCTTTTTGATAAATCCTATAGTTGGGGTTGCCTTGGTTTTCTGACTGATCCCATATGCTGCTATAGATTAACATGTTTTTGTCTTTCTTCCCATTAAAACCACACCTGGACTATAGATACTACACCTGTGCCATAGAAAGTACACCTGGATCAGCCGTTCTGTGACTGTCTGTGTCTCTGTCTCCAGCCGGTCGAGTCATCCTGAGCCCAGTTCTGTTGGGGGTATCTTCCTGTTAAATGGGAGTTTTTCCTTTCCACTGTCTCCAGTGTGCTTGCTCAGACAACTGTGCACTAAACTGAAAGATCGGATTCTTACAGTATAACGTTTTAAAGTTATGATCCATGCGCCGTGGTTGTTTGTTAGGGAGTACGACTCCTGGTGGACTCAACTGATCGACGGAACCATGTTTTATTTTAGCAGCTAGCTACAATTAGCACAGTACTGTTCAGTTTACAAATCCAAGACAACATAGAAACGCGTCTCGTGCCAAAGAGATTCTAAAATACGTCAAACAAAATGGCTGAATGAGAAAAACTGGAAGAGTTTGTGCTTTTGTTGTTTCATATCACTGACCGGCATGTGTGAAGGGCCACGGTCCGTCGACGAACACCACGTACGCCGTCAGCAGCACAATGAAGACCCCGTGGGTCAACGTGACCAGGCGGCAGTTCCACTCGGGCCCTCGCTGAGTGAAGGTGCAGCAGAACAACAGGTAGAGGCACAGCCAGCCAATCAGACTGCAGATCACCTCCAACAGCGCCATGGCCCACTGGACAGGAGAAGAGACACATGGACGATGGGATGTCTTCCTGTGGACACCTCTAAAGTTCACCACCAGCTGCCGTGAAAGTTGGGTGATCTTTCTGTGATTTGGTTTGTCTGTCAGCAAAATATCTAAACTATTCATTGAATTTTGATGATTAAACCTGAGAAATGGACTTTAAAAAATAATGCAAATAAACGCTGAAAAGCAGAAACTTATTTGTTAAAGTTGAAAGTAGCACTAGCCAAAAGCTAAAAAAAAGTTAAAAGCTCAAATGAGCTAAATGCTACTTACATGCTAATAGTAACAAAATGCTATTTGAAAGTCAAAAATAGCAAAAGGCTAGTTAAAAGCTAAATTAACAAAAAGCTACCTAAAATATAAAAGGTTATAGCTAGAGCATACTAGATAAAAAATAGTCAATAAAATGATAACTGAAAGCTAACAAAAGCATTAACTACAAGCTAAAAGTAGCTAAAAGCTAAAGTAAAAGGCTACCTACAAATATTGAAGGTGAGCTAGAACATAGAGGAAATCATAGACAATAAAATTGTAGCAAAAAGTAACAAAAATAAAAGCTAAAAGTAGCTCAAAGCTAAAGTAACAAAATGCTACCTACAAATAAAGGTTAGCTAGAACCTACCAGGTAACGATAGACAATAACATTGTCACTTAAAACTAAAAGTAACAGAAGCTAAAACCTAGCTAAAAGCCAAAATTGCCAAAAGAAACAACTTAAAACATAAAGGTTAGCTAGAATATAAACGACACTACAAGCTAAAAGCAGCAAAAGTCTAGCTAAAAGCTTAAGTAGCAAAAGATTTGCTAAAAATTAAATCTACCAACAAACATCAAATGTTAACTAAAACATGCAGGTAACAAAATGCATTAAAACTGTAACAATAAGCTAAAAGTAACAAAAGATTAACTACAAGCTGTAGTAGCAAAACACATTAAAAGCTTAAGTAGCTAAAAGCTACACAAATTATGAAGGTTAAATGGTTAACAAAAGGCATTAATAATAGCCTAAACTAACAGCCTTCATACCTCACCTGTCACTAACGGGTTGCCAATCAAAATGCAACATGGTATTTTTCTTAAGCCATAACTGGCTAATTAAAATAATTAAATTTAAATGAGGAAAAGCCCATATGTGAACACACAGCAGCAAGGTGAGAGCTGCAACAAGAATAAACATATGAAGGAAATGTTCTAAAGCTTTAAACAAATCAGAATAAAGTCCTATTTGTTCAAATGGGGCGGGGGAGATTCTTAAAAACCATTACTGATCCGGCCATCAGGTGGCGCTCGTCTTTTGTGGCTTCAACTTCAAGCTTCTGGTACTCTCTAGTAGTAATATAATTTGTCAAGGTTGTCAAATAATAAATGACGAAATATCATACTGCCGCTTTAAAATTATTTTATTTTGATCCATATTATTGTAGGTGCTGAGTGAGGGTCGCTTTCTCAACCAGCGGGGTAAAACGAGATGTAACTGGCGAAAATGTGTACAGGAAGGAGGCAAACATGTCGTTTGGTGTGCCGGATCAGACATGAGGAGCGGACACATGATCAAAACTGCCAAAACAGTTATACAACTAGACTTTTTAAAAGCATTTTATTGTCTCAGATATACCCTAAAACTACTGTATAAGTACAATAATTGTCAAATATTTGGCAACATGAACAAGACTTTTAAAAATGGGCCTGCCTTGCTCTGATTGGTTGGTTTGAATAGCCTGATCAGGCTCCGCCCCCTCACGTTCTGCTTCAGTTTTTAAGTCTGCAGTGAAAACTCTGTTTTTATTGGGTCTGAAATCAGGTTATACCACAACTGTCAAATGAACCTAAACTTTTTAATTATTTAAAATTTTAATATTTAAATTATTTTATTTTAAATTGTTTAAAGAGCACAGTATCTGTTGGGATTACTGAGTTATTACGTTGCCCTCAGGGACGCTTACACCAATAATACAATTACTCAAACCCAATTATTTCAGCTTCCACGTTGCATCTATTTATAAACTACAAACAAATGGGTAGTTTTGTCACAGTTTTGTGATATGAAACATGTAAAGACATTAAATCCTTACATTTAATGATGAAACGGTGATATATTGGAATATGGAAATAAAAGTATGAGATTTTACCTTTGTTTTTTTTCAACTTTAAATGATATTATTTCTGCAACTGGCTGTTACAGATTGATTTAAATGACACTTAAACAAAATCACCACCACTCACTGAAATCGCTTTGAGTTTCTGGATGAGCCGGATCAAACGGTCTCAGTGACACATTATCTCCCCTCGCTCCCGATCGTCCTAAACGTCGTGTTTCTCAGCATCTTTGTGGAAGAACCTCAGCCTCCATCGGTTGTCATAAAAACTCCATCAGCCAGCTTCAGGAGACGTGCTCTGGGTTTGCAGATTTGACAGAAATGTCCTGTGCAGGCCTCTGTAGACAGTTAGTAGATCCTGAATCCCTCCTCCTGGATCTTGTTGATCCTCTTAAAGGATTACCGACCCCTCTTCTCTGCAGGCACACCTGCTGCCAGACACCGGCTGCTTCCAACTCATTCAGTAAAATATTATAGTTTCTCCTCAATAATTTCCTTTTTGATGTTTTTTATGTCAGGTTTGAGCAAAAGAAGCAAAAAAATAAATTTATGTATTTAAGTTGTTTTTACACAGCTTACAAAATTTAAACAACACTTACAAAAATGTAGGTTTCTCATGTGCCAGGGTATCAAACTGTCATAAAATCAACAACCATCAATTTCAAGGCTTAAACCCCCAAATAACAAAAACAGCTAAAGTTCTGTTCTGGAGCTGAAATCGTGTTTCATTAAAAAAAAGGATTTCATTATTTAAAAGTAAATTTTCTCACTCAGGAGGAAGTTTAGATCAACGCATCAGAACAACAGTAGCTGAAAGCTAAATAGCTGAAGCAGTAGCTAAAGCTTTAGGAAAAATGACTGCAAGCTAATACAAACAAAACTGTAGCTAATGCTAAAAGCTAACACCAGCAAAACTAGCTAAATGCTCAAATTGTCAGAACAATACCTGAAATTATTATAACAAAACATTGGCTAAAAGCTAAAATGAGCAAATTATCAATGTAAAGCTAAAATTGTCATAAATGTACATACAATCTAATATAGGCAAAACATTATCTTAAAGGTAATAGTACCTAAATAGTGGCAAATGGTAAATTAAGCAAAACGGTATCTAAAAGCTAAAAAAGCAGAAAAGAAGCTAAAACCAGCAAACATTTGTTAAAATTGTCAAAACAATACCTCGAATCTAACGAGGTTGAGTCAGGTCCTCTGGACGGATTCTTCTTTGTTGAAACGTTTCGTCTTTTATCTGAAAGACGAGTCTGGGGAGCTGCGAGTAAACAGTCTTACAAGCAGCACCTTCTCATAGTGGATCAACCAGTTTGCTGGGGGCAGACAAAACTGGTTGTTTACATTCTAAAGGGGAGGACCAGTCCTACATCGGGGAAACTAAACAGCCTCTGGCCAAAAGGATGGACCAGCACAGAAGAGCAACATCATCAGGCCAGGACTCTGCGGCCTACACTCATCTGCAGACCAGCTTTGAGAGAGGAGTGAAGGAGGCCATCTTTGTGAAGAGCACCAGTCCATCATTAAACAGGGGCGGAGCCTCCGTGTTCAACTGTCCCCCTCTTACAATGCTGTTATTGCTAGTATCACTCAGCCCTCTGTGAATAGCAAGCGGCCACCAGGACACTAATGACCACTTGTGATGGTCCTCCATGTGAACAGCTAGTTCTGGATGCCCCTAGAAACTGGTTGATCCACCATGAGAAGGTGCTGGTTTGTTGCAGCTCCTCAGACTGAAGAAGACTTTTAGATAAAAGACAAAATGTTAATAATCAGTTTCCAGTAATAATCTCAGTAATCATAAAATCTCAGTGGTCCAGGTAAATCTGACGAGGTTGAGTCAGGTCCTCTGGACGGATTCTTCTTTGGTGAAGCAAAAGTGAGAACTCATCTTGTTGAGGCAAACTAAGCAGAACAGTAAGCTAAATGCTAAACCCAGCAAACAGTTAAAAACTCACAGCAGCAAGTAGCAGTTTAAATGTCAAATAGCAAAACAGCAGCTAAAATCCAAGAGTAGCTAAACAGAAGCTAAAAGTCAGAACATGGACTTAATCAAAACAGAATATAAATTGAGCAAACGCCTCTATAATATACATAAAACGTCTAAAGTTCAGCAGTAATTAATGCAAATTACAACAAATATTGAAGATTTCTGTAAAGTGAATAATTTACACGTTTCCTGACAGCTTTATGGACGGCAGAAAATATTTTACTGACAAAGAAGTTGGAAGCCTAACAGAAAACTTTTTTTTTTTGCTTATTTTGTCTGCAATAAATGTAAAATATTTTATTTATTGTGATACATTTTTATTTTAAGGCGATTTTTATTCACAAGTTCTTGTTGAGGCAGTTTTCATGTCGTTTAAAAGCTCTCAAGAAGGAGCCTCACATTCTGAATGTACTGGTGTATTTTGTGTGAACCAGCCGAACCTCGGCTGCTGGTTTAATAACAGGTCGGGTTTAGTTTGTGTCCGATCGTCCTGCAGCATCGACTCGTGTCCAGATCAGCTCTAATCCGACAGGAGAGCAGCTCTCAACCAGCTGAAGCAAACATGTTTATATCTATGGCCCAGCTTATAAAACTCATAAGGACTGCATTGACCCTGGCCAGACCCGCCCCATAAAGAAAACCCCGCCCCCTCATTTGAATATAAGAACATGAAATAAAGAGCTTAATATGAAAACAGGTTAAAAAAAAAAAAGCCCCTGAAATATGTAAAGCAGCTTTAGAAAATAAAAATGTAAATAAATGAAACTATTATTAAATTAAAAAACAAAATCTTGAAATTTAAAAAATTATTTTTGGAGGAAAAAAAATAAAAGTTTAAAGGTTTTATTTCATGGGAACACATTTGTTTAATGGAAAAATTATCAATAATTTTTAAATTACACCGTTTAATTTTGAATGAAATGGCTTTCCATACGAACGGGGATAGAAAGTCAAAAAGTAAACCTGTCAATCACATTTGATCAAACTCAAGAGAGCAATTGTCCAAATGATCAAAATAAAAATGTCAAAGTGGATGTTGGAGAAAAATGTTTTTATTTGATCTGAAGCATCATAACAATCATAAGTGTAATATTAACAACACATTCTGCTTTTACTGAAAATTTAACTCTTAGAAAGGGTTTATCAGTTCATCTCATGTTTTCTGATTAGTTACATTTTAATTTACATCTGTGACTAAATAACAACAATCTCATCAGCAGAATGAAAATGTTCCTAAATGAAACGTGTAAAAAGAGAAAGTTGTGGAATTGCAGCTTCAACAAACATCAGTTCTTGTATCTTGATCTTTAAAAAAACTCTGAACCAACGAGACAGTTTCACCTAAAAGAAACATTTGAGAGAAAAAACATCGTCTCACCTGGTTTAGGACTAAAAAATAAAACTCTACTGGCAAAACGTGATCAAAGTTTTTGTAAAATTTCAGGTCTGTTCAAAGTAGTTTTTATTTTGCTCGTGCATCAACAACCTGAATAAATCAGAGCTGCACCTAAACAGATCATGGGACAATAATGTCCACAAACACTGTTGGACACGTTGGTGTCTGAGCAGCGGAGACAACACAACAAGAAACTTCCAGCAACAAACAAGAGCAATTCATTTAGTTTACAGATCTCAGCTGTGCATCCATAACCACAGAGACGTATTCCAGCATGCAGCGGTCGAGTAAAGGAGGTCTGGACTTTGTGGAGGAGAGTCGTGGTCCCAGAGACGTCGTAGAAAGACGGAGCACCTGCTCTGTGATCCAGGCGCACCCCAACTCTGAACGAAACATGATCTGAGACGGAAGTCGTGTTTCTGTTGGGACAAAATCGATTTCGCTGTCACAAGAAAAATACCAGGATTTATGTCTGAATCCATACGGGCTCGTTTTAACAACGCCCTTGTATGCGACTGCTACGTCACCTCCTCCTTCCCACTTCACCTCCCAGTAACAAAGTCCAGTCAGACTCTCCGTACTCAGAATCTGACTACACCCAGTGAATCTGTCTGGACGATCAGGATAAAACTGATCTTGTGTCGTGAATGCTACTTTTGTGTTCCCCTCAGATGACCGTGAGCTGTGTTTGGATCCAGAGTGACGTCGCATGAACGTCTCAAGAAGTCAGCTCTGCTCTTTGGTTCTGGCCGTAAACCTTCAGTCCCTCTCACAACGATGTTTGCCCATGTGTTCTGCAGTTTGTGTCCGGGCTGTGACTCAGCTGCCGTCGCATCTTTCTCTCGGTACTGGATTCTCTGCTGGATGTTCTCTCTCCTCATCTGGAGCTCCTTCCGCTTCGCTCTCCTCGCCTGGCGCTCCTTCTGCTTCTCTCTCCTTTCAGCTGCAGCTGAGATGATGTCGTGGCCTATATGTTCATCCACCATGCAGACATGACAGATGATCTGCTGATCAGTGCGACAGAACATCCTCATCACCTCATCGTGACGGGAGCAGATGCTCTTGTGGAGCGTCTTGGAGGGCTCCACCAGCTGATGTTTCCTTAACCGAGCTACATGATCATGAGGCTGGACGTGTTTCTCGCAGTAAGAGACCTCACACATCAAACAGGACTTGATGGCTTTTAGTTTTCTTCCAGTGCAGAAGTCACAGGCCACATCTTCAGGTCCAGCATAGCTGTGCTCAGCAGGAGCAGCTTGGTGTTCCCTCGTCTTCAGCTGCTCAATTAAAACGGCTAAAATGATGTTGTTCTCCGGAACAGGCCTCGGTTTGAAGGTTTTCCTGCACTCGGGGCAGCTGTAGACCCTCTTATAATCCTCTCCATCCCAGAAGTCTTCAATACACTTCGTGCAGTAGCTGTGTCCACAGGGAATATTCACAGGCTCCTTCAGTAGATCCAGACAGATGAAACAAGAGAAACCCTTTCTGTCCAGATGAACTCCTTTCTGCGCCATTTCTCCTCTCGGCGTCTGTAACGGGTTAGTTAGTGATCGTAGGTTATCCAGTGAGCTCAGTCAAGTGGTTTGGAGCATTTATTTTCTGCAGAAGAGGTTAAAACACATTAATCCACATTTTTCCATGCGCTCTGCTCCTGAACATGAAAGTAAGAGCAGTGTTTAAAACAAACTGCTGCTCGAGACACACTGGGCAGCCATGTTCGCGCCAAAAAGAACGACGGCAAAAACGTCTATAAAACTTATAATAATGGTCAAAACATCCCAAACTACTTCACAATATACAAACAAATGACGGTAAATAACATGTGCCAGAGACTTCGGTAAACATGGCTACTTTCACGCGGAAATCAACACTTAATCACAGCAGCAAATTTCGTAACGGCTTACCCTGAGCAGCGCAGAACAACCGTGTGAGCGCGAACAAAAAGATTCAAATGTTGGAAGAGCTACGGAGGCCCAGGAGGCCCAAACTGCAGAAAGCAATTTCCCCACAGGCAAAATCAACGACACAACGGCAAATAAAAATAGCTCGATGAGATAAAAGTCACAAGTACTCAATATAACATAAATAAAATATAATAATTGATAAAAGTGCATGTTTAACTCTGTTACATGTAGAGGTTTCACTTCCTGATGATTCAAACCGAGTTCAGAGCTACACGTCACGTGCAAAGAATGAGGCGTGTCTTCTTCTTCTTTCATTTTATTGTCGGATTGAAGCAACGTTCAGGTGCACACCGCCACCTACTGAGCATGAGTGTGTAACACGTAGCCTCCTTTCCCTAAATTCTGTTAATATTCATTCTGCGTAAATACATAAACAAAGTTTTTCTAACATCACTTATTTTATCCATATCTCCTTCTGTTCCTAAAATCAATTTTAAGCTCCATACTCCCTTTGCCTTTTTGTCTTTTTATTTCAATCTCTTCCTTTCTTCTGTATATTTAGTACACTTCAATAATACTTGTTCCACACAGCTGCTGTTGTTACTTTCCCCCATTTAGTAAAACATGGCCGACCCCCAGTCTCATTATTATAGCATCTTCTCTTCTACTTCTTTCTCTATAATTAATCATAACTGAGTTTTGTGTTTTGTATAATCTTCTTCCTTTCATGTCCTCATTCCACTTTTTTTGTTGCCAATTTTCCAATTATTTTCCATTAATTATTGATTTACACTCTACCTTTCCTAAATGAATATGAACTCACCCGTCAAAGCCTTTTTAGTGAGTTTATCTGCTCTCTCATTTCCTTCCACCCGCTCGTGTGGCATCCAACAAAACTGAACATTCACTCTGTGTAACCTGAACAACGTGAGCTGTATTTCTAGATGAAGGTCTTTCCTATGGTTTCCTTTAGACTAGACTCTGCCACCATTTCTGCTGTAAAAACTGAACGTTGGTCTGATATCGTTTTGTAAATACAAATTTCAAACTCTGGTATATAAACTCCTATTCCCACCCACCCCTTTGTGCTCTTTGAACCATCTGTGAACATTTCCAGTTAATTAAAATACAACTCTCTAAGGTGTTTACTGGTTTTTACCGCTATTTCATTTACGTTCCATTATCTTTTCATTTCAACAATTTTCATGTCTACCTTACTTTCTGGGATTAACCAAGGATAAATAATACTAGCTGGATTAATCTGTATGAATTCTTTATTTCTATTCCATATATTTAGGCTATTTTTTAAAAAATTTCCACCCAAACCCATTTCTTTGATATTTGGCATATTTCCAACAGTTCTGGATTATTGTTGACACACAATTTAATTCGTTCCTACCCTTAAGTTTCACCCTGATACTTATTCCGATGCAGACCTCATGAGTGCTCTGTAGATATAATGATTGTTTATCTGCTCCCCAGTTATTTCCTGCCTCTGCTTTCATTAGGTTCATTTTAGACAGGTAAATCCCGTTGAGCCTCAAGGACTCATTTACAAGAGAGACCTGAATTAATTAATTAATTACTTTCTTGCACTTTGTTTCCACCTGTTTCAAATGTGATTGCCATGTGTATGAACTGTCTAAAAATAACCCTAAATATTTAAATTCACTAACCAAGTGTCGTCCACAGATCTGAACCAGTGGCTGTGTTGTTCCCTTGAAAGAGTCCAGGGCTCTCTGTTCCACTTCCTTCATGTAGACTGGCCACAATTGGTGACACTGGACATCCCATGGCACAACCAGGCTTCTGTCTGTAAAAACTGTCATTGAACTTGAAAGAAGTTGTGGAAAGACAAAGAAAGGTCCAGCAGGGTACAAATCTGGTCCGGGGTGAATTGGTCCTGTTGCTCATAATCTTGTTGAAGACGTTTTCTCATGGCGCCATTTTCAAATGTTTAACAAAGTTCCTGGAGTTCTCTGTGTGACGTGGTATGTTTCCCACAAGAGGAGCTGAAATAGTAGCAAGATGTTTTGCATTATTATACATCACGGAGTTTATGCTGCTGACGATGGGCGTGAGTGAGGTTCCTATTTTGTGGATTTTGGGAAGTCCGTAAAAGCATGGCATGGCTTCCTCTTGATGTGAGTTGTGGTAAAAAGAACGACTGATGATCTAGTCTTTTTCAAGTTGTTGTCTGTGATCTTCTTTTTGTATGTGCTGCTTGCTCTTTAAGGTCTCATATATAGTGGTGTTACTCTGTCGTGTGGATATTTTGTCCTAGTAATCAGAAGTGTTGAAGATTTTTGTACATCTTCCTTTGTCAGCCTCTCAGACAGAGGCTGGTCCATCCCAAGGACAGAACCCCCAAACTGAGCAGTGTGATGTATTCAAAACTACATCTAATCCTCCATTTCTTTTCTGATCATGTTGAAGGATGGCACTACAAGAGATGAGAGCATTTACAGAGCGATATCAGAGATAACGGTGCAGCATTTCAAGTCCAGGTGCTGCAAGTCCAGGCTACTCCTGGACTTATAAGCAGTGCTGGGATAAGCTGAAGAATTCTGTTTATAGGACTATTAAGGACCACAATGGGTGGAGTGGCTGGAACACAATGACCCGTTATGATACTGGCCACTTTGCATTGCCGGTCCCGCCCACAGATTGTGCTGGTTTTCTATCTTGTGCATCATCTCTAATTTATTATGTGATGCTGCTTTACCTGGATTGAATGTCTAAAAAACATAAAATCTGTTTTAATTTAAGCTGTTAGGTGTTTTTTTTTATTTCATGGGACATTTAATAAATTAATTGTATATTTAATGATGTATTTAATAATTAAATGAAACATGTGTAATTATTTAATTTAGTCACATTTTAGCCATTTTGTCCACTCGTGTCGCGTTGTTGTTTCACCTCCGCTCCAGCAGGTGGCGCGCTGCTTTAAACGTCATTGATTCTCACCGTAGACAGAGCTTGTACCGGAAAAGTGCATGTTTAATTTAACTCAAAATGATCAATGACAGATAAATATGTTTATATAATCTCAGCTGAGCTACATTAGTTTCTGTGGATCATTAAATAGTCGTTTGGACGCAGAAGCCGCCGGTTAAACACTGAAGGTAAACTCGCTTCACGTGCGTGGAGGCGCCAGCAGGAAAGGAAACATCATGGCCAAACTCTGTTCTCCTACTTACAATTTAATTTAAATTTAAACGCTGTTACGAATTCGGTTCAGCTAAAACCCGTTCAACTAATTTACTCGTGTGAGCAAGAGTCTTTTGATAATTCGGCGGTGTCACGATAAACAAAACAAGTTAATAATTGGTCAAATATCACTAAATGTATTCATGTTGTAAACTGATGAAAACGTTAAGAGGTTAAACTTTGTATGTATTTGATAAAACAGATATTAAATGTGAAGCATCTTGTGATGAAGTTTGGGCTTGTACAAGTAAAGAACTAAATACAAACAAAAAATAATCTCGAGAGATTACAGGGGTGTACTGTCTGAACTCCATTTTTAATATTTACGTTTAAGGAGCCTATTTTCTGTATGCCTTTTTTTTTTTTTTTTTTACTAATATATGTAATGATAAAACTTAGTTATGATTTTATAAGTTGATTTGCTGCTTTTAGAAAATGTCTAGAAATAGAATAATCCTTTTTGTCTCAGTAATTTCAGTATTTCCACAGGATGCTTCCCTTCAAAATAAAACAGAAAAACTACATTAAAACTACCTTGTGTTTAAAAGTGCAACATTTCAGCCTGTGTTGTTTTAAACATTCTCAAGGAACAGATTTAAATTATTTTGTTAAAATGATAATAATCACTCTGTTTTCCCCCAGATGATTAGAAACCATTTCAGCCGTGGCACTAGTTTAAATCTTTGCCCGTTCTTCTCCAGGATGCTGGCTCTTCCAGGTGTGCGGCTGTGCCCTCGCCAGGTGACCCCAGGCCTTAAAGTCTGTGGTTTTGCGACCCTCCGTGGAACATCGGGATCCCAGGACAAGAGCAGCAGCGGTCCGGTTTTCCAGTATGTCGGCAAGCACAAAAATCCAACCCTCAAGGTGTTTGTGTGGGGCTTTAGCTTCACCGGGGCCCTCGGGATTCCCAGCTTCGTGGTGCCGGATAGCGGCAGGAAAAAGCCCAGGAAGTATCAGCTCACTCCTTACCGCCTGGAGACTGCAGAGCAGGTAAACCCCACTGTTTTTAAATCAACCGCAGGACTGGTGACGCCCAAATTCAATAACTTTAGGACTGTTTTAGAAATTTCTGTGCTCCAACACAACTGATTTGAATAAGTGAGTTACTAACATTCTTCTGCAGGCCTTCGTTTTAGACCTGCTGAAGAGCTGGAATCAACCGGCCCATGAGGACCAAGCTCGAGGACCACTGGGTTATTTAACGTCCTGTTCAGTAAAAATTCATGCCTTTAGGGGAAACTTGTTAATTTGAATTTAATTTTGAAACCTTCTTTAGCGTATACTTACTTGCTTGTTTTTACTTTTGAGACATTTGTTTTGCTAGTTTGATCTTTAAGCTACTGTTCTGTTTATTTTAGCTGCTGTTTAGCTGGTTTCACCTGTTAGCTACTGTGCTGATAATTGTAGCATTTAGATACTATTGTGCTTGTTAGCTATTAGCTAACTCTTTGATCGTTTTAGCTTTTATCTACCATTCTGATCATTGTAGATTTTATCTAACATTTTGGTCATTTTAGCTATTAGTTAACATTTTGGTCATTTTAGCTTTTGGCTTCTGTTCTGATCAATGTAAATTTAGCTATGTGTTGTTGGCTTTAACTTTTAGCTTCTATTCTGCTTCTGGCCTGATGATCATTAAAGGTTTTAGTTACTGTTCACATCATTTTAAATTTAACTTTGTTTTGTTTTTAGCTACTGGTCTGATCACTGCAGCTTTTAGCTACTGGTCTGAT
>NC_056511.1:6151463-6180642 GCF_014905685.2 Nematolebias whitei | reverse complement strand
TGCAGCTTTTAGCTACTGGTCTGATCACTGCAGCTTTTAGCTACTGGTCTGATTACTGCAGCTTTTAGCTACTGGTCTGATCACTGCAGCTTTTAGCTGCTGTTCTTCTGGTCTGTTACTGGCCAACTATTTTGCCAGTTTGTCACTTTTGCAGTGATTTTAATTTTATAAAATGTCTCTGATTTTAAGTGAAGCAGGAACAGTCGTGTCGAGGTCACGTTGACGCTCATCTGGAACCCGATGTTAATTACAGAACAACATGGCGGATGTTTTATTACCCAGAGTTCCTTGTAACCATTCTGTGTTCAAGCTCAGCTGAGCAAACTTCAGGTTCAAGGTTCAGTTGTTGGAGAAATTTGGAAATCTTGTGGCTGAAACAGGTCTCCATCTTTGTTCATGAACGTTTGATGAATTTGCGGTTCTTCTGCTGCAGATCTCCTCGGCTGCTTGCGGTTATGGCTTCACCCTCATGGCGTCCTCCACCAAAGACGTGTCCAAGTTGTGGGGCATGGGCCTGAACAAGGACTCCCAGCTGGGCTTCCAGCGCACCCAACACAGCCGCGGTGCGATACAAACACGACTTTAGATTTAGATTCAGGAATCACCTTGTTGAAGCAAAAATACAGTTTATTGTTACCAAAGGACCGAAAAACCTTTTTAAAGGGAAGAAAAAGTGACTGAACGGCACAAATTATATTTTTATAAACCTTTATTGTCAAAAGTACCTCATGATCTGTTAGCGCCCATAGCGTACGTGTCCAGTATGACTCTGTTACCACATCAGGGTTAAAGTCATTTTTGTTAGTCATTTAGCTGTGGCAGCCATCTTGAATTAGTTACTCTAAACGTTAATGAGTTATGGATCCAATGATTACTTTCTGAGAGTTTAGTTAAAATCTGTCGACTGGTTTGAGATATTTTGCTAACAAACAGGGCTCACACCAGCAGTCAGTGCTAAAGTTTTGTGCTCAGAGTATGTGTTGGGACGATGCTCAGCTACTACCACACCACGTTTTAGCTCGTTATCTTTAAAAGCGGCTGAGCTTGAGGTGTTTTTGTGGTGGCTAGTCAGTCGTAGTTGATTTAAAATGTAGATATTTTTACAGTTTGTGATGTTAAATCTTTTTTAGGGGAATGTTTTAAAACCGTCTGACATGTAACTGACAGGTGAAACAGTTTAGAGTTTTCAGTCTCTCTCTGCAGAGCGGAGCTATGATTACGTTTTGGAGCCGTCCCCGGTGGCCCTGCCTCTGGTGGCGCCGCTGCAGACCAGGGTGGTCCAGGTGTCGTGTGGGCGGGCCCACTCCCTGGTCCTCACCGACCGGGAGGGAGGTGAGAGATCGTTTCACGCAGACCCAACACCCGGATCAGTTCACGTCGTCCACCTCGGATTCATTGGGTTTCTTCAGTACATTAGTTTGGACTTCAGCGTTCGTTTAGCTAATTCAGCCATTCAGGCATCAAAATGTTCGGCTCATTCAGGACGTTACAGGCATAACGCTGTTTTAATAACTTTTACACTTTTCACATTATTTACCTTTTATTACATGTTTTGATCATAAAACACTAAACTTTCTTTAAATCCTTGAAAACTTTGTGAAATCTACTTCAGCAATTTTACTTCGTTTCGGCTTATAGCCACTGTTTTGTTGAAGTTAGCTTGAAGCTACTGTTGTGCTAGTTTTAGCTTTTAGCTATGGTTTTGCTAGTTTTAGCTTTTAGCTAATGTTTTGCTAGTTTTAGCCTTTAGCTATGGTTTTGCTTATGTTATCTTTAGCTGTAGTTTTGCTGGTATAAGTTTTAGCTTATGTTCTGTTCATCTTAGTTTTAAAAAGAATAGAAACAGCCTTTATTTTCCCACAGTGAGTAAATTCAAGTGTAACAGCAGCAACCGATATAAAGGTTCACACAAAGTTTTTAGTTACTGTTTTGCTAGTTTTAGCTTTTAGCTACAATTTAACTGATTTTAGCTTTAGCTAATGTTCTGTTTATCTTAGCTTTAATAATAATAATAATAATAATAATAATAATAATGTCATCACAATGTCAGCACTGTATGTTTCCATACAATGGCGAAATTAGTCTCTGCATTTAACCCATCCACCACCAGGTGGTGCAGTGGGCAGCTATTGAAAGCGCCCGGGGGGCATTTTGGGGATGAGGCGTGCTGCCCAGAGACGCCACGTGATATACAGTGACTGGGGATCGAACCTGGGACTTTCGGGTCCCAAGCCGGCTGCCCTGCCTACTGTTTTGCTGGTTTTAACTTTTAGTTCCATTCTGATAATTTTGCCTTTTTAACTCTTTTTCTGGTTAGCTTTTAGCTACTGTTTTGCTAGTTTCAGCTTTTATCTCAAGTTTTGCTAGTTTTAGATTTTAGCTCCAGTTTTGCTGGTTTTAGCTTTAGCTATTTTGTTAATCTAACCTTTTAGCTGTTTGCTGAAGTTTGTTTTTAGTTAGCATTCTGATTATTTTACCTTTTAACTTTTTTTATGGTTAGCTTTTAGCTACTGTTTTGTTAGTTTTAGTTTTTAGCTAGTTTTGCTGGTTTTAACTTTAGCTAATGTTTATCTTAGCTTTTAGTTACTGTTTTGCTCGTTTTAACTCTCAGTTACTGGTTTTCTAGTTTCAGCTTCAACAAACTTCGGCTGTCATTCAGCTCTTTTGCATAATTAATCATTTCCAGAACAAATTCTGCCGGTGGTTTCATGTCGTCCAAAACGTCTGCTGAGGTTCTGCAGTCCTTCGGTGTTGTTCTAACGTTTGATGTGTGTTCGGTTCCAGCTGTTTAAAAGTTTTACGTTTATTTTGAGTATTTTCCAGGTTTGATTAAGAATAGAAACTAAAAAACAGACTTTTTTTCTTCTATTCTGACGAATGAAATTAAATTCTGATTTATGCTTCATGTTGCTAAAACTGTGCTGACGCCATCTTTGTAGTTCTTCAACATCAAGCCTTCATGACTGAAAACGCCCGCGAAGGCAAAAGGCGGGCGATAATGTTTTTAGAGGAGCCGCTCTCGGTTTAAAACTCAGTCTTTAAAGATTTAACTGCCAGAAGAACAAAACGAACACAAAGTTTTTATCGAGTTCTTTTTGTTCACACGTGGCTCGTCGTGAAACTCTGTGTTTTTTAGTTTTCAGTATGGGAAACAACGCGTACGGCCAGTGTGGGCGGACGATCGTCGATCAGGAGGTCTACAGGTGTGTCGTCAGTTTTTAATATTATTATTGCGCGTTATGTTTTTTTTTTTTTTTAGCTAAATCTTATCCAGTCAGAACAGTAACGTCTCATCTGTAATGTGAAACATCTGGATGTCATGTCAGTCCAACTAAACCCAAAGTCCGTCAGTAATTAATGACCGACTTTCAGCTGCTTCAATAATTATGATTTCAACTAAACTGATGAATTTGAAACTAACTTTTTTTTTTTTTTACGTGTAAATTGTTAAAACGTAAAAATCTGCTTTTGTTTTGTTTTTTGAATGTCCAGAGGACCAGATTGAACCGTTTTATATTTTTCTACCTGGATTATTGAGCTTGCATCAGGATGCTCTGCTAGCTGCAGCTAACTGCAGTGATCAGTGTCTAATCTATGCCTCAAATTAAAAATAACGTTTTCAGGATTCATGCCCAGAGCAGAAAATGAATCGTTACAAACAGCAGCTTGGACTGTTTTAACGATTAGAGCTGAATTAAAGCATGAATCAGCCTGGACAGCTCAGAACATCTGCCGCAGAAGCTACGATCTACGAGCTAATTCAGTAACGGCTTTATAAGCTACTTTTAAACAGCTACGTTATTAGCTTCAGTTCTGGTCCGATCACATTCAGAGATAAATAAGATCAAATCTTTCTCTTTTATCGCTTCATCTGTAGCACGCACAGCTTTCTGACTTCATTCCATTTTTATATACATTCAAACGTTACGTTATTATTATGTTGCGTACACTTTATTATTATTTCTGACGTTTTGTACATCGTCGGTCCTTACTCTGGAATATTTAGTCAAAACGTTAAGTGCAGATGTTTTGGCTGTTTTGGTAATGGCCGACGAAGCTACAGTGAATCATGGGGTCACGTGACCAGAGCGCCTTCGTGTTGGATAATTTAATTATCCCATCATCGACCCATTAAACAATAAGACACACAGAAGGAACCAAGAAGATTTTTCCGCTCGGTTTACTCTTTAAGGGGGTGCAGCGTTGAAAACAGGCATACAAGACGTTCTATCTGATCACAAGGTCTGCCCGCGGACGTTTAAGAACAGCTGAAATACCTGTTATCAACAGAGGCGAGGTCAAGACGACCTCTGCCTCACAGTTAAAGGTTTCAGAAGTTTTCAGGCTCCTCTCTTGACACATGGTTCTATATTAATTTAACATTAGCAAGTGAAAACATCCATGACCTTTACATAACTTCCCCCATCGCTTCTAATGTTTTAATGAACTGAACATAATTAATTTTTGTGCTTCCGTCAGTGGAAGCCACGTCATCCACCGGATTGAAGGGTTCAGCAGCCGGGTGGTCCAGGTGAGTCTGGTTCTGGTTCTGGGTCTCTGGGTGAACAGGCGGAGTGACTCTGATGGTGTATTTCTTTATTTCTCCAGGTGGCGTGCGGGCAGGACCACAGCTTGTTTCTCACTGAGACGGGGAAGGTGTTCGCCTGCGGGTGGGGGGCAGATGGACAGACGGGTCGGTCCGCTTCACCTCTTTACCTTTTACAATACACAGGGAATCCTAGAGCCTGGATAATAAATGATTTATGAACGTAAACAAAGACCTTGAAGGCACAAGATAAGTTTGAATGTTTTTTCGACGTGGACGAGGATTAATTTCTGTAGAAAAATAGAAACCACAAGATTCAAAATGTTCTGACAAATGACGTGATTGTTGTTGGGACGAACTGCTGTGGAGCAGTGGTAGAACACCTTGGGACCAGAAGTTGCAGGTTCGTTTCCCCACCATGTTGTGGTGTCTTTGAGCAAGACTTGTAATGCACAACTTCTCCCTGGGGCTGCCCGCTGCTCCACTGGGCGACGGGTCAAAGCAACGTGCAGTGATGACGGCACCGAGCACGTTTTGGGATGACTCTCAGCTACTACCGTATCAAATGCCACAGTGGACCGGGTCACACAGTGGACCGGGTCACAGTGGACCGGCTCACACAGTGGACCGGGTCACACAGTGGAACGGGTCACACAGTGGAACGGGTCACACAGTGGACCGGCTCACACAGTGGACCGGCTCACACAGTGGACCGGCTCACAGTGGACCGGGTCACACAGTGGACCGGCTCACACAGTGGACCGGGTCACACAGTGGACCGGCTCACACAGTGGACTGGCTCACACAGTGGACCAGGTCACACAGTGGACCGGCTCACACAGTGGACCAGGTCACACAGTGGACCGGCTCACACAGTGGACCGGCTCACACAGTGGACCAGGTCACTCAGTGGACCAGGTCACACAGTGGACCGGCTCACACAGTGGACCAGGTCACTCAGTGGACCGGCTCACTCAGTGGACCGGCTCACACAGTGGACCGGCTCACACAGTGGACCGGCTCACACAGTGGACCAGGTCAAACTTCAGCTGGTTCAGTTTTCCAGAGTGCTGGTTTGAGAACTTCATATCTTTTGGTCTGGAGTGACGTCGTTGGGAAAACCAGCCAAATATTAAAAATAAAAACGTGACAAGATTCACAGTAACAAACTTTATACGGAGGGATTTCCAGACTCTATGGCTACTGGCAAAGACAAACAGTAAATCTGGTTTAAAGGGGTTCTGTTGGGGGTGACCCGGTCTCTTTATGGCCAAAGCAGGAGCTGTGTCCAGAGTCTTGTGGGCTGGACTCTGCCAGTCCTGTCCCTGGTCTCTGATCCCGTTTGGGGCGTTCATGGATGCAGTCGTGGAGAGGAGGGTGTCTGGTTTGTGTCTGGGGGAGTTCAAGTTTCTGGGCATGATGAAAGGATGAAGCGGATCGGGGCCTCGTCCTCAGTAATGAGGGCGTTGCTTCAGTCAGTCGTGGTGAAGAGTTGAGGCAAAGTTCTCGATTTACTGGTCCGTCTACGTTCCGTCACTTGTTGTCATGAGGTTTGGATCAGGACTCAAAGAAAAATCCTGGGTACGAAGTGACGTTCAAACCATTTTTGTGCTTGTTAAGGTCAGTTGGCTGTGGCGGCCATCTTGATTTGTGTTGACTAAAGTATAATGGTCTGTAGAAGTTGGTCCAGTGATTTCCTGAACGTTTCGTTAACGCTGCCCAGTTGTTGGTGGGATTTTCATCTTCCAGACACCATCGTCTCCACCGTCCAACACCGTGCAGTCACGGTGGTAAAAGGCTGTAAACGGGAATGTTTAGTTTTTTTTGTCTCTGTTTTCTCCAGGTTGTAGTTTTGAGTTTGATGGGTGTATTATGGGATGTTTCAGGTTTGGGGCACCACAGCGTCAGCTCCCAGCCGGTGGAGGTTGGAGGCGATCTGGCGGGCGTGGCCGTGCAGCAGATCAGCTCGTATGGAGACTGCAGCCTGGCCGTTTCCAGGGACGGACGTCTGTTCGGCTGGGGGAACTCCGAGTACCGACAGCTGGCCTCGGTCACGGAGTTCACGCAGGTGAGGAGGGACCGCCGGGACGGGCGGGGTCTGATCCACGTCCCCCGTCAGTCCAGCGGTCAGGTTCAAGTGAACAGGAAAAAAATCAACAAATTAATTTATTTTTTGTTTATTTTACAAAGATGTGAAAAACTAGTTTGGACAGATTTGTTGATCCATGTTTCAAACTAAGTCCACGAGTATCTCAGCTGCCTTCTTGATTCTCATCAGACATTCGGTTTATTTAAAGAGAACAAAGTGGTTTGGGATGGATGCGTTCACGCTGAACATGGAGCCGACAACAAAGGTCGAGTCGTCTGCGGCGCTCAGGAACAAGATTCTAGACGTTCATGTTGAAGGTGAAGGCTTCAGGACCTTCTCTAAGCAGCGTCGTGCTCCTCTGAGCACAGCTGGCAAGGACTCCAGGTTGATCCAGGTGGGGACGTTTGGAAAAAGCAAGCTGAACTTCAAGGTCACGGAAGGATCGCGCCGTTCGTCACATTCTGAGTCGTAATGAAAGAAGAGGCAGCAGCTCCTCTACAGACAGAACAGCAGTTTGTAGGATCAGTCGTCCACAGTTCAGCTGAAAAGACCCAAAGTTTCTGGGACTGATGAGGAAAAACTGCAGCTGTTTTTGTGGAAAGGCACCAACAGATTTATCCTCGTTTGTTCCGTCTTCGTTGCCTTTTGAGGACCAGAACTGCTCAGGACTGTGGTCCGTACGGGTCCAGAAGAGCCGCTCCGAGTACGACAGAACACCGCTTCTCAAGTTTAGAGCCAAGATGTGGGTTCAGTTTTGGTTAGGCGACAGAACGAATGGAAGTCAACACAAAGCCTTAATGATAGACACGAGCGCCTGTTTGTTAGCAAAATATCACACATTTCAATGAAGCTGTCAGGAAGTAACTATTGTCTGAATGTTCATGAAGCGTTCACACGGTTCTCATCCATTTTTCATCCGTACGTTTTTCAGCATCTCTCATCTCGCAGTTTTCAAACTATTTCAACAAATTATAAATCAAAACGTTCGGCTCTTTCAGGACAATCCTGCTATGACTTTTTTTATTGGTGCAACTTTAGCTTTTTAAAATTATTTAACCTTTTCTGACACTTTTATTCTCATAGAAAATGAATTGAGCTCATTTTACATCCTTCAAATCTTTAGGTCTGGTTACAACCGTCTACTGCTCCTTTCACATTTAGTTCAGCTTTTTTCAGCTTCTTAGAGCAAATTTAAACTTTTTTCAGCTGTTTTGTGCTTCTTACAGCAAGTTTCAGCTTTCTATTTCAGCAACCGGTACTTTCTATTTCAGCTACCGGTACTTTCTATTTCAGCTGTTTTATGCAAATTTATGCTTTTTCAGCTAATTCCACATTTTTTGCACTCGTTTAATCTTTTTCAGCAAACGTGTTCTTTCTGATTTCTTATGCTAATTTAAACTTGTTCTACCTTTTCAGCTTTTTAAAAACATGTTTTTCAGTTTTAGCTAATTTGAGCCGTTTTCAGATAAATTCAAGTGTTTGTAGTAATTTTTGCTACTTTCAGCTAAATAATTTTTTAATGCTAATTTCAGCTTGTTTGGGGCTGCAGTAACTGTGTGTGTGTGTTAGCTTGGTGGTCAGCGTTGTGGACTAAAGCTGCAGCAGGTTCAAGTCCAGGTTGTGGCAGGAAGGGCATCCGGCACAAAACAGTCGCCAAATCTTTCATGCGAGTTCGCTCGCTGTGGCGACCCCCGCAGAAGGAAGCAGCTGAAAGAAACACGACGTGCTCCTTTCAGCTTAATTATGCTAGTTTCAGCTTTTTCTGCTATTTCAGCTACTTTTTAGCTTTTTGTGCTTAATTTAGCTTTTTCAGCTAATTCCACGTTGTTTTAGCTCATTTCAGCTCCTTCCAATTCTGGTAGTTTAAGCTTCTTTCTGCTTTTTCAGCTACTTTTTTTTGTTTTTGTTGCTAATTTCAGTTTTTTTAGCCAATTTCCAAATTTTTGTGCTAATTTCTGCTTATTTAAACCTAATTCAACAAGTATGTGTTCTTTCTAATTTCTTCAGCTAACATCGGCTCGTTCTTAAATTTCAGCTACATTTTAGCATGTTTTGTAGCTAATTTTTGCTGTTTTTCAGCAATTCGCATTCTCAGTGCATTTTCACAGGAAATGCAGTTTCTGTAGTTTTTATTTACTTTTACAGCTGATTAATGTTTGGCATCAATCCAACTCATGATGGCTGCCGGAGTGAATCGATCTCAGGCGAACGCCATCAATCAAATCTCAACAAAAGATCATTTTAGTTGAAAACCGTCACGGGGGGCGGCGGCAACGAGCGTCCTTTCAAACAGTGACGCGTGTTAAAATACTTCCTGTTGTCTCGTTCAGATCAACGCTCCTCGTCATCTTCCTCTGAAAGGTTGTGGAACGTTGGTCGAGGCAGCGTGCGGAGGCACACAGGTCGCCGTTCTCAACGGTCAGTTCATCGTAATCCAGATTATTAAAGGATCTGTGCTCTTTATTTACAGATTATCTGTTTATTCTGTTCTTTATAAATATTTTAATGAAGCTGAGAAGTAAAAATATTTTTTATTGGACTAAAACTTCCATCTTTATGTCTCTCAAATGTTCCAGACAAAGGAGAGGTGTTTGTTTGGGGCTACGGCATTCTGGGAAAAGGCCCGAACCTGTCGGAGTCTTCCACCCCGGAGATGATCCCCCCCACGCTGTTCGGACGCTCCGAGTTCAACCCCTCGGCGTCCATCACTAAGATCAGGTGTGGCCTCAACCACTTTGCTGCAGTGACGGGTAAGAAGTCCAATCAAAGTTTATTTATAAAGCTCCTGTCGTACAGCGGTGTGGTTTTCCACCGCCCAGTCTCCCCAGGACTCGCTTCCACTCTGCTGGGGTCGACACGGTCTCTGACCCTCGATGTGGGTCGGGCCGGTCTTAGTGCGGCCGCCTGAAACGACTTTACTTTCTGTCCAAAGCAAACTCGGCACAGCAACGAGCAAATCGGTGAAATAGAGTCAGAAAACACCGTCGTCCTCCACGGGTCACAAATATGTCGTAATCAGGTCGGGACCACCTCCATCCACCGGCCGGAGCCCGTAAATCAAGTCCAGCTGGTCTGGCTGCGCCGGGTCCTCGGACAACAAGCACTGAAATAAATGTCTGTTACTGTTTTAATGAATATATTTATCTTTAAAAAAGGTAAATAACAAAACGACTGCTGCGGTTGGTTTTTGATTCTCGTTAATCCGTCCAGTGTTTCATATATTCACTTTCTGCCGCTGAGCAATAATATGTATAATAATAATAATAATAATATATAATTATATTTGTTTTGCTTGTTATTTTCCTTCCTGGTCACCTCGAGCTGATCTGAAACTTGAGCTGCTGGCCGTAAAGACGGACGACGTAACAAACAAAAACAGCGGGTGTTGTTGCTTCTGGTTCGGGCCCGCTCACTTCTTCCTGTTAGGACGACCATTTTTATTAAATGTTTATGAGAAGTACAAACATTGAATGCAGGAAAAAATAATCCGTAGCTGTGTTTACATGGACATAATTGGATTAAACGGCCAATCGGAATAAAAATGTCATGTCAACGCCCCATTCTGATTATTCTGATCTGATTCAGCTTGATCAGAATGAGACGAGTGGTTTATGCTGAATCATAATGTAAACAATCTGATCATCTTATTCCGATCGTGGGAAACTGACCCGACTGCGCACGTGCGACCTGTCAACGTCACGTATTTCCACCTGGATAGATGCTAATAATATTAGCATGTCGGTGAGCGACAACGTTTCTACTAGAAACTTTGAAAAAGCTCAAAATGACGTATGACCTGCAGCTCAGTCAGGAAGAGCAGCGACGTCTCCGTCATTCAAACCTGGCGCGGGTCCAGTTTGGACGCTCACGTGTTTTTTAAAGAGGAGTTTACCACTCTGTGCATGTCGGTACTTCTGTTCAGAATTAAAGCCCACTGCATGTAAACGCTCATCGTGAACTGATTGTGTACCTCTGAACGATACATTTGGATTATTTAATTGGAAACATTTCAATCCAATCAAATAATTTTGCGCTTGTAAACGGCTCACGATGATGGGATTCTTTTGTAATCGCCTACAAAATAATGTTTTTATTTCATTGTGTGAAGGTCGATCCTGTTTATATTTAGCTTTTTGAAATATTTAGCCTTTTCCGCTTCTTTTAATCTTGTAGAAAATGAATCGAGCTCATTTTAGATCCTTCAGATCTTTTACTGCTCCTTTCACATTTTGTTCTGCTTCAGCTTCTTTGTGCAAATTTAAACTTTTTTTCAGCTGCTTCTGCAAACTACAACATTTTTATGCTTCTAATTTCTTTCAGCTAATTTCACCTTATTTCAGCTATTTAGCAGTTTTTGTGCTAATTTAAGCTTTTTCTTCTAATTCCACATTTTTGCGCTCATCCCAACTTTTTTCAGCCTAACTCATCAAAAATGTGCTCTTTCCACTTCCTTCTTGTAATTTAAGCTTCTTTCTGCCTTTTTAGCTACTGTACTTTTCAGCTGTTTTTGTTGCTAATTTCAGATAATTTCCACTTTTTTGTGCACATTTATGTTTTCAGCCTAATCCAACAAATGTGTTCAGTTTTCTCTTCCTAATTTAGGCTCGTTCTTCAATTTCAGCTACATTTCAGCTGCTTTTAGCTGTTCTTCAGCAGTAATCACTCACACTGCATTTTTGCAGGAATGTAATTTGTCTAGTTTAATATTTGATTCTTTATTTTTGTTGTTCAGCACCAACCAAACATTTTCTCAGTAAAAGTATTTTGCTCTGGTTCTGACGTCTCATGAAAAGACGCCCGATTAATTTTTGTTCGACGTCCTTCCAGATCGAGGCGAGCTATTCGTTTGGGGGAAGAACGTCCGAGGCTGTTTGGGCATCGGGAAGATCGAGGACCAGTACTTCCCGTGGCGAGTAAGTCAAACCCAGACCCGATCTCGTCCAGAACCTCTCCTCGTGTTGGTGCAGATGCTGGCAGCCTGTTTCTTGCTCCAGCTCTGAGAAGATCGGCCCGATGAACCGTTTAAATCTCTGCTCCGGTGTTTCCCCCGGAGACATTTTAAATTTACTCTGATGTGCGTCAGCATTTAAACCGGATCGGAGCGGGTCGAGCTCTCTGAATGTCCGCTCTTCTCTTCCTGTGACTGATGAACACGCTGTGAAAGATCAAACAAGTTTCTGTTTTAGTGACAAGATCTGACTCTGTGTCCGGCAGGTGACGGTGCCGGGTCGGGTGGTGGATGTAGCGTGTGGCGTCGACCACATGGTGGCGCTGGTGAAATCCCTCCTGTAGCTCCGGGTTCCCTCGGCAGCAGAAGAGAGGAACGCCGGATGTTTCTGACCGGACCGGAGTCTCGGGTCCCTCAGCCGGCGCAGAGCAAAGACAGAAACTGTGACTTGAAGACCTCACGGGTCGGACCGGATCAGCAGTTCTGGCTCGTTTTATTAAAACTGGACCGGACGGTTTAGATGTGTCCATGTAGAACCAGAGAGCGAGAGACTGATTTCTGGCAGCAGCTTCATGGGTCAGAGCTGTTGGACGTTTGACTCGACCCAGACGGTAAAACCCCAGAACTTTACTCTTTCTGTGCGACGTGTTGCAGGTTCCACGCCGGCTGGAAACATCTGGAATAAAATCTCACTGACCCGCTTCAACTCCAGTTCACGACTCCGTTCAAGCTGATTTGGTCGAAAGTGAAAATTTTTTTTAATCAGTTTGTTGTGAATGATCCTCAGCTACTACCACCTCCGTCTTCTGCTGCTGGTCTGCAGTCGGGTCATGGAGGGAACAGGTCCAGACCTCCCAGCTCCACCTGCGGGACCCGAGGTGTTCCAGAGAATCTAGTGACCACAGGTGACTCAGTGAAATGTAGCCGTAGCAGTTTTCTAACGTCAGTCGGCCATCTTCAGTTGGATTAAATCTTAAAGTTAATCTGTTGAACAGAGATTACTGCCTGCAGTTTCATTAAACTTTGTCCAGACGGTCGTGACTTCAAATATTTGAACAAAATTATAAAATATAACTCCCTTTGTCTTTCAGCAGCAGGCGGTAAATATGGGGTTTGGAAATGTTTTTACTTTCCCAAAAGATAAATAACTTAATATTTAAAAATGCCCAGATTACTAATCCTGTTTTAAAAGATGACTCGGCAGTTAGAAATCTGTTTCGAGGGCGACATTTAAAAAAAAACAAATGACGACGTTGGCAGAACGGGAGGACGTGACCCAACCAGTGCTCAGATCAGAAACGGGTTCATCCGCAGCTTTTAAAGAAACGTTCAGGAAATAACCGTACGGTAATCTACAACAGAAGAAGCTTTGAAGACAATTCAAGATGGCCGCCTCAGCCGACTGACTCGTCGACAGTCCGGTCAGCTTCACTGACACGGAGCTGAATTCTGGTATGGTAGAAGCTGAGGACCTTTCCCAACAGACTCCAAGTGCTGCTCGTCTTTGAATCTGTCTTGTTAGCAAAATATCTCAACCGCTGAGGTAAACGGACAAGCACCGAGGGGAGGGATCGTTTCGCACGAAGCGGATTGGTCGATTCCTCAAGTTTCAGATTTGAGATGTTTCGTTTCTGTAGATGGAAGTTTTGCATTTTTCTCCTGAACTCAAAATAAATGAACGTGAATAACGTCAACACGAGCGCGCTGCAGTTCTGGACTCCAGTTCTGGACCCTGTCCACGTTCATCAACGTAGCGTTCAGAGTCCCACCTGACTCCTCGAACACCTCAGCATGGAAGGCGTGCAGATTTTAAACCTGTAAAAAGTGCAAGTTGTAGATCCGATCATATTTCTTTACAAATCAAAACAAATCGTACACGTTCAACACGGAGCATTAATTTGAAGGAATGCTTGTCGCCCGCTGCGTTGAAACAAAGATCACGTCGACGAATGAACAGATTCTTGCAGCTGTTTTGGTCAAGCTTTGAAAACAACGTTACCCTGGAAGTTGCACTCAGAGCTGTGAACAACTCTCAGCTACTACCACGCCGAATTTCAGCTCAACATCTGTTAAAACTGACCCGAGTTACAGCTGTTTTTGTGTTAGCTAAGGCTAATTAGCTGTGGTGGCTAGGCCTGTCACGATTTCATTGATCAGCTTCATCGTTTCTTCACGTCTTTCTCTTTCTGAAGACGCTGGACGACAAAAAGGCTCAACTCCGGTGCTCTTCACTGACCCCCCCCCCCCCCCCCTTTCTCTTTAAAATACATTCTAACGTTCTTTTGGATCGTTAAAAGCAGCTAAGCTGAGAAGCTAAGCTAACGGGTCGACCTCGGGTGGAATAAACCTCCGTCTTGTCGAAACTCGTGCCTTCGTGTAAAAAAGTTGTTTTTCTCTGTAAAAAGAATCTGAGAACTTGTTTACTGATTTTTTTTTAATTAAAAGCTTTGTGTGAAAAATACAATGTTAAAGAGCTCAAACCGCACCGGGCGACCGCCATTTTGAGAACCGAAGAGAGACGGCCCATGTCACGTCAAGGGGCCTCCCTCCCATTTGTCTTAGAGGCACACTGCTCGCTCCCTCACTATCCATCCTTCGGTTCAGTCTTATACTGACATCCAGTGGTCAAAAAAGGTATTACACGCAAAGAAATTAAACATTTCTTCTTAAATTTGACAATTACTAATTATTGTCAAATTTCAAACATTATCGTTTATCGCAATAATTTGAGACAATTAATCGCTCAGCAACATTTGTTATCGTGACAGGCTTAGTGGTAGCCATCTTGAAATGGGCTGATCACAAACGTTACTCTGTTTAAAGTTTGAGTTTCATTGACATCTGTTGGGTGGTTCATGAGATATTTTGCTAACAGACATTATTATTGGGGCAGCTGAATGGTTAGAGCAGTCGTCCTCCAATGTGAGAGTTGGGGGTTTGGTTCCACCAGCTGTCACGTGCTGAAGTGTCCCTGGGCAAGACACTGAACGCTCATTGCCTCCGATCGGTGTTTGAACGTGATGATTCTCTAAGATCCAGCAGAGCGATGCATGAAAGAGCTGAGAGTCTTCATCACATAGAAAGGTGCTGTATATTTTTATTTTCTGCCTCGTGGGTAAAAACTGAACAAACGACTCGCTCCGAACAACAAAAACAAAACGGCTCGTTTTATTTTGTTTCCACACAAGAAGCTTCAAATGAAAAGTCGTGAACGTATTTAATTGAAATGGAGTGAGAAAACAGCCGAACACCGTCGTCCTAACACTGATAAATACACGATGTCTGCTCAGAGGGAAACATGATCGTTCTGAAGACCAGACATCCAGCTGTAAAAAGTGGCTGTAAAGTAAAACGTCCTCCGTTCACATCAGTACAGCAGGTCTGAGGGGGGGCGGGGGGGACCTGCATTAAAGTGCAGTCTGGAGCCGGAGGGGGGGGGCGCGGCTTCAAGACCTAAAATGGCCACCGGGGATCGGAGGCAGACTCCTCCTCTCCCCGCGTGAGCCGTAGCTTATGTTTAGCGCACGTCGTCGAAGTGGCTCAGCGGTGAGTTCACGCTGCGAGCAGAACCTGACGGAAACGGGCCGGGTCCAGAGTCCGCGCGCTGCCAGAATGCAAAGATTTGTAACGTTTAAGCAGAATTTCAAAATCAACACAATTAATTAAATGATTGTTTGGGCGTCAATGTAACTCTAAATCATGACTTTAAAACTTGTTATAAAACAACAAATATCAGTTGCAGAAAATCTCGACTGTCCTCAAACGACCGCACGTTATTTACTCTCCAGTTCGAACGTAAACGGACGAGTCACGAACGTTGGCAACAAAACGCGACTCTGCTCTTTAATTACAAATCGTGCGTATTTAGTCATTTTCAGAAGATTTAAATCAAAAACGCTGAGAATCGTGTGTTTTGGCAGCGGCTGCTTCAGACGTGACGCAAAGCGGAGTTGATTTCTTCTCTTGTTTTAGACTAAACTCCAGCTCGACGCTAAACGAGTGACTTCAGTTACAATTAATGCTGATCTGTCACACCGTGGTTCTGTGGACAGGTATGACTAAATAATATCTTACCTGTTGTAGATGTCTTTGAACAACTTCAGTTTGGAGAAATAATGCAGTTCTAACTTGAGCTAACGGCTGGTTGGACCGCCGTCCTAAAATAACTCAAATCACAGAAGTCGTTCCTCGAACCTTTACGAACAGGAAGTGCTACAGCCGCCTGATTTGTTTCAACTACTTCCTGCAGACCCAACAGCGAGGTGAAGCACGGCAGCGATCCACTTTAAGCACGGTTAAAGTCGAGCGATCGTACTTCACATCGCCGCTTTTATAAAAACGCTCCTTTTCGAGCTTAAAAACTGACAGTGGCAGCTAGCTGTAGCACTTCCTGCAGGAAACACTCGTAACTACCGGTGGTGTGAGAAAAGTCCGGTCAACTTCAAGAACCGAGCTCGTGAGGCGGGTCGTCAACCTGCTGCTCGCAGCGTGAACGCGACATTTTACTTCATGCTTCCACCGAAACGTGCCGGATGTGTTTGAGTTAAGAGAAACTAAAACCAGGACCCGGGCCGACTTCCTGTCCGTCCGTCTCCTTCGATTGCACACGTGGGGAATATTCAAAGGCATCGGTCCAGGCGTTCGGACATCTTGGCACTGAGAGCGATAAATACACATCTTTTCTTTTCCAGAGTACATTCTTCATCCTTCCTGGAGGAGTTGTGTAACGTTTACAGTATGGGGGGGGGGGGGGGGGGGGGAGCAGCTTCAGAGAGGTAAAGAAACGTTTTCGGTTTAGTAAACTAAAGCAGGAAGTGCCGGCAGGCGGGGAGGGCTCGGAGGAAACGGGGGAGTAAAGAAAACGAGTAACAAAGACGTCCCCTCCTTCGGTTCTGACCCAACAACACGCTCGTGGCACTTTTTAAACAAAGATGGCCGCCGTGACGGTTTGCTACGGCGCCGCGCTCTCCGTCCGCAGCGCTCCGATCACACTCTGGATGTTTTCTTCAGGAACCTGAAAGAGCAGAAAACAAACGCGCTGCTTTAAAGGAAAAGTTCGGCCATGTTGACGTTTCTGTTCAGGCCCGGCGGGCCAGAGGAGCTAACGGATCTGAGCCCCGATTGAACTGCGACACGTTTCATTTACGTGCGCGGTACAATAACAAAAAAAGGGCAGATTGTAAAGTTAAAACTATTAAAATACTTCACATTTTGTGAAAACATCGCTCACAAATCCTGTTTTATAAACTTGAACTCTGAGGCACCGAAAGTCAAACAACTCTGAGTATTTTGGAAGATTTGTAAAAGTGAAAACTTGCAGCGCAGCGTCACAATATCCACAAACATTAAAACGTTTGTGGTCGAGACGGGAGCGTTTCTGATCATGTCCAGAGCTGCTCCGGCATCAGTCGTCTTAGCAGGGCGCTCATCTCTCCGGAGGGGTGGGGTTAGACGGAGACACATCTGTGTTGCGCTGTTTGTACGACAGGTTTTCGAGCGGGTGTGTGTGTGTGTGTGTGTGTGTGTGGGGGGTGTGTGTTGCGTGCGTGGGTGTGGTGTGGGTGTCTCTGGAGACGGCTCAGCGTGAGGGAAACAGAAAATGGAGAGCTACGTAAAGCTGTAGCTTTTTAGCTAGCGTGTCTGTATTGCGCGCCACTAGCTTAGCGTTGCGTCAGTGCCGGGGGGTGGGGGTGTCAGGGCGCTCGGTTCTGTTGACAGGGAGGGGCGCCCTGACAGCCATCTCTCTAGATATATATATATCTATGGTGGTTAATCTGTGACGTGAATTAAAGTGGGTCGGACTCGGTGCGCTCGTTTTATTAAAGGTGGGAACATTTAGAAACGATTCACGTTTTCTAATGAAGACTTCATGTCCACTGAAAAGAAGCGGGTCGAGGTCCAAACTGAGGCCTTTGTGACCTTTGACCTGCCAGAAAAACACCAAAACACAGTTCCTTAATTAAAAATATCTTACCAGAGCGTGGTCAAACTTGAAGGTACTAATGTAGTAAGCAGGAATGTCAGCTGTTGCCAGAGGTTCTGAAATCTGAGCCACGATGCCGCACTCGTCTACAAAACAAACAGACCCAGTTTACAGACGGAAGAGCTTCTGATGGAGAACTTTTGAAAATGACACCGAATCAGAAGTCGTCAAGAGAACGTTCATGTACCGACGAGCTAAATGATTTACTTTAATTTTAAATGTTAGACATGAAGATTTCAGTCCAGGAGGAGAAACTGAATCAAAACAAATCCAGACTCAGTTGGTCTCATCTTTCTAACTTGGAGTCTTTCACTTGAAAAATGTATTTTCCGTTTGAAAAAGCAGATTTTTGTGTTGTGCTCTACAAACGTGTTCTGTCGGCGTCTACGTTTCACCACCGCTCTTATTTTCAGGAGACGTTTAGTAAACGATCCTCTCACCAAATCCTAAAGGCTGTCCCCCGATCCGAACCATCTTCCAGAGCTCGCCGGAGGCGCTGGTGAAGAGCACGTTGTTTGGAAACCTTCACGAGAACATTGAAATACAGTTAGAGCAGATTTAAACTAAAACACCTTCAAACAATCGACAGAATTTCTAGAGTCGCACGTTGTGGAATAAACATCTGCGTTTTATTTTGTCGGGCTTCTGCCTAAACGGGTCAGAACGTTCAGTTTTATTTTCTGCTCATAAAAAAATGATCAAAAATGAACTCTTTCTTCCTTGGAGTCTAAAAGTTCTCCACTTCTTGACCTTTTTTATAATAAATGCAGACAGGAAGTGATTGTTAAACTCCAGAGTTCGGGAACATTCATCCATTAACACCAGCACCTGATGGTGTCCTCGAGGTGCACCTCCCAAAGAAAAACAAAATCCAGTGTCTCTGCTGTCGTACTTTATTTTGAAAGGATTATCAAGTGGAAACTAACGTGAGGTGAGTGCGAATATTTGGCAAAAGTTCTTTAAACGCCCGTTCGTCGTATCGAAGCAGCTTTATTGGTGTGAAACTAAACGTTTATTCAATAAATATGTTGGTGTGAATTATTTGGCAGTAACGTCATTCATTAAACAGAAATATGATTTTATTTTATTTACCTCTGCGTTTACATCAGAAACAAACCTGTGCTTTTTAATTATTTTTTTTAATCTTCTTGAAGTTTCAGCCATCACTAAAATAAATAATTGACCCTTTAGAAAATATATTTTTGCTTTTAGTTTTTTCTGTAAAACGTGTCTAAACGTTTCGCAGCAACGATCATGAACATGAATAAAAACGACGGCAGCAGACGAGTCCTGTTCAGCATTAAAGGAGAATAAATTACAAGAATTATCCCTTTAATTCAGTCCTTCTCAAATAGTGGGGCGCGCACCCCTGGGGGGGCCCCGGAGCAATGCCAGGGGGGGCACGTGACCCTGGGGAACATTTTGCGGCAGGGATTAGTTTTATTTTTCTGCACCATCCTCATTGTGTCGGTGCGTCCGGCAACTGTTCGCCTCAGACTCACTAATAATAAAGTTATGAACAAATCTGTCCGTGTTGTCGTTTGAGGAGCCGTGACTGAACCGTGTCGCTCTGGACGCTCTGGACGCTTGTCACCCACAGCACGCACGAGACGGAGGATGAACTCAAAGCGAGAGCGTCAGCTGCTCCTCTTCCTCTTTTACTTTAACCATTTCTTTTAGTTTGTCAAACCACAATTTTTGTGTGTTTTTTAAAACAGAAGTAATGTTTAATAAATGTTAGGACTCTATTCTTTGCTAACACAATATATTTTGTCATTAAACAACTTGTCAGGTTCTTCTCTTGTGAGCGCGTTCCCCTGGATCAATTTGAATGTATTATTATTTATTGATTGTATTTAATTTGATTGTTCAGTATCAAATGGTCAAAAATTTTTACAGTTTAAATACGGATATATATTTTTTAATTTCAGGCAGATGCACTTTGTCTTTTCTGTTGCAAACTATAAAACAATGTTAATAATCTTTGTTGTAAGTTGATCTATATTTCTTAATTTAATTAATGTTAATAAGGACAATGTTATGCAGAGTTGTATTTATAACAGTTTTTTAGACAAATTTTACTATTTACAGTCACGGCGGAGAGTTTGGGGGGGGGGTAACAGAAAATAATTGAAAGCACTGCTTTAAGGCAACACATTCAGGCTTACATACAACAAACTGCCCCCCCCCCCGGTGAAGGGTCCGGTTCTGATCAGAACCTGTCCATGGGCTCTGTTTAATTGGGGGTGGGTGGGGGAATGGATCGATGAGTCAGAGCGACACCCACCGAGACTCGAGAACTCTGCGTTCACCCGAGTGCCTCGTTATCGCTTAGCAACAAGCTAATCTCACCCCCTCCCCCTCCCCCAGAGGAACAGCCGGGGAGGTTCTGCTGCAGGTCCAGATCGGGCCCCAGGTGGTGTTTGCTCTGCTCACCTCTGAGCCGTCTGCTCGTCCATCACCAGAGAGACGTAACCCTCGATCAGGGAGAAGGAAAAGAACCGGATGTGGCTCGGGTCCGTGCCGGACGCACCCACCTCTTTGGACCTGGAAGGGAAACCAGAACCGAATCAGAACTGAAGATCCGATGTAATCTGTTGGCCTCTTCACCTCCTAACAGTTACAATTGTCATTTTCTCAGTTTTCCCTCGTGGAGCTCAGAGCATCTGTTGAGGACGACTCTCAGCTACTACCACACCAAACTTTAGCTCAGCGTCTGCTTCACACCGTCTTTTCTGTTTGCTAAGGTCAGCTGGCTGCGGCAGCCATCTTGAATTGGGGTTGACTCGAAGTTAATCAGCTGTAGACGTCCAGTGATCACTTTCTGAAACTGACCAATGGTTCGTGAGATATTTTGCTGACAGACAGTTACCAGAGGTGGGAGGTAAAATCTATTTTTAGAAGCACAGTCCTAAAGAACGTCTGACTAGGAAATAGTTGACACAAGAACAAAACGGTGATAAACAAGACGCTAATCACGTTAGCATCTAAGCTATCTAAGCTAACTGTTGGTCAGCGGTGACCTTTTTAAGAAAAAAATAAAATCTGTTTATTTATGTGAAACGAGTCTTTTCAGTTTAAAAATCATTTTACAATCGCAGATCTTTGATCATCAGCTCTGCTTACAGAAACTCATCCTTGTGGCAGCGGGCGATCATGTAACTCACCCTCCAGAGTAGAACATGACGTCCATGAGCAGGGTGGCCACAGAGGGCAGCGTGTCCGGGTCCAGGCTGGTCACACAGAACATGTTGCTGGGACTGGACAGAGGGTGGATGATGGGACGGGGAACTGGGAGACAAAGACGGCGAAAAACACGAGACGTTTAGTTTCAAACAGCAAATCTGTCTCGCTGAACTGCACCTGAACGCATCGCGGAGTGGACCTCCGACTGCTGAAGACGTGAACCGTCTTTGAACCGATCCTTGGACTCAGGAATAATAAAACCATCTTTTATAAGAATTTTATATTATCCAGATAAATAACATCCTGAGGAGTAAACGTAATTTAATTACAAAATAATTATCTGTTACAGTTACGTAAAAAACTTAATTAAAAATAAAGTTACTAAAGAAATACTCAAGATTACAAGTTGTGTTACATTTCTGTGAAAAAGCTCAACTTTAAGTTAATTTATATTTTGTTGCCTTTATTCTGCGCTGGCTGTCGAGCTCTCATATTAAAATATAACTAATAAACGGTTTTAAACATGTTTAAATGTGTAAACATGGTCCACAATTTAAAGAAGTAACTAAATTACATTACCGTTAATAAAAAGTAACTTCAAGCGTTACGCTGCTGTTTTAAAAGGAGGAACTCGATGAAGCAACCCACCGAGCTTCGGCTTCACGAAGCCGTTGGAGACGCCCAGGTCGTGAGCAGCAACCGTTTCTCCGTTGACGACTCGAAGCAGCGTGAACTCGGAAGACAGCGTGTGCATGACCATCGGCAGGTCGCGCTCCCGGACCTGAGGGCGACAAGAGCAGCTGAGCTGGAGGCAAACTGAAGCAAGACGCCAGAATGAAGAACAAACATTTTGCTTTTAGCTGCGATCCATAAAGGTTGAACGTCGGGGAGCTGAAGTCATTAAGACACCGAACTTCAGCTTGTCTGGGTTTAAAAACCGGGAGCAGAACCAGCTGCTGCATTTCCAACACTTGTTTTCATCTTTAGTTCGTCGAATGATTTAAGACGACTCTTCTTTATTAGTTTATTTTATTACCAGCGCGTGGATTAAATAACAAAATATTTTTCAAAGACACAGGGCTGTAATTTGTAAACCAAATGATGCCGGAACGCAAAGAGCCGTGGTAGTGGTGGTGTGTCTGAGGCTCCTCCCCCAGAAAATTTTTAATAAAGTAAATGTAATTTCCTGCATTCTGGTGTATTTTAACAGGTTGTTTAACATCTATGTTTACCTACAGAAGTAAACACTGGATTCAATAACTATTTTAGAGAGCAACGAGAAGTAGCCTGACCAACAGCTCTCCCTGTGTGATTAAAGCACACTCCGCTTCTCTCAAGCATCTTACCCCTCCACGTATAAACAGATCGAGTACCGTCTCCACTGTAACCATCTTCATGTGCTTCAATTCTCGGTTGCTTAGTTTTAAAGTAAATTGGACTGTCTTCGACATTTTGACAAATTTGTGCCATTGTTTTGATACGTGATGTACGTGATTACCCATCAAACATTTCTCTCGTTGTATTTTTAATAAACAATTTAATTAATGTCCCACTTAAACTGTAAAACTGATATGCAATTTAGTTGTGCAGTTTAATTACATGTTTGTTTGTAATTGTAGTTTTAGGGGCAGAGATTTTTTAAGGGTAGAAGCAGAAATGCGAAGCGACAGTTCTGATGTGATGTGAAGAAGCTCGTAAGTGGCTGTTGTGTTTAAAATTAATGTTTATGTAATCATTTTCAGACTACATGTCCAATATAGGTTTTATTTGTTCAAGGCAGCCAAATATAGTCATAACTTTATTATTAGTAAGCCTGAGAGTTACCGGATCCACGCAAAAAGTTACTGGAATACACCCTGTCAAAATAAGAGTTCCTGGATCCTCTGGCAGGATCCAGCTCAATTTAAATCCTGCAAAGACGACAAACATCTAATAAAATATATAAAGTGTCAAACCAGGAGCTGAAGCTGAGAAGGAGAAATCTTCTTTCTGATTATTTTTGTATTTTATTATTAACACACTGGTTTAGTTTGTTTGAGAGCGGTCTGGCCAGCTGTGGTACTCACCTGTGTTTAGGTCTTTCGTTTTATTTTGACCTCCTTTATGGGACTTATTTTTCTCATTTTAAATTCATCCTAAAATAAGAATATTTATTTTGAATAATAAATCTCGTGGCTTGTTCCTTGAACTCAGTTTGATGAAGCGCTGTTTATTGCACCGTTCCCGTCACAAACTAAAGAACAGGCGTTTAAATCGAAACACGCTGTAGTTCTGAACGTTTCCTCGCAGCAGCTTCGCTCAACGTTATAATTTCACGTAATCGTTGGAGTCGAACTTTAATTCTCAGTAAAACGGTTTAAAGTTTTTTTTAGTTTTAGTGAAATCGAGACAAATTCAAACGAATGAGACGATCGTTGGTGTTTTCCTGTGGAGGGAGTTCCGTGCAGCAAATGTTCGTTTATCGTCAACGATCAGGACGGAGAGCAGCAGCAGCCGCTGTGGAGACAGGAAACGGGTCGGGTCCGTGACCCGCAGAACCTGAAGCGTGAGCGGCTGGTCCTCTTCATGAAACAGCTACACGGACACAGCTTTTAGCCGGTCGTTGGCGCCGGTCGTCAGAACTCGTGTTTCTATAAAAAATAAAAAGAAGCTCTGGAACCAAGCCGGGCCGAGCGGGTCGGGCTACAGGAGCTCCACCGTTCCTGCTGGACGTCTAACAAAAATAATTCAACGGCAACAACGAGCTGCACCGACGAGTTCTGACCCGATCTTTAAAGGAAGGCCCGGTGTTGCATATCGCACAACGGATCTGTTGGCTCTCACAGCGAGAGCGACTCTCAGCTACTACCACACCAGACTTCAGCTGTTTCTGTAAAACTGACGGAGTTATTGTCATTTTTCTGTTGGGGTCGCAGCGGCGGCCATCTTGACCTTAATGTGCAAATGATTATTTGTTTTTAAATCTCGTGGTCGGTGTGATATTTTGCTAACAGCACAGACACACATAAAAACGTTGAAGTTTTCACTGTGAGGCGACAAACGTCAGTTTGGTCGTTGTCTCTGCTGTCGTAGCACCAGAGGCTCGTTTTGATCTAGACCCCCCACAGTTCTGGTTCTAATGATCCAGTACCCCCCACCCCCCAGGCAATAATCAAAGCTGAGGGAGCCTTCAGATGAGGGTTTGTGTGCATCTTTAGATCCAGGAGCTGGATTAGATCCTCAGCAGCTTTTACTGATCGATGATCAAACGTGAACCCGACAGATGTTCTGACGGCAGGCCCGCTGGGCCTCACTCACCAGGATGAAGTCCGTCTGGTACGTGGACAGCATGAAGACGGAGATGTTGTGGTCGGCCAGCGGGGCGATGACGGACTTGGCGATTTTGGTGACTCCGATGGGCTGCGAACTGGAAGCGTTGCCGCCGCCCGACACCACGTTGAGGGCCAACCACGTGGCGTCCGCGACGCTGATCAGGTCCGACTGCGGCAGCTCTGAGACGGAGAGACAAACATCTGGAACGTCTGGCTGAAGCACAGCTGGATTCATACATTAATCTGAGAGATGATTCCTGCTCCTACAGCAGATGGAAACTAACCGGACTCTTCTTTATTTTAATGTTCACCACTTCCTCTTTGAAATAAAAACTCGGGACGTTTGTGTTTCAGTCGCTGAACTCGAGCTGTTTGTGGAAGCACCGAGGCGGCAGCCATCACTTTCTTTAACGCCTCTGCACCTAAAAACATCCACAACAACTACAATCCCAACAAGTTTAATCTCTAAACTTCCACGAGTCAAACTTTTCTCAGTTTGAAGTGACAGCAGCTGCAGAGTTTCCACCTCGACACCGAACATCCGCCGCGCTTTGACCACGACGGTTACATCATCACCCGCCCCTTCAACTGAACGTGTTGTTAAAATACATTCACCGAGGAGGCGGCTGCATCGAGCCTCCAGCACTTAACCCAAAACTTTAAACTGGTCTGAGCCGTCACGTCTCGACATATGACGAATAAATGACGTTGATGTGAGTTTGAACCGCTGACTGCAAAATAAAATAATAAACGCAGCAGAAAAACCGCTGAACCGTGTGGAAAAGGCTGAAATACGCAGAGGCAGAACACATTCTGAAAAAATCTCAAAGTAACCGAAAACAAACTGAAATGAGGAAAACAACAAAAAGCAGCTGAAGAAAAACTGAAATGAGCTGAAAGACGTTGAAATTATTCTAAAGAATCACAACATCTGTAGAGTTCAGTCGTGGTGGCTCAGAGGTTAGAGAAGGTGAGCCTGTGATCAGAAGGTCGCCAGTTCAACTCCCCGGACTGACAACATCAGAATGTCCGTGGGAAAGGCGAAGCACCCACACCTGCCTCCACCCTTATTTGCTCCACTTTGTGCCCTTGAGCAAGGCCCTTAATGCTCCCCGGGCCCCTGATGGCAGCTCTCTGCTCCACACTCAGAGCTGTGTCAGGAAGGACATCCGAGTCTTCGTGCGAGTCGCTGGAGCGACCCCTGAAGAAGCAGCAGCCGAAAGAAAAAAAAAGTTAAAATTAGCTGCGACTAAAGAGCAGCTGAAAAAGCTGAAAGGAGCTGAACCAGGACAAAAGCTGCAACGAGCAGTAAACGTTGTGGAAGAGAGACGGCTCGTTTTCAGTGAGAAAAACATGGCCGACAAAGCTAAACATTTCAAAAAGTAAAAAACGCACAAATACTAAAGTTAGAGCAGGAACGTCCCGAATGAGCCGAACGTTTTGATGCACGAATTATGAACGAGCCGTTCCTCCATCGTCTGACTGACCTCTACATGATCAGAGTGAGGTGAAGCCGCCATTCTTGTGGGCCGCACTCGCTCTTTTGTCGCCGCCTCCTCGGGTCACGAGACCAAGTCTAGAACGGCTGCGAGTCTCGGGACGTCCTGGAGGAGACATCCGTCCATCACCTCGCAGCCCCGAGAGACACACAGAGGTCGACCATTTTTAGCCGATTCTCAGTTTTACAGCTGTTAGTCTTGAACGTCTCGCTCCGTGTTTTAGGCCTCGCCACACCTGAGCTCACCTGGGAGGGTGCAGCGCGTTCTCCTGTCGGGGCCTTAAAAACCTGCCGAGTGTCTCGGGCGTTTACAAAACGTGACCCGACACCGCGCGCTCCAGTTTCCCCTCGACGCACTCGGACGTGAACCCGGCCGGAGGCAGTGACCGGGAGCAAAATACCTGCGGCGGTTATGCAACAGGTAGCATGTGGTCTCCACGGTAACCGCGGAGGGTCGGCGTGGAACGGAGCGTGTAATGACACGGACTCGTTAAGCCGGCCAACCACGAAACACGGCCTCACGTCTGCGGAGGCAGAGTGAGCTCAAACAGTGGCAGCTGAAGCCACGCCGGGCCGGACAGAACCAGAACACACACACACACTGATCTCTTCCTGCTGCCCAATCTGTGGTTGCCACAGCGACTTGTAAAGAGCGGGCGAAGCAGACCCCACCTTTAAAGCCTTCCTCGTCGACGATGATGGTGTAGTCCTCTGGAGTCTCCGTCAAACTGAAAAACTTGCATCTGAAAAGACAAAGAAAATTGTTGTTGAGTTAAAAATGTCCGTTTTATGTGAAGCCCAACGACATTAATCATAAAGCGACAGCTGTCTGAAACTTTCAGGGATCAAACAGCCGGAGGCGTTTCCACAGAAGATGTCTCGTTTCACACCGAGGCTCAGAACCGAGCCGTCCCCAGAACCCAGTGTGGTTCTGCTTTCAACCTCCTGGACTCCGTGAGGGGCGACCCCCGCCGAGACAGGAATTCCAGTTTCATTATCCGAGCACGGAGCGGCCCGGAGGGAACTCCAAACGTCCAGACTGTGAAACGTTAATTTGGGGTTTATTCGTCCGGTCTCCAGTTTTCTGTTCTTGGAGCTCCGAAGCTTCAGATGAATTCTTTAAAGTCGTCATTTAAACGTTTGAAAGCGTTTACGAGTCGAGGCCCTGAGGTCCGATCCACGGACCCCGTCGATGAGGCCAAGCTTGACTTTTGTGTGACCTGCTACAAATAAAGTGTTTCTAACTTTGGTTTACAGGATAAAATTTGACCAAGTGTTCATAATAAAACGAGAAACATTTTATTTTTAAAACTTTAGAAGCTTGTTTAGGCCTGTCGCCATAAACAATCAATTAATCGCATGATAAATGAAAATGATCAACCTCATTTTCATTTATCAGCTTCATCGTTTCTTCGTGTCTCTCTTTCTACTGAAGACACTCGACGACAAAAGGCTCAACTCCGGTGCTCTTCACTGACCCCTCCCTTTCTCTTTAAAATCTGCTTTAACGTCCAAAATTGCGTTTTTGATCATTAAAAGCAGCTAAGCTACAAACTAAGCTAACAGGCCGACTTCAGGGAAAAAACTTCCGTCTTGTCGAAGCTCCAAAAGTCAACAGTTGAAACTCGTGCCTTGGTGTAAAAAGTTGTTTTTCTCTGAAAAAAGAAGCTGAGAACTTGTTTACTGATTATTTTATTAAAAGCTTTGTGTGACAAATGCTATGCTAAAGAGCACAAACCACACCGAGCGTCCTCCATTTTGAGAACCGAAGAAAGGAAGGAGAGACAGCCCATGTCACGTCAAGGGGCCTCCCTACCATTTTTCTTACAGACACACTGCTCACTCCCTCACTATCCATCCTTCGGTTCAGACAGTCTTATACTGCCATGCAGTGGTCAAAAAGAGGTACTACACATAAAATAAACCAACATTTCTTCTTCAATTTGACAATAATTAATAATTATTGTCAAATTTCAAACAATATTATCATTTATCGCAATAATTTCCGAGACAATTGCCCAGCAAAATTTGTTATTGTGACAGGTCTAGGCTGTTATACTTTTCTAGAAAATCAGTTTTAATTTATTAGCAGCTTCCCACACATCTCATTTTATTTACACACCGTTAAATCACAAACAGCTAAGGCCGAGTTCTCTTCGCTCTGTAAAACCGCCTTAAAGACGTGCCAATGCTAGCGGAAATTAGCATTTAGTTATATGGTGTGTTCACAGACCAGAGGGCGAAAGTAAAAAAAAGTTCTAAGGAGCTGGATCGGCCGGTCACTGGTCAGGCTTAAAAATCTCCCAATTCAAATTCCCGGTTGATTAATGGGTGCACCGTTGGTCACAGAAGTCCATCTTTTGTTTGGGTCCTAAAATAGTTGAAGGAATCGTTCCCACGAGTCAGACAGAAGTGATGACGAGGAGAGTTTCTCTTTCAAGGAGGAACCGTTTGTCGGCTGGAGGCGTCCTTCAAACAGAAGGCTCTTTAAAAAACACTAAGCCAGGACTTGGAACGCCTTCTGAACACCTTGGTGGGATTTCCGAATGGACCGAGTCAGAGAAGGAGGTTGAAGCTGATCCAGCTCTGATGTGCCTTTGTGCCGTGAAGCGACGTAGTAACAGAGCCGAAACAGTCGACTAGACCTGTCACGATAACAAATTCTGCTGGGTGATTAATTGTCTCAGAAATTATTGCGATAAACGATAATATTGTTTGAAATTTGACAATAATTAATAATTATTGTCAAATTTAAAAATAAATGTTTGATCATTTGTTTTGCATGTAGTACCTTTTATCGACCACCGGATGGCAGTATTAGACTGTTTGAACTGAAGGATGGATAGTGAGGGAGCGAGCAGCACGTCTCTAAGAAAAAATGGGAGGAAGGCCTCGAGTGGCATGGGCTGTCTCTCTTCGGTTCTCAAAATGGAGGACACTCGGTGTGGTTTGAGCTCTTTAGCATAGCATTTGTCACACAAAGCTTTTAATAAAATAATCAGTAAACAAGTTCTCAGCTTCTTTTTTCAGAGAAAAACTACTTTTTACACGAAGGCACGGGTTTCAACCGTGACTTTTGGAGCTTCAACAAGACGGAAGTTTTTTCCCTGAAGTCGGCCTGTTAGCTTAGCTCGTAGCTTAGCTGCTTTTAACGATCCAAAAAAAAAAAAAAACAAGAAAGAAAGAGAGGGGTCAGTGAAGAGCAACAGAGTTGAGCCTTTTGTCGTCGAGTGTCTTCAGTAGAAAGAGAGAGACGCAAAGAAACGATAAAGCTGATAAATGAAAACGAGGTGGATAATTTTAATTTATCGTGCGTTTAATTGATTTATTGTTTATCGTGACAGGCCTACGGTCGACGTGTGCACAGGCAAGTCGGATCAGTGATGTGACCCGACCCGGTCGCAGTTTTAAACAAACAGATTTATTACAGAGGGAAGATCCATGATGACGCTCGGCAACTTGGGTCGTGTTTTGAAGACGATGCGAACGTCCGTCACGTCAAACGTCAACATTGCTCCACGAATCTTTTGGCTCCGTGAAGCTCACTTCGTTTCTGAAAGCTCACATCTGTGGACAACTCCGCCTGGGACAACCCCGCCTGGGACAACCCCGCCTGGG
>NC_056511.1:6147560-6151453 GCF_014905685.2 Nematolebias whitei | reverse complement strand
ACCCCGCCTGGGACAACCCCGCCTGGGACAACTCCGCCTGGGACAACCCCGCCTGGGACAACTCCGACCGGTCTTTGAGGTTTTTTCATGGAAACGTTTTGTAAAAGAGCCTGGGGCCGACATGGACCGAACTAGAACCAGGACTAGAATCCAGAAGTTGAAGCCACAAAGGACGAGCGCTCCCTGAAGGCTTCCAGAACAGGGTTTGGTTCTTTGGACCCAGATTTCTCCAGGAGTTCGTGCGTACGTGTCGATCAGCGAGATTAAAAGTCAAGATTTATGGATCTTCTCGTGTTTCTTATGTCTCCAAGAGTCACAGCTCCGTGAGAGTCAGACCTTCATCTGTGACCCAAAACTTTCAGTTCCATCAGAGAAACTTCTTCAGCTGCTGTTGTTCCAAACGTGGAAAATAACTAAATAAATATTAAAAAGGAGGAGGATGATGATGAGGAACCTCCATGCTCTTCATCTAACTGGGTTCTAGTTCAGATGAAACCGAGCAGCTGTTCTGGGTGAGGTTCGGGGCGGCGGGCGATCATGTTTTGAATCACGTCCGTGTGTTTGAGACCAAACATCTGCACCCATTCGACAAATGTTCAGGACACCTGTAAAAAAATTAAATCACTGGACGTGAACTACGACGGATGAACTTTGAAGTCAACCCAATCCAAGATGGCCGCCACAGGTCCGTTTCTCAACAGGATGATGGGAGGCTGAAGCTCCGGCGGGTCTGCAGAACCCACAGAGGTTCAGAACCGACCCGTCGGGAACTCAGCTTTTTCATTTGCAGCTTGTTGTTCAGAGCCGGGACGTTTTGGTCACGATGGTACCGGGTCAAACCGGGTCTCTGACACACGTCCAGAACAACGAGGTGGACCAGGGAGCCATCTTTGCTGCGTTGCTCACATTCTGCGTGTGCACGAGGAACTTCACAAGGACCCTTCAACGAGTTCGGGAAATCCGCACCGGACTCGCGTCTAAAACCAGAACCGACCCGTTTGCTTTCAGGCGGGTTTATAAATAAAATCCTGTCTCACAAACAAAGAAAACGTCTTTGAAGTTCACGACTCTGCAGCAAATACGTCCAGAATCTGCCCGAGGCGTCCGTTTTATAAAAACACAAATCTAAGAGGAACTAGAAACAGATTTCTTGTTTCCAAAATGTATTTATCTTTTTATTTTTTAATTAATAAAACTAGCGTTCCTTAAAGTTCGGACCCTCCTGCTGCCCTTGGGTCAAAACGACACAAAGGCTTCGTCATAAACTGACGGGTCATTTTGACCCGAGGGCAGCAGGAGGGTTGAACAAAGAGCTCCTCCTTTCCGTTTGTGCTCAGAGTGTGTTTAGGGATGACCCTCAGCTACTACCACACCAAAGTTTAGCTGGTTATTTGTAAAAACACCAGAGTTGTAGTCCTTTTTGTGTCCTCTACGGCTGCTTCTCTGTGGCGGCCATCTTGAACTGAGCTGACTCCAAAAGTTCCCGAGTTGAAGACGTTCACAGTTTCATTTAAATCTCTAGTGGTTCAGGAGATATTTTGCTAACAGACACCACCTTTGATGCCATAGATTTAAACGGTTTTGTCCCTTCAGCGATACTTAAAGGGCGAGTTGTTTCCAAACCAGCACTAAACCTCTGATCATCTGTAACTTCAGCTAATTTCACAGATTAGAGGCGATAATCTAATCGAACGCGTTTTGTTTCAGATCTCTCGTGTTTTTAACTCGGGACAGAACCCAGCTGAGAGGAGGCGAGACTGATCGAATTATCGGCTCAGTTAACAGGATTAACCAGCTTGATTGATTCAATCAGCTGAGATTTAATCTTTAATCTTAATCTTTAGCGTTTGTCCTTTTGTTTACAGCAAAAACACCAAAGATCTTTAGCTCCTGCTTGTAAAAACAGAAACATTTCTTTAGAAGAGTTGAGGCCAAACTGTAAAAGATAAACTCCACAATAAACAGCACGTAGTTGTCGACTTGTCTGATCTCAGGCACATAACAGACCTGGAGGGGCCGAGTTTTTATCTGGGATTATTTACATCAGCTGATCAGGATTGTGTTTAATCTGCCACACTGAGGAGGGGTCGATCAGCTCACAGCCGAACTTTTCCTGCTGAAAAACAACCAGTGTGACCAATAACGCCGAGTCAGCGTCCGCTCTGTTGTTTTCCTGTTTAAAGTTCCTTCTGAACATTTTTATTGTCAAACTTCGGCTGATTTTGTGCCGCTTCAGTCATTCATGTCATCAAAACATTCCACTTCATCAGGATGACTTTTAGTTTGTGTAACTTTTTGAATTATTTAACTTTGTTTTCTGAAATGGTCATAGAAACACATTTTGATCACTTCAGTTTCTTCAAATAATTTGTTCTGACCTTTTCTATTTCTTTAAGCTACTTTTTAGCTTTTAGCTACAATTTAGCCATTTTCATTCCTTCAAGAATGTTTTTTTGAAATCTCATAGCATACCTGCCCCATTATCGTCTTTATGCTCCTTTTTGTTTTTAGCTTCTGTCTTATCAGTTTTAGTTTATAACTACAGTTGTATTTTCAGCTTTTAGCTACAGTTTCTCTAATGTAAACATTTAGCTACAATTTTACTACATTGTGCGTTACGGCACAGTTTAAGTAATCTTTAGAGTTTAGCAACAGTATTGCTGAATTGAACTTTTAGCTACAATGTTGGTCATTTTTGCTTTTAGCTCTGGTATTGCTTATTTTACCTTTCAGCAACAGCTTTGCTGAATTTAACTTTAAACAGTTTTGCTAATTTTAGCTTTTAGCAAGTTTTTTTCAATTTAGTTTCTAGTAACATTTTTGCTTGTTTTAGCAGCAGTTTAGCCGATTTTAGTTTTCTAACTGTAGCTTTTATCAACAGTTTTGCTGAATTTAGCTTTTAGGAACATTTTTGCAGATTTTAGTTTTGAACAACAGCTCTGCTAACTAACTTTTAGCAACAGTTTTGCTGACTTTAGCTTTTAGCTACAGTTTGGTGAATTTAGCTTTTAGTAATATTTTGCTGAATTTATATTTGAGCAGCAGTGTTACCAAGTTTAGTTATTAGCAACAACTCTGCTAACTGTAGCTTTTAGCAACAGTTTTGCTGGATTTAGCTTTTAGCTGTAGTTTTGCAAAATTTAGTTTTTAACAACAGCTCTGCTAACTGTAACTTTGAGCGACAGTTTTGCTGAATTTATATTTTAGTAGCAGTGTTACCAGTTTTAGTTATTAGCAATAACCCTGCTAACTAACTTTTAGCGACAGTTTTGCTGAATTTAGCTTTTAGAAACAGTTTTGTTGAATTTAGCTTTTAGTAATATTTTGCTGAATTTATATTTTAGTAGCAGTGTTACCAATTTTAGTTATTAGCAATAACCCTGCTAACTGTAGCTTTTAGCAACAGTTTTGCTGAATTTAGTTTTTAACAACAGCTTTGCTAACTGTAACTTTTAGCGACAGTTTTGTTGAATTTAGCTTTTAGTTAGTTTTAAGGAAATTAGCTTATTGTGACTGTTTTGCTGAACTTAGCTTTTAGTGACAGTTTTATTAAATTTAGCCGCAGTGTTGCCAACTTTAGTTTTTAGCAACAGCTCTGCTAACTGTCGCTTTTAGTGACAGTTTTGCTGAATTTAGCTTTTAGTGACATTTTGTTTATTGAAGCTTCCAGCAACATTGAGTTGATTTTAGTTTTTAGCTAGTGTTTTGCTTGTTTAAGCTTCTGTTCAGCTTGTCTGAACTTCAACAGCTGTGCTGGAGTGGTTCAGCTCTGGAGGATTATCAAACGTCTGTTCAGGTCTGAACCTGAGGCAGCAGCTGTAGAGGCTGAAGGCCTGCTGTCAGCAGCAGCAGCAGCTGAAGGCCTGCTGTCAGCAGCAGCTGAAGGCCTGCTG
>NC_056511.1:6142742-6147550 GCF_014905685.2 Nematolebias whitei | reverse complement strand
GCTGAAGGCCTGCTGTCAGCAGCAGCTGAAGGCCTGCTGTCAGCAGCTGCAGCAGCTGAAAGAGCTGCAGGGTGAACAAAGTTTCCTCCTGCTGGCTGACAGCAAATAGCCAGATTTCAGACTCGCAGTGAAAGTCCTCAGCTGTTTGCTCCAGTTTCCGCTCAGAAATATCTCGGTGACAGCAGAAAACAGGCTGCGGAGGAAAACCACCGGCTGGTCGGGTCTCCCAACAACGAGACCGGGCTCTGGATGAGCAGGAACAATAACCAGCTCTTGATGCTGCAGCCCGGCGCTAACAGCAGCAGGAAACACTTCCAAAACACTTTTGTTCTCACATCACGTCCGACAACTTCCATACCTTGTTTTGGAGGCCAAGAAGGCGAGTTTTATCAGTCCGTGAGTGCAAATCTGGATCCCCTCCTTTTCTATACTCGCCACTTTCAAGCTATGCTCTAAAATGTGGAGCTCCATCTTTTACGTCTTCTCATTTGAGGAACGACTAAAATATAACCAAAAGAAAGAAAATAGCTAAATACTTTCAAAAAGAATGCATAAATAAATAAATACACACATACGGCAGGCCGGGGCGCATTAAACAGAGAAAGAAACGGGGAGGCAGGGAGGAATAAAGAAAGCAAAGGAGGTAAAACCCGGACCTGCAGTCAAGCGCACGACCGAACCCCGTTCGCTTCCGCTCGAGGGTTTTCAGAATAAAACCCAAAGAATCATAAACATGTAGCTAGCATACCTTTAAAGCTGGTAAAATACAAAAACACCATGCAGGTTTATTTTAGACTTATTAGACTTAACTTGTTCCTCTTTACTTAATTAAGAGAGTACGTTAGCAGAGGTCTGCAACTTAAATATACACTCACTAATTAGCACACACTGCTAGCAAACGTTAATTAGCATAAACCAAAGGTACAGATCCATTATTGACAAAATATTGGTATTTTACTCTAAATGTACAATTTAAAACATTTCCAGAATCTTCACTACTTTATTAACCATGTTCGAATGTTATTATAAATATTGCTACAACTCTGTTAGCAAGGTAGCTAACTAGCCGTTGCTAACTTTCAAGGCGATTTCTGGTTGCCTAGCAACAGCCCAGTTCCTGTGAGTTGCCAAATGTTTCAGGATGCGAACCAAAGTCAATTTTTCCAAACTAAAAGCCAATCGTCTGCATGAAGAGGCAAATAACCGGCTCTGAACAATAAACTAAAAAGCCAAATTTTTACCCACCTGCCCGAACCAAAAGGTACAATACAAAATAATCATAAATTGATTTTAAAACTTTGTAAAATTACCATAAGAACAAAATGCAACACAAATTGAAATGACGCAGTCACAAAAACGAAAACAACAACAACAAAAAAAAATGGATTAAAATGATACACAAATATAATGCAAAATATAGCAATAAAGCCAAAATAGGATGCAAGTAAAAATAGATAAATAAATGAACTAACCCAATATGAGATGCAACATTTTTCAGTCAGGTCATCTGGAAAGTTTCTTTTTTTTTGTGCTGAAACGTTTCGCCTTCGGTCCGGAAGGCTTCATCAGTCAAGGAAACACTCAACAAAACTGATTCTTCCTCCAACAGCTTTCTCCAAAGTGGAACAAACCAGTTCTGCTTGTGATAAGATGGTCTCTTTGGTACGCCCCCTCCTCCATTGCCGGCCCTCTTCCTTGTTGACAGTCGTGTCAAACTGGTTGAAAACAACAAAGTCCATGCTCAATAATCCAGGAATACGATCCAACATTTTTCAGTCAGGTCATCTGGACAGTTTCAGCACAAAATTAAAAAAAAAAAAAGAAACTGTCCAGATGACCTGACTGAAAAATGTTGGATCGTATTCCTGGATTATTGAGCATGGACTTTGTTCCAATACGAGATGATTATCTTAAAGATGTAGTAACGGAACATAAAAAGAAATGCTAAAAGTATCTCTGGGTAACAGAGTAACACTTTGCATCGGTAGGTTCGGTAAGTTTGAACACATAAAAACAAAGTGACTTTTTATTTTATTTTACCGAAGTTTTGTTGTATCAAAACTTTCAAATTACGAACGGACTTTTAATCCACAGTGACACTTTCTCAAATGTTTATGCCATTTAAATACAAACTCCAGTAACTTAAATTTGAAAGTCAACCCCAAAAACGTGAAACAACAAATGTCTGCGCTCTTAGGCCTCGCGCCTTTATGTTGAAGGAGCAATGTGAAAGCGGAAGTGGTTTTCTGCTCTTCTTCCGGCAGCTCCTGAACGGGAGCCCGCTGGTGCCCATGTTTGCTCTCCGACTGGAATAGTTAGCAGCTGGTCCGAGTGAAACAAACAACTTGCCATTCAAACGAAGGGGGCGGGACTTCTGGAGCGCGGAACACTGGGAAATGTAGTTATTGTTGTTTTTATTCCCCAAACGAGCTAACGTTTAGGACATAATGTCATAAAAGGCAGCACAGCTTAAATGCGGCACTGTTTTTGGCAAAGTTATCATTTAATTCACGTTCTAGTAACATTTTTTATTTTAGTTTAAAGCTCAGGCAGGTATTTTTCCACAGGTGATACTTCCTCATTTGTGCAAACGTTCAAGTCATTTATCAAGACTTTAAAATATTTTCATACAGTAAAGACCCAAATAGTGCATTATAGATATAATAATAATAAGGTATTTAGTAATTGCTGGCAATAGATGATCCTTACAGAGAGTTTTATGTTTATTTAGTGAATTGAGCCTTCTTCTCTTTGAATCAGATTGTAGTTCTGTCTGCAGCTACATGACTTAATGTATTTTCAGAATAAAATCTTGTTTCCAGTTGGTCTGAGTGTTTGATCAGCTCCTGCTGTGAAGCTGCAGATGAACGGCACAAACTTATTAATCTGTCTTTGCACATCACATAATAATATAACTCTTACATTACGCTTTTTGCCCTTTTCTCTAAAAAGTCACATGTACATCTTTAATTTGAAAGGGTGCACTAAACAAAACATTTACTAAAAACAAGCCTCAAGTTTAAAGCCAATCTTCGAATTATGCAGTATTTAAAAAAACGCACAGTGACGTGTAACTTTGTGAACAACAATCGAGTGTTAATTGTTATGAAAGGACAAAAAAGCAGAATCCTGAACTATGAATTTTTTACTCTGTCGTTATCACAAACTATTTATTTTCTTTTCCCAACCAGTTTCAGATCATTACTCAGCTGAAGCTCGTCCTCTTCTGCATTTATATTTAAAAAAATGCATATAACCTCCTGAAAGTTATGAGTTTGGTTATTGATTTAAAGTTTATCTGAACTCCTAACTGCTCAAAAACAACGTTTGCTTTTATATTAAGAGGAATAGTTTAGACGTGTCCATTGCCCCCCTCTGCCCCCCTCTGGAGTCGCCCCTGAATGGACACAGACTTCGTGGGGATAAATAACAACGTATGACTGATCTTCATCCCCAAACGCAGTCCTCCTCACATGTTCAGGTCACGATAAAACAAAACAGAAACGACACAAAGACTTTGAACGTACCTCAGAGTTTGGTGATCCCACATCGTTTGTTTTTGTTGTTGTTTACAAACTGAACACAGAAAAATAGGCTTGACCAGTTGAGGGAAGAGAAAAAACACATTTGACAAATTTAAATACAATTGTTGACTTCTAGGGACGACTCTCAGCTACTACCATGACAAACTTTACCACAGTACCTCTGAGTTATTGCTGTTTCTGAGTTGGCTAAAGTCAATTAACTGTGGCGGCCATCTTGAACTGCGTAGTTCAACTGTAGATGTACTTCCAGTGGTTATTTTCTTAGTGTTTCATTAAAATCCATCCAGTGATTCGTGAGGTTTTTTTGCTAACACAGACAGAAGTGTAAACTTTATGGTCTTCGGTTTATTTCTCCTGGGAGTTGAACTTTGAAACATCTGGAGTTTGAAGGCCTGCGGTGCCGGACCGGTGCGGAGCCTGTTTTGACACATTGACGCCAGGAACCGTCTGGAAAATGGACAAAAATCAGGTCAGGCTCTTTCCCCACTGCTGGTGTTGATATTCATGCACTTCTCCTGGAGACGCAGGAGAAACTGAAAATACACCAACGAAACGCGCCAGGCTGTAGGAAAAAGAAGCAGACGGTAAAATACATTTAGGATTGTGTTTCCTGTCTGACGGTGAACACACAGGATGAGAAGAAACTGCAAGATCACTGTTTGTGCTGAGATCAGTCGGTCTGGACGGATCCACAGCAGAAACAGGCAGAAGAGAGGAGCAGCATCCAGGCCAGCAGAAAACCTCCATGAAGCATCGACTCATGAACAGATGCTCGGGGGGGTCCCTCTCTGCAGGGGACCCTTAAACTTCACCTCTAACTCTTGGAGTCAACTCTGTGTTAATGAAACTGGATGAACATCTACAACAGATTGACTTTTAAGGTCAATCTGATTCAAAATGGCTGCCACAGCTAATCATCATTAGTCGAAACAAATGTGGCTTCACCTGCTTCAAACAACCCGTTTACAAAGAGTCACCTGAACCTGTAAACGAGTGCAGCTGAAGAGCCATGTGTCCATGAACTTGACAAGAACACGGCCTGTTAACTTCCTGTTAGTGATCGTGACTGACTGGTTCTCTTTGACTAAACAAAGACGATTTGTCAACACTCATGGAGTCCATCAACACTCATCTGTCCTCATCTGTCCCCCTCAGATGGAAGGACATTGGTTCAGATGTTCAGGACAAAACCCAATGTAGATAAGAGACACAGGCATCTCTGTCCACAGTGAGACCAGTGTCTCTGTCCACAGTGAGACCAGT
>NC_056511.1:6142515-6142732 GCF_014905685.2 Nematolebias whitei | reverse complement strand
GTGTCTCTGTCCACAGTGAGACCAGTGTCTCTGTCCACAGTGAGACCTGTGGCTCTGTCCACAGTAAGACCAGTGTCTCTGTCCACAATGAGACCAGTGTCTCTGTCCACAGTAAGACCAGTGTCTCTGTCCACAGTGAGACCAGCGTCTCTGTCCACAGTGAGACCAGCGTCTCTGTCCACAGTGAGACCAGTGTCTCTGTCCACAGTGAGACCAG
>NC_056511.1:6136062-6142505 GCF_014905685.2 Nematolebias whitei | reverse complement strand
GTGTCTCTGTCCACAGTGAGACCAGTGTCTCTGTCCACAGTGAGACCTGTGGCTCTGTCCACAGTAAGACCAGTGTCTCTGTCCACAATGAGACCAGTGTAATAAGATGGGCTGACCAACAGAGAAGCTCGTCTTTAAATTATGTTCACGTGTCAAAGACAAGAGTTGAGGTGAGCTTCATGGTTCGGTGGTAGTTTGGTGCTGGAGTGGCAGGACGGAAACTCAAGAACTGACCAGTTAGAAGACAAAGTGTTTCCAGCTGTGGGTCTCACTGGAAGGTAACTGTTCAAGGAAACTGGACTTCCACAGGTAACTCAGGACTGGAGAAAACACAAGGAGCACAGGTTAGTAGTTTCTTATCAGGATCAGGACCACAGAGGGCCGTAGACTTGTTACTTGAAGGTCTAAATGTTCCAGCGGAGCTCTACTGAGCCACAGGTCCACTGGATCAGGAACAGGTGTGAGAGGTAAGCTCCGCCCATCCACTCAGAAGCTGCAAGAACTGAGGTCAGTGGAAGAAAAACACAGAATCTCTGCAGTGGGGTTTTCCAACCTAAGAGCACTGAACCAACTGTCAAGCATGGTGGAGGTAGCATCATGCTGTGGTTCTGGTGACAGAGGTCCACGTTTAAAATCCTAAACCCACCAACCTCCAGTCAGTCTGACTCGTGTCTTTGAGGCTTTAGTTTCACGTTTCATTTAAACTTCTTACAGCTCCACTCGAGACGAGTACATTTGTCTTTTTTCACGTTTTTTTTTCCACAGAACTTCCTGCCTCGGCTCGAACTGCAGGAGCAATTAGCTGCAACAACAAACTATTAATTAGACAAACAATAACAGGAGCCGCGCCGACACAGCAGAGAGATAATTGAGACAGCAGTGTCAATAAATCTGAACTGGGGAAAAACACAAAACTATTCCACTGACAAGCAGCTAATGTTCGGCTGATTCCCCAGTCAGGTTTTGGATAAATAAAGACCGAAGTGAATCGCTGCCGTCTTAAAACACCTCGGATGTTGTTTCATGCAAACTCTGCTTTGAAAACGTTACATCGCTTTCGTTTTTACAGAACTCGGTTATTTACGTAGTTTTGTGGTAAAGCTGAAGCACTTCCTGTGCAGTCAGAGTTCTGACAAGACTTTTCTAATATTTCTGCTGAAACCATGAATGTAAAACAGGAAGTGATGTCATAGTTTAAATAATTATGTTTACATGAACAGCTATGGCCTTTTGGTGAGTCGTTAGTTCTTTCATGTCCTAAACCAAGTCTCAACATTTTATAGTGTCTATGCAAACATTATTTAAACAACGCATCAACAACAATCTGTTACTTTCAGCTAGCCTTTTGCTACTTTTAGCTGTTATCTGTGACTTGCTACTTTTAGATAGTGTTGTGCTACTTTTAGATAGTGTTGTGCTACTTTTAGCCTTTAGCTAGCCTTTTGCTACTTTTAGGTGTTATCTGTGACTTGCTACTTTTAGATAAGAGTTGTGCTACTTTTAGCCTTTAGCTAGCCTTTTGCTACTTTTAGGTGTTATCTGTGACTTGCTACTTTTAGATAGTGTTGTGCTACTTTTAGCCTTTAGCTAGCCTTTTGCTACTTTTAGGTGTTATCTGTGACTTGCTACTTTTAGATAGAGTTGTGCTACTTTTAGCCTTTAGCTAGCCTTTTGCTACTTTTAGGTGTTATCTGTGACTTGTTACTTTTAGATAGTGTTGTGCTACTTTTAGCCTTTAGCTAGCCTTTTGTTACATTCAGCTTTAAAACTAGTGTTTTGCTACTTTTAGCAAGTGTGCTTTATGTAGATTTTAGCTAGCCTTTTGTAACTTTTAGATTTATTCTAGTGCTTTGCAACTTTTAGCTAGCTTTGGGCTAATTTTAGTTTTTAGTTAGCCTTTTGTGACATTTAGCTTTTATCTAGTGTCTTGATACTTTTAGTTAGTTTTGTGCTAATTTTAGTTTTAGCTAGCCTTTTGTTGTATTTAGTTTTATCTAGTATTTTGTTACTTTTAGCTAGTTTTGTGCTACATTTAGCTTTTCATTGTGGTCACCATTATTTTGGCAGAAATAGTCTGAACTGGTTGAAATTCACCGCCGGTGTTAGAACCGGTTCCCGTTTTTGTCTTTTTCCTTTCTTTGAACTTTTCCTCTAGGTGGAGCTGTGGGCAGACTGTTCTGCTGTTGGTACTTCCTGATGCCAACATCTGTCCTGCTCTCAGTGACCTCATTAACTTCTGTCACTTCAGGTCAGCTCTGACCACCATCCAGCGGCTGAACGCACCATCAATCCCTGGATTAACTAAACTCTCTGATAATTCTGACTAGTTTATCCCACTCTCCAGTGACAACCGCTCAAGATTTACCTCGTCCATTTTCAACCTTTTGTTTACAAAACACCATAAACACCTTTCTCTGTGTGTCGGTTCTCTATTTTTCCAAATAGAGGCTGTTCAGTCTGCAACAGGTAAGATATTCTTTATTATTTTCTTTGAACCCCACATCAAATTGAGTGGAAAATCCCTTTAATGTTTTTTTTCTTAATAGTTAACTTTTTGTAAATCCAAGTAAACCGTGTTGTGTGAAATAAAGGAAATATAGAATAATGTAAATAATATTTTAAAGGTTTTAAATACAGACATAATCCTTTGAAATGGGGTTATTAGTTCACATTTTATAACGATTTAGTGTGCAGCATTAAGAGCTTATATGTAAAATCTGTGAGAATTCAGTCAAAGTGGGTCAGACGTTTTGAGCATTTATTTGATCCCGTATCCTGAAGCCCGAAGACAAATCCACCTCAAAACAGAACGGAGGAGAAAAGAAAATCCTTTTATTTGGCAGCTGAAGTTGCATCATACGAGCTGAGAGTCGAGTCTTTCACGCGTCACTTCTGAGCGGTTCTGCTGGGCCCAGTGGGCAGACGTATTTTAGGAGTGAGATGGCTTTACAAGATCCTTGGAAGTCACCTGCTATTTTATCCTCCTGAACAAAAGATCATCCAGTAGAACAGAGAACAACTGCAATAAGACACCGTTTCAGAAAATCTCTCATGGTGCGTTCAGGGAACATTTCTCTGTGTTTAAAAGCAAAACTTGTACAGGAAATTATTGCAGACATGTTTGGAAAAGGTTAATTATCTGTAGCTAGTTGTAACCTTAGAGGACGAAACACAAAATGAAAGAAGGAAATGAAAATATGCTGTTTTTTAACAAAAATTATACAATATAGTCCTATTTATATTATGAATTCAAGTGTTCGTGCTTCTCTGGGTAAAAAAAAAAAAAAGAAGCAAAATCATGACAAAAAAAGATAATTACTTGAAAACAAAGCTGGGCCCAACGTTGTTCCTCTGGTTAGAAGGATCAAGAACCGGTTTGGCTCCATAAAAGAAGTTCTTGAAACATTTCTAAAAGCTTTAAAAGTGATGCGTCACTTCTTCAGCTTTAAACTGACAAACGACTAAACTGAACCCGACGGTTATTTTCACCATATTGGAAAGCTTTAAACGGGTCATTTATCTCTGCTGTGGTTTAATTCTAGGCATGTTTTTATTTCAGACTTGCATCCTGAAGACGTCGTGGGTGAACTAAAATCAAAACTGACGTACGTTCACCTAAAACATTTTCAGGAAGCCGGGCTACTTGCTGTTTATATTTAGACTGTAATCACTTGAACTACTTTAACATTCAGCGTGCTCAAACATAAACAAAATGAGCTAAACTTTAGCCTCATAAAGACACTGTTTTCATTAGTGAGTCTTATTATTACAGTTTTGAGACATTTCAAAAAGTCAACGCCAAACACCAGAAATATTCAATTTTTATTGACCTGAAGAGCAAACGTAAAACATTTAATTAACAGCATTTATAAAACTAGTCAGTTTAGTTTCTGAACTGTGCACAATCTTTGTTCTGGTCCTCTGAAATAATGTTGAATAACTAGTCGAAAATAAAAATATACAACGTAAGGAACTCTTGTCTTGATTTATTATAAATACGACAAATATTTATCTATAATTCTCTTGCACTAGTTTGACGCCCTGTCTACAAATATTTACTTTCTCTGTTTGTAAAAAATGTTTTTGTTTAATTTCTTCTAGCCCAAATGTTGTAATACTAACGCCAGGCCACCAGGGGGCGAGAGTGTCCATGTTAGCTTGATGAAAGACTCACCCATTTCTCTGACGCTTTACTTTTTTGAACAATTTTCAGAACACCTGCCAAAATTTGCAGACGACCGTTTCAAAACAAGAGGCCGTCCACATGACAATGGTTTTGTGAATATGCAAGAGATGCTTTTAAAATCAAAAACAATAGTTGAGCCCCAAAACAAGATTTTTTGAAAACATTGCAGTTAAAATACTTGAAACAGCACTTGTTTATATGTTGATGCAAACGCTTATTAAATGATGAGGTCATCTTCCCATGACTAATCTAAGCTACGATTAGAGGGGGTCCTCGTCCTCTTTTTGCGTTTACGTTTCGCACGCAACAAATAATTTTTTTACAGATTTACTCAACGACTGGTGTTTGGTGTGTCGTGGTAGCAGGGCAGCTCCATACACAGGTCTGGCATGGTTTCTGGAGTGTTTTGGGGTATTTCTGTGTGGATGAAGACATTTTTAGAAAGAATAATATTAGAAACAATAAAAAAAAGTTTTTTGGTAAAAGATAATTAAAAGGTTTTGTGCGGACAAGATCTAAAGCGAGACAAATATGTCATTTTTGCCAAGTTTGGCTTGAGCTTTAACCAGTTTGTTCCTCCAGGAAGAGACTCAGGCTCAGGACGTAAAAGGGAAATGTTTTTATGGAGGAGTGTCTGCAGGGAATGGAGCCAGGAGGATCTGCAAGGCCAGGGATAAGGAGAGTATCTGGCGCTCGTTAATTACTCTCTGCAGGTGGTTACGCAGAAGGTGATGGCTCTTACTGCTTGTCGTTTCTTCACAGGTTTGGGAGAGGTTGGAGGGTTCCACTTCTGGTATGCATCCAGAGATACCAGGGGGTAAGTGTGCACGATGATGGAGCGTGACAGGTGGGACCAGAGATGCATGCAGAGAGCAGTAATGTCCAAATACTTATTGCAGGAGGTGAGGAGTGAAGGTGTAAGAGGACACAGGGAACCAACACAAACGATGGTGGACTCTGGAAATGTTCTCGAAAGGTAACTTCAAAAAACATGAAGGAATTATTTTAGTAGTCACTAGGAAACGATACCGAGGTCAATAATTACCGTATTCAGTGGCTAGAGGCTGAAAAGCACCAAGGCGATTCAACGCTCGGGCAGAGATATGTGGCAGGTCCTCAGTTTAAGAGCAGTCCCAGCTCATCAGGTCTTCAGAGTCTGCTGCGGTTCATGAGCAGACCTGCATCTCACGAGCAGCAAGAAAGTGAGTATTGTGTTGGTAGAAGCAGGAACTGGAATTACCACATACAGAAAAACCAGTAAAAACAGATCCATTGTTGTTGTGGTTTCTAGGACACAAAGAAATATTAAATAAAAGCTTAATTCATTCATTCATACCCATCTGCTCACCACAGACTCATGTTCAGGCTGCTGTTATGCTGTAGGGTTTTACATTATTAGCGTTTAGTATACATCATAGATCTTTTAGCGTAGCGTTCGGCATTTCTTTTAGGCATATCTTAGATCCTTAGTTAATGTTTCTTTTTATACTTTATACATGTGTTTTGCTATTTTTGGGTGTAACTGGGACCCTGTGTACATACTTTCGTTACGTCTCAATCTCATGTACCACGTGTGATGGTAATGACTGAAGTTTACTTGAACTTGAACTAAGCTGCCATGTCTTTGTTTTTGAAAAGCTCCGGATTTCTGGTCCACATGGGGAGTGGTGGTGCAGAGGATAGAGAAGGTGGGCCTGTGATTGGAAGGTCGTCGGTTCAACTCTCCAGAATAACACCATCAAAAATGTGGGTGGGAAAGGTGAAACACCCACACCTGTCTCCATCCTCATTTGTCCCACTCTGGGCCCTTGAGCAAGGCCCCCACCGTCTGCTCCCCCGGGCGCCCTAGCTGGCAGCTCTCTGCTCCACACAGTGGTCTTTGGTAGCTCGGTGGTCTGTGGTTGAGTCAGGAAGGACATCCAGCATAAAAACAATTGCAAAGTCTTCTTGTGATTTAGTTCACCATGGCGGCCCCTGAAGAAGGGAGCAGCTGAAAGAAGAAGAAAAAATGGATACACCAGAAATGGAGTTTTTTTTTAAATTAAGTCTCTTTAATTAGCATTAAAAAAATCACCCAAAACTCTGCACATAGACAGGAGATGCAAATGCCACAGACAGGAGCGCCACCTGGGGGCCCTGCGGTGGCAATAGCCACTCCTATAAATTTGTTGGCCCCTCCTACTGACCCCCCTTGGCCAGGAAATTAAAAAAATAAAGATTACACTTTTTTCTCTCTATTCTCTGGTGAAACCAGACG
>NC_056511.1:6132763-6135962 GCF_014905685.2 Nematolebias whitei | reverse complement strand
TGCTGCACTCTTTTGTCCTGTGAACCCTTAAAAAGACTCTTTTTTTTCTGCATACCTCTTAATTCAAAGGATCAGCTGGTCTCTCAACAAAATCGATCAACTTCTCCCGACAGGAGTCAGGGAGAACCAAGGAGGAACCTCTTGCCTCGACGGAAAAAAATTGGATTCATGATGACAACTGGTTATTTTGCTGTTTGGTTGGTGAATTCTGGATTGTCTACAAATTGTGTGGATGTATCGAAGCTCGACAGCGCTCAGACTGAATTTGGGGAGCTGCAGCAGGGAGCTGGAGCAGCTGTTTTCAGGACTGTGAACTCACTGGCAGCACTCACGAATGGTGGGAATAACCTTGGAGAAAGCTGTGAGCTTGACTTTTGGTGTAAAGGATCAATTTTAAAATTTTCATTTTAAATCTTTTGTATCTTTTTTTTATATTGTTATGGAATTGTTTTGTACTTTTTTAAAATGAATAAACTATATACCATACCATACCATACCATACCAATTTGGCTGTTTTGGAGTTTCCATCACAGGAATATATACAAGCGAGACTTTAAAAGGCAGAAACAACAATTCACGAGTTCTGCCTGACCCAAACTGTGGCCTTGACGCCGGACTTACAGTATCTCAACTCCTCCTGGAATGTTTTGAAAACAACAAAGATGCTTTTGTCTGTCTTCTCACCACTCCCTTCCCCAAGGTCATGGACATGTGACAGAACCTCTTCTGAGCTGAAGATGAATGTCTCCTCTTATCTGGACAATGGCTGAGAGGGGGGCTCTGGGCTATGCTACGACTTTCCCTTAAAATTCAATGTCTTCACCGGCCTATATGTAAATGTATAACGTCTGTTTATGTTGTTTTGCTGTGGTAGGTTTTTTTGATGCCTCAAATCGTGCCCTGTCTAGGACACAGCGTGATATCTTTTTTTTTTATACCGTCTCTCCTCATGTTTTCTTTCCTTTTCTCATCTAAGCAAAATATTATTCTGAATAAGAATAAGAAAAGGCCGCACTTTCTATAGTTGCAGCTTCGTGCACTCCGCCCATCTTTTGGACGACTGTACGTACATATTCTCGTTGTATCTTGGTGCAATGATAATAAAGTTTATTCTGATTCTTCTGATACGGCTCTTTGCAGGGGACCAGATCTTAACCTTCAACTTTGAACAACAGTGATGTCTTCACGTACGACGTACATGATGAAGTACGTCATCGGGGTCGTACCACGTGCTTTGTCAAGCGGGAAAACCCCTCCCCTCCTGAGCTGCTGCACTCCTCCCCATTGCTTGCTTTCCTTCGTCTCAGTGAAAAAGAGGAGCGTTTGTCCATCTCGGTTCTCATCGTTCGTTGAAACGATCTCGATCGTTCGCGAACGTCTCATCTCTACAGACACTCTTGTCCTCTGGATTCATGCCGTTGTATGGTGTGCTTAATTTCCTTTAGCTGTTGGGGATTTGTATAACATCAAACTATTAGTAGATATTTTAATATAAATATACATTTTGGATTTTAGTTTTGGTGTGCCACCTTAAGATTTTCACTTGGCCACCCATTTGAAAATGTCTGGGGGCGCCCCTGGCCACAAAAAAAATCAAATGAGTTGTAGTAGTGATGATGAAACTGAGCAAACATGGAAAGAGTTGCTGCTGCTTGTTTCGTTTCATAAAGTTTCAGAGGGAGGCGTGTAAAATGGAGGACGTGGCTCAGCTGTAATCTCCTCCTCGTGACCCGAGTGAAATCTAGAAAACAACCGGGGTGCCATCAGGACTCAGACCTGGTTTTAGTGGTCCCTCCTCAACAACACAAAAGTGTAATCTGTGCAAACACCGTTCTCCTTGGATGAGCGGACTTTAATCCCTGAAGAGCAGAAAACACCCAGGACTGTTGACCAAACACAGACTGAAGAAGTACCTCAGAGGTGATTATTAGAAGCACTTGGGAGTGAAGTCAATACAAACTTTGGACTGGGAGTGTGGAACAGGCGAACTGAAACAACAATAAGCTTACAACGCTATTTTAATTACAGACCTCATGTTGGGTGTATTCTAAGCTTCTGTCTTAATTAATTTCATTTGAATTATTAATTAATTTGTACCCAATGTCATTTTAACCTCAAAATGCTCATATTAAAAGAAAAAAAGTGTTTTGGATGGTTTGTGTGACAAAAGAAATCTAACAAGGTTGAGTCAGGTCCTCTGGACGGATTCTTCTTGTTGAAACGTTTCGTCTTTTATCCAGCAGACTTCTTCAGTCTGAGGAACCGCAACAAACTCAGCCTTATAAATAGCACCAGTTCTCATAATGGATCAACCAGTTTGATGGTGACATCCAGAACTAGCAGTTCACATGTTAAAGGAACAACAGCCTAACAAGTGACTGTTAGTGCCCTGATGGCATCTTGCTATTCACAGAAGGTTGAGCGATGCAAAGAGGAGAACAGTTGAACACGGAGGCCTCCCCCTGGATGGATTCACTGTTTTATTTTCCACATCAGATTTCTTATGAGATAATTAAAAGTGATCCTTTCTTTTCTTTCTGCTGGCCAGTTTGTGATGCAGAAACCAGTTTCAGCACTCTGTCATAAGGAATATCTCGATTCCTAACCGGATCAGACTACTTGCACATATTGGCCTATGTTACATGTTTATAAGCTCGACAACAAAAAAAGGTTAAACTGTGTCATCTGGACCAGTTTCCTTAAGTAAGAAACGGTTCATCCTCCATCCAGAGGACTTCGTCAGTCTACGGCCTGCCAACAAGATCTGTCCCATAAGTAGCCTTCACTGCTGTGTTTCAAGCCAACCTCGTATTGGAATCTCAAAAGCAGGCTTTTAACACGTGCAAACACACCCATCCTCTGGATGTACAGTACAAGTCCTCTGGATGGGGGACGAAACGTTTCTCACTTAAAGAAACTGGTCCAGATGACACGATGTAACCTTTTTTTATTCTTACTATGTTATTTCTCTATTCTACTAAAATTTGTTCATGACGTGAACATTCCTAGTTACTCCAATAAATATCTAAGTTTATTACATTTTTCACTTATGGATGTGGCCATTATTTCACTGGTACGATGCATTCTGGGGCGATGGCGTACATCACTTGTAGTGGAGACTAAAACACCAAGTCAAAACTAAAAATGTATCAAATATGAATCTTCACCAGCGTATCCAATATGACAAACAAGTTACATT
>NC_056511.1:6126696-6132363 GCF_014905685.2 Nematolebias whitei | reverse complement strand
TATATATATATATATATATATATATATATATATATATTTTTTTTTTTGTTAGTTTTTCATTGACTTTATATTTATACAGGTAGTCTCATTGAGTCACAAGAACTCATTTTCAAGATAGAGCTGTTTTTGGGAACAAATGGTGGGGGTTAAGGGCCTTGCTCAGGGGACCAGTTCATGGCAAATGAGGGTGGAGGCAGGTGTGGGTGTTTCACCTTTTCTACACCCGTTTTTTTGTTGTTGTTGTTGACGGTACCGGTAGTTGAACCTGCGACTTTCTGATCGCAGGACCATCTTCTCTAACCTCTGCGTCATAACTCCCCTACAATATAATATTAATAATTAAATTTTTATGTATATGAATGTATTTGTTCAGTGCCCTAAGATGACTTCTGTTGTGACTTGATGCTATACAGGTATAAATAACCGGAATTAAACTGAAACTATCAGATTTGATTAACTTGTGATGTTTAATTGATTAGCTCTGGAATTAACGCTATTGCTTCTGGAGCTAACGTTTTAGATGTTAACTGCAGCTAACGCTATAGCCTATGTGGTTTTTGCTGAAGCTAACGCCATCTATGCTAGCTCTGGAGCTAACGTTTACACACACATATATATAATATATATATATATATATATATATATTTTTTTTTTTAACTCTGAAGCTAACTCTATAAATATAGTTAATGCTATTAGCTCTGTAGCTAAAGCTACATAGTTGCTCTGGAGCTAACAATGTTAGTCATTAGAAAAAGGTATTGTAAGCTCAATCATCCAGGTAGATAACAACAAAAATGGTTAAATCATGTCATCTGAACTGGTTTCTTTAAGTGAAGAGATGTTTCGTCCCTCATCCAGAGGACTTCGTCAGTCGGCGGCCTGGTTTCATATGGGTGTGTTCTGTTTGCACGTGTTAAAAGCTGCTTCTGAGATTCCAACAGGAGGTTGGCCTGAAACACAGCAGTGAAGGCTTCCTATGGGACAGATCTGGTTGGCAGGCCGTAGACTGACTAAGTCCTCTGGATTGGGGACGAAACATTTCTTCACTTAAAGAAACCGGTCCAGATGACACGATTTAACCATTTTTGTTGTTAGTCATTAGAGTTATTTCTGCTTTCTCCTCTCTGTCAACACACTCCAGTTTAAATTAAAGGACTGAATGTCAGACAACATTCAATCTGCACTGGAGCAACCTGTTTGCATCGTTTACCCAGAATGCATTGCAGCATTAATAAAATGGCGATGTCCGTTTGTCATTAATTTTCGAGCATTATAAAGACTAAAAAAAGCCTACAGTATTTTTACAGTATCGTTTTTAGAGCTGAAGTAATTGTTTATCAAATAATATCTATTGTTCCAACTAGTCAGAGATCCCTTTAAATGAGTCATAGATTCAAAGGGAGAAGTCTCTGCGAGTATTATAAATAAATATATACAAATAAATGGTAAAAACATGATAAACAATATAGTCTCAATGCGATGACTCTGAACAGTGAAAAGTATAACTTAGTTTTAGAATTGATTCTTCTTTCCTACTCGTTTTAAAAAATGCCTCGGGCCTCCCAGAGTGATGCCGTCAGCTAAAATCAGAAATCCATCGAGTTTTGTTTTTATGAAACAAAAATCCAGTCCAATAAAATCAACATCACAAGCACCCAGGAACCCCTGCTGATTTTCAGACAGCAGATATTACACTTTCAAGAAAAAAACATTAATCTCATGTTGGCGTTTTATTTTGATTGCCTTGTTTTTATTACTGCATCCCTCTTGTGACGGGCCGTAATGTTTTCTTTTTCTTCATTACCCGCAGAGATGGAGTCCTCAGAGTTCAGCTGCACGACCCAACAAGCCTCCAGAACCGCTCATTGATCGTCCCATTAGGTAGATAGATGGAAGCTCAAAGTTTTTGTTTTTGTTGCTCTCTCACATAAACCACAGACGTTCAAAGTATCCTAAAAGCCGGCCTCTTGACAGAAAAGTAAATGACCGTCTTCTACGGCCGTGCTCATCTACAAAAAATACTCTGATTGCAAAAACTTGTGTCAGAACAGAAGAGTCACAAAGTTTTCTTGAAATGTTCTGTCATGCGTTGACTACAGAGGTGTTATTAGTAGCAATGAATGCTGTGACTTCAGCTCGACTTCAAATAAATGAAGTTAGAAGGACATTGAAACAAAACAAATGTACAACTTCTTGTTTTGAGCTTAAATGTTATTTTAAATACAATAAAATGCTAATTGCATGTATTTTTTTAATTAATCAATAGAACTGCGTAAACACTAGTGCATACATTCTTGGACATTTCGGAATAGCTCACTAGCTTTCTAGCCGTTTACTGTAGATGTTAGCTACGTGCATGGCTATCTAGCTAACAAGCTAGCTAAAGATAGTTAGCAACTCATAATTATCAACTGATGTGATTTGGGTGGGACACGGTGGCGATTTTAGAATCTGCCCCTTAGGGGTGCTTATCCCCCAGTGTTGACAATGGCTCTTGGCTTGAACAACGTAGTGGCCACTGGCATCAGAAGCATTTGTACTGTAACGCCCAAGTACTTGTAACTGGAGACCACTTTCACCACAGATCCTCCTATGTTCAGGGCGGCGGTGTAGGTGCGTTTGCTCCTTCTGAAATCCACGACCATCTCCTTTGTCTTCACATTGATGTGAAGGCTGTTCTTTCTGCACCAGCTCTCCAGGTGTTCCACCTCCTGCCTGTAGCTGGACTCATCGTTGTTTGTGATGCATCCCACCACCGCTGTATCATCAGCAAACTTTACAATGTGACAGCCTGGACGGGTAGGTGCACAGTCATACGTGAGCAGAGTGAACAGGAGGGGGCTCAACACACAGCCCTGAGGGGAGCCAGTGCTGAGGGTTATGGTGGAGGAGGAGAAGTTGCAAAATCCTAATGATGGTTTCTTTTATTTTAGGGGTGCCCAGTTAACATTTAGAGGTGGTTCAGCACCCCCAAAAAGAGGCTAAAATCGCCCCTGGTGGGACGGTCACAGAATTTAACTAGATAACATCTACCCCAAAGCTCATGCTCAACAATCTAGGTAAAAATCCAACAATGTTCAGTCAGGTCATCTGGACGGTTTCTCTTTTTGCCGAGACGTTTCATCCTTCATCCAAAGGACTTCTTCAATCTGAGGAGACACGAGACAAACTGATTTCCACAAACAGCACACTCCTTAGTGGAAAAAAAACAAACGAATAGTTTGCTGGTGCTAAGATGGCCTCCGGGGCTCACCCTCTCCTCTGTCAACTCCTCTGAGACAGTCATGCCAAAGTGGTTCAAAACACCAAAGTTCATGTTCAATAATCCAACAATGTTGGACAATGTTGGATTATTTGTACTACGTTGTGAAATTATTCTGAACAAATCATTATCAAAAACGTATTGTTGACACAGAGTATCGTAGATTCTTCGCTGGTCCTCATAACATCTAGCTAGCTAAACCACTGTTTAGATGTCAGCTATTAATTTAGCTAGCTAGCGCTAGCTGGCTAACTTGATGTCAATGAAATAGCTATCTAGCTAACAGCTATCTAGCTAGATGTTAGCTGCACAGTTAGCTCAGAAAATAACTGAAAATTTGATTTTTTAAACACATTTCATTCACAGTTTTCTGAGACACGTTTATTTATTTACCCATTTTAATAAACAGTCTTTGACCTTTGTAGCAGAAAATCTAACATTTTGTGATCTTGTGCTTAAATCACTTGGTATTAGGGTTGGGTAATATGGTGAAGCATTTATTTATTTTACTGTAAAATCATGATCACAATTTAATCCTAGTTTATACATAAATCTATAACTTTTACTATCTTACAAGTTATTGATCAGTGCAAAAAGGATCCTGAGAGAAGACCAGTCCTGGTCCTCCAGGGCCCTATCCTGCATGGTTTATTTCTGCTCCAACACAACTGATTCAGTCATGTCTTCATGTAAATTGCAGAAGTCTGTTAATTACCTATTTATTAAAATCAGGTGTGTTGGAGCAGAGAAGCCTCATGCAGTGGCCCCCGAAGACCAGGACTGGACACGCCTGATTTAGAACATTTATGAACTTTTTTTAAATCAGTTTGCACATTTTTCCAATTTAACAACTGTCTGGACATTGAGTAAAAGGTAAAACTTGAATGTGTCCCACAGACGATTAGGGGTCATCAACACACTTATCCTTCAGAATCATATCTCCCAGCCTTGTTTGAAAACGGTGATTTATTTAGAATAATTCCACAACATAGAGGAAATAACTAACAACATGTTTGTGTTGGAACAATACCTCAGTTTTGCTCAGATTGCACCTCCAAGTTAATAAATCTTACATCTGGGGAGAAGGTCACGGTGAAATAAATCAGCTAAATGATTCTTCTTTGTTCATGGCATCTCAGTCAAATCTGCAGAGCCTCGTGGTTTTCTGCAGGTGGAGCCGGGCTTCAGGCACAACAAGGGAGATCTGAATCTGCTTGCTTTGTCTCCTCGTGGCCTCAGAGGACAAAAAAAAAAAAAAAAAGCCTCGTCTTTTTTATTTTTAAGGCCACGAAACAATGAAACTGGGCTCTGAATGGGAAAAGCTCCCGGTGCACAATCGATTACACCCCAGACGTCGTTAAACTGTATCCTGACTTGATGCGTCTGAATTTGTCTAGCATCGACTGGTGCAGCAGTGTTTGACATCTGGGTAAAATAAATCTGGTTCATTTGGAAAGTGATGAATAAATCTTTACTTAAAGCCATAGATATAGTCCTAGTGCTAATGTGCTAAAATGTTCAAAGGATCTCTGACACACATATTGTTCTCAATGTTTTTGTTTCTCTCTTCTGCTAAAAGTTGTTGTTTGTGACATGTGAAAACTCCTAACTACTTAAACAATGTATGTCTTTTACATTTTAACCCTAAGGATGTCAACATTATTTTGCCGGTGCAATGCATTCTGGGGCGATGACGTACATCGGTTGTAGTGGAGACTACAACATGACACGTCAAGGCAGCAGGACAATAAAGATACAATTTGTATTAGTCCTTATGCACAATAAATTGGTTGAAATGATGTTTTTATAGCTAATGCTATACATATACAGTACATATCAGGAAACTAAACGTTTCTTCCTCACTGAGTAGCCGTTCAACCCATGTCTGTACAGGACACTCTTACCGGCGTCGCTCAGCATTTTCACGATAGTTTGCTTTTGTTTTGGGGTTGATGTGTTCATTGTTACAAGCGGCAGAGCTCTGTGCCCCCCCTGGACATGTGCAGACTCAAACAATGGTATATTTATATTTATAAGTTGGTCTGCTTCCCTCCTACCTTTGTCAATGTATTTAATATAAAACCATCAAATATCGTCTGTGCTCAGATAATTTCCTGACTTTACTGACAGTTCCTGAACTCAACACAAGTTGGTGGGTCTTCTGGTGTCAGGTAAGAACGCAAAACCCGTCTCCTCCCCGAGCGGTACGACGGCGGCACGGTTCCATGGCGTTTAAGAATTCTGTCTAATTACTGTTTTTTTTCCATTATGGGAGTTGGTGCTTGTGGTACTCCAGTTTGTTTGTGTCTCCTCGAACTGAAGTAGTCCTTTGGATGAAGGACAAAACGTCTCAGCAAAAACAAAACTGTCCAGATGACCTGACTGAACTTTGTTGGATTTGAACC
>NC_056511.1:6107007-6126686 GCF_014905685.2 Nematolebias whitei | reverse complement strand
AACAAAACTGTCCAGATGACCTGACTGAACTTTGTTGGATTTGAACCTGGATTACTGAGCATGAACTTTGGTCTTCTGTCTAATTGTTTGATCAGATTCAGGTATCAGCAGAGGTGTGGAGGGCGACGAGTCTTGGCTGACTGCTTTTGAATTTTCCCACGATGCCACACTGATGCAGTCTGCCTTAACATGCCTTAACTCTGATCTGCTACAACCGTATGTCCCACCACGTTCCCTGAGGTCAGCGGACCAGTTGCTCCTCACAGTTCCAGGAACTCGTCTTAAGCGCAGAGGGAACAGGGCCTTCTCTGTAGCAGGACCAAGACTTTGGAACGAGTTACCTCTGCTTGTCAGACAGGCCCCCTCCCTCTCGGTTTTCAAATCTCGTTTTAAAAACCCACTACTATTCAGTAGCTTTCAACACCAGAGGATCTGTGTTTTGAACCTGTACGCTCCACACTGGTTTGTCGTCTTATTTATTACCTGCATCGTTTTTATGTCTATATTATTGATTTACCTCATTTTGTATTTTGCTTCGTGTGTTGCCTGTTGTTCTGTCTGTACAGCACTTTGGTTGGCCTTGTAGCTGTTTTAAGTGCTCTATAAATAAAATGGTATGGTAACATGCACCCACAGTTCAAATGAATTAAAATGTCTAGAACCAATCAGAAGCTCCTAAAGCCATGACATCATCCTCTGGGCCTTCTCAAATTGTTGACAAGCATAATAATCTTAATGTACGATATCTTGGGGCTTTGAAGAAACTAATAAATATTCTACATCGTGAATCGCTCATTCAGCACAATTTTATGTCAAAGAGGCAGAAAAACGGTTGCTTCTATTCGGTGTATGTAAACATCTGGTTTCAACTGTAAACACAAATAAAAGACACAAAAAGGTTTACATTTGGCAAAGGACTAAAATATATTTTGATACAATGCATTTATATTCATACATTCAACAAATCAGAAAAAAAAAACAAGTGCCTGAGTATTAAGAAAACAACAACAAATAAAGGTTTTAAATTCACATCAAGTCACACCTTCAGATAATCAACACTGCAGCCAAACAGGCAAAATGTTCAAAGTACAAAATGTTGCCCAGAAGAAAGATCGACTTTTTAGTGCAATCTTAGAGCATCCACTGTCATATACTGTATATATATATATATTTATATATATACTTTTTTTTTTTTTTTTTTTTACAGAAAACAGTATCAAACATTAGGCAAAGTCATCTCATGACAAAAACCATGAACAAATGCATGCATTTATTTATTTTTTTTCTTTTTCATAATACTGAGCTTGCACACAAAGGCAGACGGGTTACAAAGTCAAAACCACGTGTTGGTTTGTTTCATTACATATTCAGAGAGAGGATCGCCGCGTCAAGGAGAATATTGAGATGCCAACGGGGTTTGGCAGCCGGCGTCGTGCCTCACGGATCAATGTGGCCGAAGAAGCTGTTAACACTGAAGGAGAACAGACAGCCGAGGCCCGAAGGGACGCGTTAAAAGATTTCACTCCCCGGCAGTAAAGACGCCGTATAAAAACATGAGATTAAATGGAAGGTAGTGTCAAAAGAAAGCTAATAAATCAAACGATAACTCAGAAGCTAAGGCTGGGGGAGGTGAGGAGCATCAGGATTGTCGAGCTGCGACTTCAGATGATGCTAAAAACAAACAGCTCCGTCTCTTACGGACGTAAAGCTGTTAGCTGGATTAAAAGCCTGACAGGAACGCTGGACGTCGAGCGATTTGTCGGATGTTTTTTTTTTTTTTTGTTTGTTTTGTGCGGCGGAGGATTTACAAGGATGGGTGAGCGTGGGCATGCAGAAAAGGTCACGCCGCGACTCCAGCTCATAAAATCACAGACATGGCATGCTTCCCAACCTGCTCATCCAAAGTTTGGTTGTTTTATGTCTTGGTAAGTTTTCAGAACGACTCATTAAAACAGATTAAATACTTAAAGTCTGATGTTTTGTCTTTTTGTTTTGAGTAACTTTGCTCGTGGCAGTTTGCTGCTGAGCCTCGATCATGTCTTCTGTAAAATCTGTAAAACAAAAATAATTTTACATTCAGTTTTATATCTTTAAAGGAGTGGTGTTAGAAAAAAAAAACGACATTGGAATATATACATCCACTGCAGGAACATTCACATTCGACCCTTTTTGTTGCAAAGTTGCAGTGATTTTAGTTTTCTGCTAAAACAGGCTTTTATAAACAAAACATGCTTAGATTGAATTTTTATTTGACGCAAACTTTTTTTTAATGACACCCACAAGTTTTCATCCTCCTTGCAGCTGAAAAACACTTGTAGAAAGTTGTTTTCTGTTGTGTAAACCAGTGGTTCTCAAACTGGGGTCCCCGGACCGCCGGGGGTCCACAAAAGAAAAAGAAAGAAAAAAATAATATATATATTTTTTACAAGAACACAGATGTTTAACAGCCCGTTAAAATACACCAAAATGCAGGAAATCACATCTACTTTATTCAGAATTTTCTGGGGGAGGAGCAAAATTGTATTAACACTATTAAAGAACAGGTCTTAAGTATTTATGTTACACAAATATTTTCATTGCATTAAAGAGACAAATGGAAGAAAAATATTTAATAAACATGAGGGTTAAGAGGGGGTCCCTGAACCCAAAAAGTTTGAGAATTGGTGTAAACAACGAGCTGCGGAGCGGATGGATCATGACGTTCGATGAGCGATTTTCTTCAGGCGACTCGGGAGGTCCAGATGAGCTGATTGTGACTTGAGATGTTTTAAATTAAACCTCAGACCATCAGACTCGTTTTCTACGTTTGAGGCCCCGTTTCCACTTGATGTATTTTTTAATTTAACCTCTGTCCACACGTTTGAACAAAAATATTAAAATAGCCACTCTGCACCACTAGGTGGCAACAATGTCCACATTAACGACAAATCAAATATAAAGAACATTATTTAAAAAAAAAAAAGTATAGTCGTGGCCAAAAGTTTTTAGAATGACACAAATTAGGTAAATTAGGCTGTAGGGGAAACACTGTACAGAACAGGAAGCCGGGAGGTTTCACTACAAAGGACGAGCGCCCTCCACTGGTTTGTTCAAATACAGTTTTAAGCTCCGCCCCCTCCATTTAAATTAATGGGACATTTTCTTGACTTAAAAATAAAAATACACTCCAGAGAAATTTTTTTCCAGTGTTGATTTTTGTTGTTATTCACTTGCTGTTGTATGATTAAATATGTTTTCTGAATGTGTAATTTTAATTAGTTACTGGAGGATAAAAGAATAGTCCCATATCAAACTGTGATTGAGGGAGGGTGTGCAGCGGGTCTTTGGTGTTAAGGATACAGTCCCATGTCCCGGACAAAACAACAACAAAAAAAAAAACTGGACAGTTTTGCTTCAGTTCTCAACAACGGGACACGACAGAGACACTTTGTCCATCTATGAAAATCTGTGGATGCTATCAATGGACCTCCACCGCTGGAAACTAGTTAAACGCCTGATTGTGAGCAATTTGCACAAACTTCTGGTGAATTCTAGGTCAAAATTTGACAGAAATTTGCAAGCAGCTTAAAAACATTTATTTTTATTTATTATTTTATTAACCATCCCATTGAGGTCACAGATCTCTTTTGCAGCAGAGACCTGAAGGCAGCCTAACATGCAGGTTTTTGTACGTGGGAGGAAATTGGAGTACCCAGAGGAAAGTTCCTCTCAGTTGTTAACTCTTTCAGCTCACAACCAAAGATTAATGGAGATGGGATCAGAATAAAGTGAGACAGATTCAGAAAGTACAATAAAAATCGACTCCATTGTTGTTTTAGTTTCTAGGGAACAAAGTGAAAATGGGTATTTACGAAACAAGACGCCACACTATCATTTCATTCAAAATCTTACTTCTAACCTACAAAGCTCTCAACAACCTAGCTCCATCTTATATTACAGAGCTTATTGTTCCATATTTTCCTAACAGAGCACTTTGCTCTCAGACTGCAGGTTTACTTGTGGTTCCTAGAGTTTCCAAAAACAGAATGGGAGGCAGATCCTTCAGTTATCAGGCTCCTCTCTTGTGGAACCAACTTCCAGTTTCTGTCCGTGAGGCTGACACATTATCTAGTTTTAAGACTGGGTTTAAGACTTTCCTTTTTGCTAAATCCTATAGTTAGGGTCGGTTTGGGTTTCCTGAGCTGTCCCTTAGTTATGCTGCTATAGGCTTAGACTGCTGGAGGACAAACTGACCACGTTTCTTCACTCTGCTACTGTCTTTACTTACTCTGCTCAACATGTTTTGTATTTATAATTATTTTTTCTATCCTTAACGTGTGTTTTTTTGTCTTTCAGATACACCTGGACCTACACCTGGACCAACACCTGGACCTACACCTGGACCAACACCTGGACCTACCATTCTGTGTTCGTCTGTCTCTCCTTCCTGTCCTCTCAACCAGCCGGTCAAAGCAGATGGCCACTTGTCCTGAGCCTGGTTCTGCTGGAGGTTTCTTCCTGTTAAAAGGGAGTTTTTTCTTTCCACTGTCGCCTTCGTGCTTGCTCAGGATGGGAGACTGCAACGAAGCCAAGATTCAACTTGTCTGCTGGATTCTTTAGACAGAGAACTTTACTAATTGTCTTTTCTATGTATGTGAATGTTCCTGTAAAGTGCCCTGAGACAACTTTGTTGTGATTTGGTGCTATATCAATAAATTTAATTTAATTTCTGAAAAGCTCTGTATCGCCTGTTTAAACAAATGAGCCAGAATTTTATTTATTTTTTCTTTTTCATTTAGCCTTTATTTATACAGGAAGTCTCATTGAGCCACGATAACTCGTTTTCAAGAGGGACCTGTTTAGGAGCACATGGTGGGGGTTGGGGGCCTTGCTCAGGGGCCCAGGGTGGGGCGAATAAGGGTGGAGGCAGGTGTGGGTGTTCCACCTTTTCCACCCACATTTTGATGTTGATGGTACCAGGAGTTGAACCTGCGACTTTCCGATCACAGGCCCATCTTCTAACCTCTGTGCCACCACTCCCCCCCAAGAGTAAATGAGTTCAGTAAAACTACAAGTAGTTTTAATAAAAGTAGTTTTCATAAACTCACTTTGGAAATAAACATAAAAATGTTCACTAAAATAACTGTTTGTGTGGACAGGAGGTGCAAACGCAGCAGAAACTATCTGTTTTTCAAAGCATCTGTGGGAGTGTGGACGGGGAGCCTGAATCCGTGCACGAACAGAATCAAACTTGATCTCTTTTTAAACTTCTTTGTTTTTCTTTGTGCGTTCAAACACATAAAACGCTCCCAAAGCCTCAGAGTCTGGATTAAATCATTCAGATTTGTTTCACGGAGTCGACGCCGCAAAGTCGAGAAACAATTATTTTAAAAGGATCACGGGGGCGGCCATGATTGATGGATTAGACGTAGTCAGAGCCAGCCGTCCTCCAAAGTCACCGGACAGTCCGGACGTTTCAGATTCCACAAACGTAACAGAGATTTCAACTCCTGGATAAAAACATTATTTTAGTTAATTAAACAAAACATTAAAATTATTATATTTATGACCTGGTAATGTAACAATAATTAATTTTACATTTAAATGGATCGCTGAAGATCAGATCAACTCCAGACTTCTTCACTCCGATAAGATCTCAACCAACTTTAGGAACTACTACGATACGTCAGAAATACGTTAGCAGGACCGGATTGTCTCTTACGGAATTGGACATCTAAAATTCTACATCAATTTTCCAGCGGGTTACAAAATAATTCAACTTCCTGTTATTCTTAGATTTCGTTGCCCTACAACATGAAATTTAACTGAATCGTTTTCCCGCCAAAAAATGAAACAAAGCAAAGGAAAAACTTTAGATTAATGACGTTAAATGAGGAAATAATGAACATCGAGGACGACGTAACGTCTAGATCAAACCTAACACCTCTGAGAATGAAGCATGGTGGTGGCAGCATCATGCTGCGGGGACACTTTCAGTGGAAGGAACGATGGACAGAGCAAAATACAGAAAAACTCTTCTGGAGGAACTGGAGTCCTCCAGAGACTGGAGACTGGGACGGAGGTCCACCTTCCAGTAGGACAGCGACCCTGAACACAGCTGAAGCAACACTCCACCGGTTTAAGGCAGGGGGGTCTGATCTTGGTCCTCCAGGGTCACTACCTGCACGTTTTAGAGGTTTCTTTGCTCTAACAAACTGATCTAAATGAAGGAGTGACTTGAATCAGGTGTTGGAACAGGAAACAAACATGGAGGCTAGAGGACCCTCAAGGACCAGGACCTGGTTTAACGAGAACCAGGTACAAAAAGTCCAAAATCTGGACGTCTTGAGCTCCTGGAGACAAAACAGAAGAGACTGTAAGGAGGCTCTACGGAGTGTAAATATGCATTTAATATTCTCCTTTTAACTTCGATGATCTGAAGTATTTTAGCAGAATTATAACGTTTAATAAAATAAAATAAATTGTATTCCACGTATTAAAAAATACGGGGCTACTTTTACAATGTGCTGAAGTTAAGAGCTGCCTCGGCAGCTTTTGGGGTAAAACCAGGATTTTAGTTGACGTAAAGTGAAACTGAGCCTCAGATTGTCATTCGTTAAATCCTTCTTCTGAACTTTGCACCTTCTTTACGATTTGTTGGCTCCAGGTGGAGAAAAGGAACGATTCATCCAGGAAGTAGAGTTTGTTTTTCTGACTGAAGATCTAAAACATGTTCTCTATCTAAACCAGCAGCTTTGGTTACTTAAACACGCCTTTTAAGTCTCGTGGTGGAGAAAACTCAACTCATCCAAACAAAGTGAATGTTTTTTTGTTGTTTTGTAAGAGAACCAATGATTATAAAGACATTTTTTGGGGTAAAGATTGGATCAGGGACCGGGACGAGCAGGAAGAGATAAAACTTCTAAAACAAACGACTCAAGAGAAAAGAACAAACTTCTAAAACAAACCAGTTGTGTCTTTAGATCCCACTAAACTGTTTTAAAGTGTGTTAAAGTGCAACATCCCATCCAGCTGCTCCTCTGGGTCACTACATGATACTGTCAAAAAGGTTAATGAGGATATTTAGGATGAGATATACACAAGGAAACATCTGCTACTCCTTTAGTTCCCTTCATTTTCAGCCAGATGATATAGTGACGGTTTTTCTCAGCTGCTTTAGGGATTAGAGACATTTATTCAGCTGGTCTCATCAAATAGATACAATTTGCTTCGTTTATCTCCAGCGATCATGTGATGGAAGCTGAGAAGCCCCAGAATAAACTACAATCCCCGGAGTTTATTTTGTTGAGTGTAAATCTTTGCAGTCTGTGAGGACGATGTGAAATTGAAGATTTGGAGACTTTTAGTTGAGCCCTGTTGGCAGGAAATATATTCCCAAGAAGAGACGTCAGGCGTCCAACGGAGGAGAACCCAGGGGCGGCAGAGAGGCTAAGAAAATGAAGGGGGGGTCCTGTAGAGGGCAGCCGTGTGGGGTCGGGGCAGGGTGCAGGTCTTCAGTCATTTAACGATCCGGGTAATTCATTGGTCAGCGTGTGCCAGCGTTCAATTTTTTTGTCCTTGTTTTTGAGGCAGTCGAACCAGTGTTTGAGCCTCTCTCCGTTTGCATTGATACCCAGAGACACACCACCTGAGGAAACGTACACACAGGACGAGTCAGGCACTCAACCCCGGCAGGACACGCCGCAAACTCAACGCCCTCGCCACCACGACAGAAAACCACAGCAGAGTCAAATTTATTCATAAAGAGCCAAACGCTTTGAGCCCAACAACAAAATCATAAAATACACCATGAAATAAACATTTATTAACAATATTACTGCTAACTGATATTAAGTGGTCAGAATAATCAAACCCCAAAGCACGATTCCCTCACGCAACAATCCTGATGATGCGCGTTTTAACTCGTTTTGTCCACCGTGTCCCTGAGGGGACAGATTCACCACCTAATGTAACTGCTTAAAATTAGAATAAAAACAAATAAATAAAAAACTACAAAAAAACTGACCAATCTTTTAGAACTATCTCTGCCTGAATTTTTTAAAAATTATTATTTAAGGGATTTGTTAAAATAAATAAATAAAAAAACTCAACATTTCAGTTCTTAAAGTAACAAAGTATTTATTTAACGACAATTTTTGAGGAAAAAAATAAATAAATAAAAAGACATCTTCTCACATTGTAAGCCCAAAATAAATTTTAAAGACTAAAAATAAATAAATAAATAAATTCTAGTCCAGAGTTTTGTAAAGACCCTCCAGACTACGGAACCCTTCAGAGCCAGAAGTCAAAAATGACGTCTTGATTTTGGTCAAACTTACTCGTGTCTCCCGCTCTTCGGACACGGAGGTTTATTTTTTGTAATAATTTCTTCATTTAAAAAAAAAATTATTATATTATTTATGTTTTAAACTCTGCCTGTGATAGAATCGCTGGTTTCTAAATTGTTTTTTGCATGTATTGACCCAGATATTGGCATTTTATATTCTTTTATATCTTATGTGATTTCTTGTGTATGTTCCTTTATACTGAAACTCTGGCACAACAATTTCCTGCGGGATCAATAAAGTTCTGTCTTCTCTTATATACGAGCAAGCTGCGGGCGCACGACGCACCTGCAAACTACTTCCTGCCTTTGGATAAACCATCGGCAGTGAGCCGCCGTCAGCTGTAGAACGTCTGATGCTGCAGCCTGCATGCATGTGAAACAGCTTTGTAGTACTAAATATGTATTTGTGCACATTACAAGTGAGTCTTTGTCCTTTACACCCAAACGAAAACAATTTTTGTCAGACGAGATGAGAGGCGGGACTCCGCAGTGCGATGTAGCCACAGGATAAGTGGCTTCACCTAGCATAGTGACGCAACGCTCCGATTTCTCCCCAGACGACAATACAAGGGTTGAACGTACACGACTGGGATGTGGTGAAAGGTCAATTTGATTAAACATGATCTTGTTCGTGATGTAAATGGACAAACAGTCCAATTAAAGAACACGTAAGAACATAAAAGTGCAGATTTGAGCTGTAACGTGACGGACTCACCAGCTGATGGCTACCAGATATAAACGTGAAACGCTCCGCTCTGTTTTAGTCGCCTGACGCTGAACGTTTTCAGGTTTTCTTCTGGAGTAACACAGGACGCCTTTAGTCTCTGAATCACAAACAGCCGCTGGTTCTGTTTCCTGTTGATGATTAAATGCTCAACAGAACTGAATGTTTTGTTGGTGGAAACACACCCGGACCCACATGGACCGTGCTTGTGCTAAAACACTTCCTGTACTCTGGGACTAAGACTACCCGGTAGTTTGAGCTCTTCTGTCACGAGTCTAAAAACGACAATCAACCTTTCTTTACTTTAAGAATTTAAATTAAAAGCGAGTGTAGGTTCAATAGTAGCTTTCAAAGTTCACAGTTAAAAACAAACTAAATGAATACAATTAATGGCAACAACTGATTTACTGCAATAAACATATAAACGTTTAAAATTTAGACTGTTTAGTCTTCATACTAGATTTGTTTTCCAGATATAAAGTTAAAAACATCGAGACACACGACTACAGTCAGGCTAAAATCACGAGAAACAAGATTTTAAGGCTGACTCGCATTTTGAAGGTTTTAAGAACTTTTTTAATTTATCTAAAAACAAAATCAGTTGTCGGTTCACATGAAGATATATTTACATATTTCCTGGCAGATGAAAACATGACGTGATTTAATCGGACGTGCCAGAAACCTCAAGGGGGAGTCACAGTAAGATGGATCCGGAATATTCTCATTTATTCTAAACGCAAACAAGAGTGAGTACATTTCTACAGATAAATGCAACCATTTGACAAGAACTGGGTGTTGTACCTAAAATGATGAGGGTTAGCGCTGTCTTTGGTCTGAAGGTGCTGATTTCATTTAATCCACAAACTGAACTTGTTTCTTTGTCACTGACTTCATGAAATAAACCGAAGTTCAGACGTTGTTAAAACTTTACATTCTGTATCGGTCCGTTTAGTTACTGTGTGCTGACACGACTCCTAAATCTCTCACAGTGGAGAATCCACTGCCTCAGTAAACTTCTACTAGCCTTCAAAATAAAAGCACCTCAAGGGCTGGATTTAAAATAAAAGCAGAGATTTTGGGTTTGCGTGCAGAAAGCTTTATATTTGACTTATGGGAGGGACTGCAGGCTGTAAGGTGCAACACATTTTACATGTTTAGTTGTTTTTTAGCTCATAGTTTTTACTACTCAGTACCTTCGACACTTTGTTCTGAAGTGCAGCACCAATGATGACAAAGATGCAGTTTACAGTTTAAGCCTGAAGATTTGACCACACTGTTAAAGAGGAGCTTTGGGACTTGATTACAGCTAGAAGTGTTTTGAAGCAGAAAACGACGGCAGCTCGGTTTGCTGATCTCATTCTCAGCCCTCCAGCTTTAGAGAACCGAACAGATGGACCGTCAGATGGACTGAGGTCCAGCTGTGCTCTGAAAGTCGGTGAAATCACCTCTGGTCCCACAGCATCATCTCTGATGAGAGCAGAACAGAACGCCGAGGCCCGCCTTCTTACCTATGAAATCGTTGGACTTCCCGATGTCGTAGTCCCACACCGTGATCTCCAGGGTCTTTTTAGTGAGGTCTGCATATTTTATGTCGTAACAGAACTCCTGCAGGAGACAACAGAAACACAGGTAAACATGTGCCACGTACTTCAGAACAAAACTTTATTTTGACTTCAGCATGTTGACAACCAAACATTTGGTTTGAGTTTTAACATCCGTTACTAGGCCTGGCACGATAACACATTTTGCTGGGCGATTAATTGTCTCAGAAATTATTGCGATAAACAATAATATTGTTTGAAATTTGACAATAATTAGTAATTATTGTCAAATTTAAGAAGTGTTTGTTAATTTGTTTTGCATGTAGTACCTTTTTGCAACCACCGGATGGCAGCACAAGCCTGTTTGAACTGAAGGATGGATAGTGAGCGAGCGAGCAGCTTTTCTCTTAAGAAAAATGAGGGAGGCCTCTTGACGTGACATGGGCTGTCTGTCTTTGGTTCTCAAAATGGCGGATGCTCGATGTGGTTTGAGCTCTTTAGCATTTTTCACACAAAGCTTTTAATAAAAAATCAGTAAACAAGTTCTCAGCTTCTTTTTGCAGAGAAAAACAACTTTTTACACAAAGGCACGGGTTTCAACCTTGAATTTTGGAAATTCGATAAGACGGAGTTTTTTTTCCTGAGGTCGGCCTGTTAGCTTAGCTCGTAGCTTAGCTTCTCAGCTTAGCTGCTTTTAACGATCCAAAAACACGATTCTGGACGGTTAAAACAGATTTTAAAGAGAAAGGGAGGGGTCAGTGAAGATCACCAGAGTTGAGCCTTTTGTCGTCCAGTGTCTTCAGTAGAAAGAGAGACGCAAAAAATGATAAAGCCGATAAATGAAAATGAGGTTGATAATTTTCATTGATCATGCGATTAATTGGTTTATTGTTTATCACGACAGGCCTACCCATAACAGTCATGAATGCAACAGGATTATTTTTTCTTTTAAATCTGATTATAAAAAACATGACATTATCATCCATCACCATGAAAGGGTTTTAATAAAACCATCAGAACATCTGCAACTGAAGAATCGTTGAACTCAACCTCATTCAAGATGGCCGCCACAGCTTATAAGCTCAAATAATCACAAAAACAGCAAATTCACAGATATTGAGCTGAAATTTGGTGTGTTCTGTCACCGAACGCGTCCTGGAAGTTGATTGGCTCGTGGGTCCAAATGTGCTCGAATCTCGGAGCTCCCATTAAACACACACTTCCTGTTTGTGTTATTCTCCACAACTTCCCCAGACTGTCGTGCTCTTAACATCTCTCTACTTTTTAACAAATCGCCACAAAAGACTTGTTCCATTCTTGAGTCCACCTTTACTTTGGAAAATCCACAGACTGCACGAGATCTTTGCTTAAAACTTTTGCTGACACAAGGCTTTAAAAGTTAGTTTTTAATCAGCTGTTAAACGTATCGTCAAGCGTGGACTAGAACAGAGTTTAGTGTAAAATTTAAAGACGTGGACCACTTTCTTTGTGCGGTTCATGTTTGTAAGGAGACACGTCAGTCTGCGGTAAAATAAAGGTTGGTGTTCGGCTTTAATCGAAGCCCTGATCCACGCAGCGACCTTCGTCTCTGACAGAAAGGCCGAGAGGCGATGGAGGAATACGGGCGCCAAAAATGTCAGAGGAAATGTCAAGCTGCCGGGCCGAGGGAGCGTTCGGCCGGGGGTGTCTGTTTGTGTTCAGGAGGAGGCTCGACCTGGAAACAGTCAACGTCCTGAAAAAACAAACACGAACGTGAAGAAAATCCACCATCGTTTTGAATTCAAAGGTAAATTAGAGAGCAGGTCTTATGCAACTTGTATTTAGGTTCTTTTTAAAAAGGGTGATATGCAAACAACTGGTTTAGTGTTTTTTTTTTGTAATTTCCTTCAATATTTTGTCTCCTGTTCGTGTTGAAGTAGATAAATGAAAAATCATCCACTAACAGAAGAACTTCATCTTTTAAAGCATTTAAAAATCCTAACAGATGATTGTAAAAGAAGCCTGTAAAGTCATCACATAATTCTCATGTCAGGAGAAAAATAAAGAAATGAAGCTGAAAGAGCAGAGTTGTACAGGGAGTTTTACCTCGTTGAACTCGGGATTGAGCGTTTTCTTCTTCACAGCTGTTTTGTGCTTCGACTTTTTGTTCTCGTCGGGCTTCAGGTACCTGCAGGAGGACAGGGAGAGCCTTAGAGCTGCACTTTCTGTAATCTGACATGAATATAATCATCTTGACGACGCCTCAGTTCAAAGACATTTGATCTGTCAACAGTTTGTATTGTTCTGTCCTCCAGGGGGCGCTGTGGTCCTGCCCTGCTTTCACCACATCAAACCTCCAAATTACACAAACTTCACATTTTAAGTCTCCGGTTTTTATGATAAGACCTTTTACCTCCGAAGAAACAGAGTCTGTTCTGTTGCCTATAAATGGGATTTTTGAGACTTTCTTGCAGTTCCAGATCCACGAAGATGATGCTGCGTTCAAGGTTCGTGAAAAGCTGGGACATCTGAGCCTTCCTAGATTTACTGAGTCACTGGGAAAAGTCACATTTCTAACTTTTGTGTAAAAAAAATAAAAAAGTTTTATGTAAAAAAAAAAAAAAATTACAGAAAATTCAACATGGAGTGCGATGAGGTCGACTAATTTTTGAGATGTCTGCAAACAAACTTTCTTGTCACAATTATACATCAAAACTTCAATATTTAGTCGTCTTAGATCATCACAGAAGTAACCTGAAATGTCCTCCTGGGTTTTATAGAAGAAACTTGATGTATGTTGGAGTTCCAGGCAGGAGCTGTGTGGCACCAGTTTCTTCAGAAACGTTCCAGTTTCACGTTGAATTACGGACTGGTTAACTGAAGCCACGTTTAGTTGGCTCTGGTTTCTGCTTTTTAAACAAACTGAAGTTTCCAGGTGAGTTGTTCAGTACAAACCAGTGAAATGGAAACTGAACAGGTCAGAGTGAGGGGTGGTCGTTCTGACGCGGTGCCATCAGCACGCAGGAGCCCCGTTAGTTCCTGCTCTGGAAACATGCAGCTTGTTTTCTGTTTGCACCGACTGCAGCCGGTGAGCCAGCGGTGAAAACAGATTCTTGGTGCCACTGTTGCTCCGGGCGCAGCGATGCGTGCGCTCATGAAGCAGCTCGTGAGTCTGACTGGAGACCAGACTTTTACTTCTTTGATTGAAAAAGGCAGGTTGAACTTTACTTCCTGTTCAGGAGCCCTGAACAGTTTCTGCTCAGCGTGGTGCTGTTTACAGTGTTTTATCTCTAGGGGCTCATCTCATCCCTCTCCTGTTCTGGGCCCACTGGACCCACACACGGTTATTTCCCAGGATAACGCAGAAGCTTCAGCGGCGCTGACAGGGGGGTGGCTCACCAGTTTTACCCTGTGGGACGCTGCAGTAACTGTTCATGGAACCACAAACTCCACCGACGGATCTCAGTGTGGAAGTGTTATTGTGCAGTAAATGTTTTTATTGTAATTTAATTGTCTCGTTGTCTTTCAAGCTGCTGGTTTGATTACAGCTCAAACAACCTGTGCGTGAATGACTTTGATGTAAAAAGTATTTGACAAAAAATACCCAAAAGTCTTAGTGTTTTTAAGCTGGAAATCTCCGGCACTTTTGGGTCCACTTCAAAAAGAAGAGGGTGTTTCTTCCTAAAATGACCAAGTTGTCATGATCAGCGGCCCCCGCTGGCCCCCCATCTGCTCACTTCTCTGCCTCTTCATGACATGCCATGTTTCTGCCCCTCTCCTTCATGCTTTGTTTATCCCTCAGCTCCTGTCGTTGTTCACATCAGCTCCTGTCAATCTGCACTTCAAGTCTGCTCATGTCACTTCTCTGTCACCACGCCCCCTCGGCTGATTCACCACAATCAACCTTCATGCCTCTCACCTGTTCTCTCCACTACTTAAACTCCATGCCCAGATTATTAAACCTCTCATGGTCCCTGATTCTCAAGCCATTCATAGTTTCATGCCTGAACCTCAAGCCTTGTGTTGTGGACTACGACCTCACGCCTGCCTCTTGGATTTATCTCTCTGCCTCTCTGATCACAGTAACGACCTCCTCTTCAGTCTATGACCACGACTCTCGGATTACGTTTCTGGATTTTGAATCTGGACCTCTGTCTTCCTGTTCATGACCCCTGCTCTGACAACCAGACCCCATTATTGGATTTGAACCTCAAACCACGTTATTGCAGCTGCTCTGCACAAGACCAGTGACATCATTGCTGCAGACTTGACGGGTGACTCTCACTCCATCTGCCTGTGAAGACTGTCCACTCAGCTGATCCTGACTTTGCTCCCACAGCCTATAATAAATAAAAACTGTTCTTGTTTTTGCACTCCTGTCTGGCTATTTTGAATCCAAAACCCTGGTCCCGTGACACAAGTAAAACATAAAGGTAGTCTCTGAGTAGACTGGAGACTAGCGAGGGACACAAAATGCCAAATAACAGATTTTTTCTCTTAAGAGTCGTAATGAATTGGTGTTTTGAGACACGCTTGTGTTTATACGTAACTGAATTGGCACGATTTTAGTCACAAAGTGTCTTTATTATGTCTCCGTTTATTAGAAAATTTATTTTCTTTTACGCTCTATAATTTAAACTTGGTTTCATTGGTCACAGTTGCGGAATTGGACCCATGAATGCAGGCAGACGTGAGGAGCTTCAGTTAAAAATAAACTTATTAAAACAAACGCAAAAAGCTGTCGTGGCAGCAATGTGTTCATAATGGTACTTCTTCCAGCTACCTAACACTCACTAATGGTGTACCACAAGGTTCAGTCTTATGACCCACCCGCTTCACAATCTACATAAGTAATGTAGGTCAATTCATTCCTGATGCATCCTTACATTTCTACGCTGATGTCACAGTTATTGTCGAGCTGAAACAGTTGCTAAGGTTTTCCAGTTTTTCTAGTCTGCATTTGACATCATCCAGTCAGATGTTTCGTCTCAAACTTGTGCTAAATGCTAACAAAACCAAAGGGATGTTGTTTTTAAAATGTACCAGTGGAAGAGTGCGTGAAGTTAATGACCAGTTAACCAGTGCAATGATGGGTACGGTAGTTACAGCCAGTTATGAAACTTAATGCACCCAGAAAGGCAGCATTCAACATATGCAGGGAGCTTGTTCATGTAAATGTCATCATAGTCAATGGAGGGAAGGAAAGTCAGTTACAAGGCGTTTCCTAGTAGTCAGAGTTACACGGGATCTATTTCTGAAAAAGAAACCCAGTTAAACTTTCAGTTTCTTTACCAAGTTTTTGAGATGGGGCTTAAGAGAAATGAGAGTCGACCAAGATGTAAAAATATTTGTAAAAGATCTGAAGCTCTCGACCTTGACCTCTCTCTAAGGGACTTTAAAGAACTGCCAAGTTCATGACAAAAACCAACGCAGACATGTTCCTGTTTTTATTACTTTATATCACTTTATAATGTAGCTGTTTTTATTCCCGTTTTTTTAATATGATTTCTTTCTTTTACTTTTCATTCATAAGCTTTTTTTTGATTGTCTACTGTTGTCGTCTGCGTTCTTTGTTAAAACAGGTCTCTCTTGTAAATGAGTCTTCGAGGCTCAGTGAGACTAACATATACAAATAAAGATTGAGCTGAGTTGAAAAACAAAACAAAACTGAGAACGGGTGTGGGTGAGCGTGGCAGGGCTGGGGAGCAGGAAGTGAAGGAACCAACAAAACACCATAAAAACTTAAGTTAAACTTGTCGTGTGTTTCTTTCTCTTTCTGACTCACGAGAAGTAAATCGAGAAAGGTGACGATCGTATCATTAAGAGTTTGGGCGACTTGCCGCGACAGATAAACCCTCCGTTGACTTCATGTGACGGTGGAGACACGTCCTGTGTTGCTGTTCACTCGGTCCATCTGGTACGGTCCGCACCACGCCCTTCAGGCTTCGTGAAGATTTTCCCTCCACCTTCGAAACAAGTCCTGCTTTTGTTCTCGGGGTGCAGAGTCGGAAATTAATTGCGCTTCCATCGCCGAGGCAGATGAAAGACTTGGGGAAATGTTCAGGTGAGATAAATAAGACTCTCCTTCAAATTACAGCCCATCACACGGCCTCTCCCGCTGCCTCCCTCTCGTGCTGCTGATAATCACAGGTTATCTCTCTTATTCTGCTTCAACATCAGCTCTGGCAGATAATCCATCCCTGCATCTTCTTCACTGTCTGAACAATACTAAAAATAGCATTTGGCTGTTTCAGATGAGGGATGAAGTGAGCTACGTTTGTCTTTTAGTTCACAAGTTTCTTAATGATGTTTGTGAACTTTACTTTTATGAAATCATTCAGTCAATTTTCCCCAAGATTGACAAGTGATAAATCTTATTGTATGAGTCACACAGAAAGCAAACTTCATAACATTTATTCCAGAATTTGACGGTTGTTTTGTAGATATTTGCTCTCTAAATACCCTGAACTTTGCCCCATGGATTTCCACCAGCCCTGGGATCTGTTTGGATTTATCTACATGTGGTTTGCATACTGACGTTTTGACGTAGGGGTCGGAGAAGCCGTTGGCGTCCATGGCGGCGAGGTGGGCGCAGCGTATGATGCCCACAATCAGGCACGACTTCTGCGTGTTGTATTTGAGAGAAATCATGATCCGTCCACGCTCCTCCAGAGACTTGTCTTCAGTCTTGTTGACCTGAAGGGTTGAAACAAACAAATTGAATCATCTTTGCCAGAATTTCACACAAAGGTCATGACATTAAGGACGGGCATCGTTAAGCCTTCAGGGCTGCAGCCTCGAATGTGTCCTAAACAGCTGCACCGCTCAAAACACAAGAAATACATACAGCTACTACTGCAGCAATGCTTTAAGTTCCTGGTGTTGGGTTTAAAATCTGGTTGGGTTTGATTCTGTCACTGGTGAATGAGTAATCTGTGCCACGGCAGCCAAAGATAAAGGCATGCGAGTCGTGATGCCAACTGCTGGTGTCGAGTGGCAGCTCAGCTGTCTAACAGATTATATAGGCTGTATTTTTTTTAGGTATGAAGGAAAATCTGACCCCTTAGCTTAATAAACCATGTGCACAGGTTTGTTAATGAACAGTATTGTGTCACTGAACAAGCAACAGAACTTTGTTTGGGTCTGTTAAGGTTTAAAGTTGGACAAACTCTTACTTCTAGGGTCAATAACATAAATAAACAATTAAATTGTCATAAAACCAAAAACACCACCTCTTCTAAACAGGAGGAACATCAAGAACACACTTTAAACTCATTTTAGTTTTTAAAAACCAACCTCGGAGATGGATGAACTTTTAGGAACCATAGATTACACAAGCATGAAAGTTCTCCAGAACTTATGCAAACGAGCACGTTTTAATTCAACGGTTGGACGTTTAGAAACCCGTATTCTAGTTGTGCGCATTAATTTGTTGCCTTCGTTGTACCCGCAACTCACCGACTGCTCATGTTTAATGTTGGGTGTTTACTATTGAAATAAAGACAGCTAGGGTTAGACCATTTTTAAATAATTAATAATTATAATTCTTCATCAGGGAGCAGCAGTTTCAGAATCCTGAGGCTGCAGGTTTGAGCGCACGTTGCATCAGACTGGAGAAAATCAGTTGCCAAACATTTTTCACCACCAGTGTGGGTTTTACACGTGGACATTTGTCTCGGATGTTTTCGCCTGTTGCAGATTTGAGACGCCTGAAACAAAACTGGGATGAGTTCAAGGCACCAACGAATCTGTGACACTTTTGATGAGGAAAAAAATACAACAAATATTTTGAGCACGTTCAAAACGACACTGATAAAAATGTAAACTTCTGCAACTCTTGCAAGGAAATTAAGAACGTTTTGGAAATCCCTCGTGGGTGCCGCTCGCCAACGAGTCGCTGCTCAGTGAGGTACTCGGCTTCACGCCTGTCTTGTCATGTGTTTATATGAGACTCCCAGTCCACACAGTCACATCTACGTTTTTGCTAATCTGTGCCTACGAGTTCATAAACTTCAACTTCGACAACAGTCACTTATGCCTCAAACCTCTGGCACCGGACAGTCTGTGCAGTGATAACATTCATGATGAGGAAAGGTCATGCATGTCAGGGGAAACCTAACGTTACTTTTAAGTTGTCCAATGTGCATTAGATGAGCTGATTTGGTGATGGAAGGTTAGTGTCGTAATTGCAGTCTTGACATTTGTATCTTGAATATCAGCCAATCAGCGACGGGCTGATTGATGTCGTCTCAAGTGCGGACGAAGAGTTAATGACCTCATCATGTTCCTGGAGCAAGAAAAAAACATTAAGTGGAAATGTGACCTCTAATAAAACTCTATGTGTTTATTTAAACAGGAATCACCGTGTAGAAGACGGACCACTGAGATCTAACAGACTGACACGTGTGCAGCTTGTATCCGTGTTCCTATACATGTTTTTTGTGGCCAAGGATCAATTCAACCCAAAACAGGAATTATAATCTGAAACTGGAGGGACTTGCTGAAGGAAGGACTGTTGCATTAAACACGCTACTTATCCTCAATCCTGTTAACAATGTTGACGCTCGCCTCAGTCCACAGATGGTGCCTAACTTGAAAAGTTCACACACGGAGAAAACGCAGTGAGACGCATCAAATACAGCTGCAAACTTCTTGTATTCTTACTCGCACTGATACAGTAAAACTACACAACGTGATGACAACGGCCCCGGGAATAAAGCTGGCCCACTTTAACCGGAAACAAGTCGTCTTAAGACGAGACAGACTGTGTTGCACGTGCTCTGCAAGCTGTTGACACTAAAGAGTCGAGACTCGCTGTTCGCAACAAGTGCTGTCCAGTGTGTCGCCGATCTGAGTCCAGAGAGTCACCAGAACACAAATTAAAGGCGAACCTCTTTAAAACTTGAAGACAAAAATATAAATAAAATCTTGGCTACAAAATATGAATGGGTTCACTTTAATGATGAGAAACTACAGCTCAGTGCAAAAGTTTTAAACCACTACTACAGTAGTCCCTCGTTTATCGCGGGGGATCCGCACCCTGAAGCCCAGCGATAAGTGAAAAACCACGAAGTAGGAATAGTAGTACAAGTAGTAGTTTATTTTAGTA